>NC_091736.1:16052056-16355086 GCF_030179905.1 Drosophila bipectinata | reverse complement strand
AGCATCTGGTGAAAGTGGTGTGGTACAGCGGGAAAGAGCCTCCGGCTGATAACAGGCTAGACTGAAGATCAACTTTTCGGTGACCTGCTCGGCGCTGAATCGTGGCTGCTCCTGCTTGGAGGACTCGTTAAGCAGGTCCCACAACCTGGTCCAAATGTCCGTGCGGTATGGAGAGAGACGCTGCTGCGGCGACAGGAGCATCATGCTGGTATTATGCAGGGTTTCGTGCGAAAGCCCCACACTGATATCAGCCACTCGGGCATGGATTGGTCGCGAAGCTATTGCGGTGGTCAAGGGCAGTAGCCTCATTAGGGATTTTGCATCATCCGGTAATCCACGAACCGCAGCCGCATAACTTCCCGCCACGAGAGCCTCCTTAAGCAGAGCCACGGTGTCCAGAGAGAGTGGCCTTTCCAGGATGCTATTCAACAGCTCGGCCAGTACGTCCATGTCGTTGGAATGCAGCAGGAAGTAGTGAATAATACTGATCCTGTTATCCAAAGAGTTATCGCTTCGGAAAGCCTCAATCAAATGTGACTTAGACACTGTCAACGAGACCAGGTCCAAGGTGGCCGCATCGTAGGCCAGAGATCCCCACTTCCTCAATGGAACCAGCTGCGTTAGATCAGGGCTTCGGTTGTGGGCAGCACACACTATATGGCAAATGGGTTCGTGCTGCAGCCCCACATCCAGTAGATGCACAAAAAACGCTGACGATACCAACAAATGGTGTTGGCCATGCAATGCAAATGTGGGCCTCAGCAGACGAGCTTTGGTCCAAGGGACTCCAGGCATGACGCAGTGGACCACGCAGCCATGGTGCAGCAGGGTCACCGAGTAGGCAAAGTGCACGCCCTTCTGCTCCGACTGCATGGGCTGGTAAAGGTAGTAGTGGCATACGAAGAACATGCCCGAACTGTCCGCCAGAATAATGAGATTCAAGGAGCTGTCATGGACACGCAATGGGACCGCGTCGTCATCATAGCTAGGGGTTTCCTCCTTAGAGCCGTTGGGCAACTTTGGCAAGTTGAGAGGTATATTAAGCTAAAAGAACAGAAAATCATGTAAAAGAAGTTATATTAAATCTGAAACAAATACATACCACCGTTTCAGTAGGCTGCTTCTCATTAAACTGAAAAGCTGACAGAGTGGGGCTGAGTATGGGCTTTGCCGGTTCCCCAGCTTCCTCCCGTTCGTCCAAGAGACTAAGGCTCTTGGCCTTTGGCTTTAGATGAATATAGTACAGGGCCTGTGCTTCTGCGTCCCACTGCGCCCAGCTAAAGTTCTTGGCCAGGGTTTCGTAAGTGAGTATGCTGGTATCCAATCGCCAGGCGCTGCCTTCCGTTTGTGAAGTCGTGGAGCTCTGCTTCACCACGCAGGTGTACTGTTTAATGGCTATAATAATAATTTAAATACTTTACAAGCTTATTTCACCAAAAAACAATCCAGACACTTACACTCCTCATGAGTTAGCACCAGTAACTTATCCTGCCAGCAGGTACGCGTGGCACTCTCTCCACGCCACAAAAACTGCGTCATCGTCTGACGGGAGGTGGGCTCTGGATTAAGGGGTGTGGCCGTTCCGCCCTCAGAGCTACGCACTTCTACCACAAAAGCCTGATAGAACTTGCCCTCCGTTTTCTCCACAAAGGACAGCAGTGTCACACTGCTATTAATGCTGGCCTGGACAATCTCACAGCATTTGGGCAGAGTCCAGAGCAGGCGGAGCTGCTTCTTAGTAGCATGGAAATGGCCGATGCAAGTCTCCTTCCGTTGATCCTCGCCCAAGTACTCAAAAACCCACGAGGTGAGCAGGGAGCCATCCTGTTCCTGGCCCAGAATTCTCCATTCGTTTGCCTTTTCTGCTCATAAAGAGATTTTTTTTATTTCTAAATAGATTCTTTAATATATTTGGTTTACCTGTGTATCCCTGGGTGGCGAGCAGACCACAGAAGTTGGCAGCCAAGTTTTCCTGGCGCAGCATTTTGGTTTTGATAGTTTTCAAAATACCATTTATCAGAAGTCGTTACTAATACTTCTTGGTAATATGGGACTATTTTCCGCCTTTTTGGGAGTATATTAACAACGATTGAAGGATATTTATTTAATTTGTAGTTAATCCTTGTTCTTGAAGAGCTCTGGAATCTTATTCTTCGATTTTTTCCAGTTCTTAAATATAAAAGTAGAAAGAAGTCAGCTGGAATCGTTAGTTGAAGATATCTAGTGATGGTACTTTTAATTTTTAGACTGATGTGGCAACGCCACATTCAAAGGGTGACTCATGTCCTTGCAAACCAAAGCCGCTTAAATTTCACAAAATTTGTAGCAACATTAGTTTTGTTTAATGAATAGAACTTGAGAACAATCAAAATTAAAATTATAAAGATTTTTTATACGTCACATCGACGAATTTAATTTTATTCTTAAGCCTATCGATCTTTAGCTATCGATCTTCGAGCATCTCTATCCGCGTTTAGAACAGTTATTTGAATGGGAAAAAAAGCTCAATTAAAAGCCAAAAAATGCCAAGCGAAATAATTACTTTACAATTGGGCCAATGTGGAAATCAGAGTGAGTTTTGTATATATTAGCACTTCAAATAGCTAAATTACTTTACGATGCAGTTGGTTTCGAGTTCTGGAAGAGATTGTGCCTAGAACACGGCATTTCTCCCGAAGGGGTGTTGGAGGACTTTGCCACCGATGGCCAGGATCGCAAGGATGTGTTCTTTTACCAAGCAGACGATAATCACTACATTCCCCGGGCCGTGCTCCTTGATTTAGAGCCGCGAGTGATCCAGAGCATTATGACTTCGCCGTATGCAAAGGTGAAAGATAAAAATCCTAAATATATTTCAATTCTTCATGATTCTACAACCCCAAATAGCTCTATAATCCGGAGAATGTGTTCCTTTCAAAGCATGGCGGTGGCGCCGGCAACAACTGGGCCTCCGGCTTCAGCCAGGGTGAACGTTTCCAAGAGGAGGTCTTCGACATCCTGGATAGAGAAGCTGATGGCAGCGACTCCCTGGAGGGGTTCGTACTCTGCCACTCCATTGCCGGTGGCACTGGATCTGGTATGGGATCGTATGTGCTAGAACGGCTAGCGGACCGATTTCCCAAGAAGCTCATCCAAACGTACAGCGTGTTTCCGAACCACGACGAGATCAGTGACGTGGTTGTCCAGCCCTATAACTCCATCCTTACGCTGAAACGTCTCACCAAGTGTGCCGACAGTGTTGTGGTGCTGGATAACACCGCTCTGAATCGTATCGCCACCGAAAGGCTTCACATTCAAACGCCCACTTTCACGCAAATCAACAATCTGGTGTCCACCATAATGAGCGTGAGCACCACCACGTTGAGGTATCCCTCTTATATGAACAACAACCTTATTGGACTGACGGCACCCTTGATTCCGACTCCCCAATTACACTTTCTGATGACGGGGTACACTCCACTCCTCACAGACCAGGAAGTGAGTTGGCTTATTCCATACATCTAGCAGTTTCTAACATTTTTATCTTTGCCTCCAGACCAAAACGAATGTCCGAAAAACCACAGTTCTGGACGTAATGCGGCGCCTGTTGCAGCCAAAGAATATGATGGTGTCGGCGACGGGGGACAAGCACAGTCGTCACTGCTTTGTATCCATTTTGAACATCATCCAGGGCGAGGTGGATCCGTCCCAGGTACACAAGTCGTTGCAGCGCATTCGGGAGCGCAAGCTGGCCAACTTCATACCCTGGGGCCCAGCCAGCATCCAGGTGGCATTGTCGCGGAGCTCGCCGTACGTGCAATCCTCCCACAAAGTTTCCGGCTTGATGATGGCCAATCACACGGGCATCAGTGCCCTCTTCAGCCGCGCTCTGGCCCAGTACGATAAGCTAAGGAAGCGTAACGCTTTTCTGGACAATTTTCGGCGCGAATCCATGTTCAAGGATGATCTAACGGAACTAGATCTTGCTCGGGAAACAGTTGATTGTCTAGTGCAGGAGTATGAGGCGGCCACTCAAGTCGATTATCGCCAGTGGAGTCCACGTATCGATGGTTCCAAGGGTCGGGCTTAGAGTTTTTTTTATTATTATTGTTAATGAAATGGCCATCTTTTTATTTATTTATTTTTTTTGTTAATTTTTATGAGAAAAAGTTGCAGGAAAAGGATACATTTTGAATTTATTTAAGTTAAGTTTTTAGTTTGTAGTTTTAAAAAAATAATTACAAATTACCCAAGCCTAAAACCCAATTTTTAAAAACTGGTAACAAAGTAGTCCATGGATTATTTTCTGTTGACTTGCCTGAAAATATTCTAGATATCCTCACATTTGTTTCCCAAAATTCCATGTGTTAACATCTCGTTACAACTTTTTTGTTAAACATTACAAAATTATTTGGT
Organism: Drosophila bipectinata; assembly: GCF_030179905.1. NCBI lineage: Eukaryota > Metazoa > Arthropoda > Insecta > Diptera > Drosophilidae > Drosophila > Drosophila bipectinata. The sequence goes on along the minus strand of NC_091736.1, from coordinate 16,350,691 downwards.
TGTAAAATATTCGCACTGCAAGTGAGTTTTTAGAATTTAAGGAAACATACCCAACGCTTTGAGAATCCCTTGGTACCATTTAAAAAAATCGTAAGTATCCTCTGCTCATAATTGTTATATGTTTTCTAAAGGTTATACCTTTATTAAGAACATGTGCTGCGGACCCTGTGGACCCAAGAGCTGTGCCCCGTGCTCGTGCGAATGCTGCTGCGTTGAAGTATGCTGCGTTCCTTGCACTCCTGCATACCTCCAGTGCACCTGTTACCCATGTGGCCCATGCGGACCATGCTGCTAGGACGATACATCCACTCAAATAGGCTGAAACAACTGCTGCAATAATACCATTTTAAAACTGAACCTTAATTCGAAAAACCAACTTTGCATGTAAACTTCATTGGAATAAAAGAAACAAATGCCTATAACAAGAAATCTATTTTTGTTTTATTTTTTGAGATAACTATATATTTATTTTTAATAAATATTTATATACAATACCTGAAGCTAGTTTTCTTTTTAATTTTTTAGGCTAAATTTGCCTTATAAAATTTGAACAAAATCCAAGGAACATAATCCAAGGAGGCTTTGGGTTTAAATTTATTACCCTGCCAATGAAATCCGAAATGTATTTCAGTTGTCATCCAAATTTTAACACGTAAGGTGTAGTTGTTGTTTGTTCTCCAAAAATAATTCTTCGGTAAGCTTTTTTACTTTTTATTAAATTCAAAAATTTTAAAATCAAATTGCCTTAAATTTATTTGTTAAATTTATTTCAATACCCCATGAAAAGTCCTGCTTCCTTGTATAAACTAATATGTTTTCCCTTTCGAAAACTGGGGGAAACTATGAGAAGGGCCTTTACGTCCGTTTCTCAAGCGGAATATCTTGTACATACGATTTGTAGATATATTCTTTATCAATCCCCATTAAAACCTACTGGCAAAATATTTTATAGATTTTTTGTCTAATTTCCTAGAGGATCCCCCTCCGAAATGGGAAAAATGCATGAAGGCACAATATGGCCCACAGCGATAGCTATATCTTTGCCAATAGTAATCCGATTCTTGAGCGGAATACCTTAAACGATTTGTGGGTCAATTACCTTTCAATCTGCATCAAAATATTTTTTAGATTTTTTGGTAAATTTCCTAGAGGATTCCCTTCAAAAATGGGGAGGAAGATGGAGGCACAATATGGCCCACAGCGATGGCTATATCTTTGCCAATAGTCATCCGATTCTTGAGCGGAATACCTTAAACGACTTGTGGTCCAATTACCTTTAAATCTGCATCAAAATCTAGAAACAAAATATTTTTTAGATTTTTTGTCAAATTTTCTAGAGGATCCCCTTCAAAAATGGGGAGGAAGATGGAGGCACAATATGGCCCACAGCGATAGCTATATCTTTGCCAATAGTAATCCGATTCTTGAGCGGAATACCTTAAACGATTTGTGGTCAATTACCTTTCAATCTGCATCAAAATCTGAAAACAAAATATTTTTTAGATTTTTTGGTAAATTTCCTAGAGGATCCCCTTCAACAATGGTTAAAATGCATGGGGGCACAATATGGCCCACAGCGATTGCTATATCTTTGCCAATAGTCATCCGATTCTTGAGCGAAATACATTTACCGAATTTTAGATAGATTCTCTATCAATTCCCATCAAAACCTACACCCAAAATATTTTTGTTATATTTTCCGATGAGGCCCCTTTGATGGGACCCCGATGAAAGGGACGGTAATACGCCTCTGCTATGGCTCTATCTTGACCAATTTATGTCCAGATCTTGAGCGAAATATCTTAATATATTTTGAGATCAATAGTTTATAAAAGCAGATGTATCCAATGCAATAAATCCAAATGGTCACTAAGATATTTTCCATCTTCCCAGCCGCCATGTGTTGCCCAAGTCGGTACTACAGGTCCACTCCCTGTGTCCAGTGCTGCTTGATCGATTGTAGCTACTGTTGCCCGCGATCGCAATGCGGAGGTCCTTCCTGTACCACCGTATTTCCATCGCCGGGTTGTTGTGGGCCTTGTTACGGTCCTTGTTGGTAACTTGGCAACAACAAAAATCAAACACCTAATGACGAGCGGAGGCAAAAAAAAAACACTGGTAGGTCAAAAACAAAACCAATTGAAATATTATGAAATTTAAAAATTTATTTCTATCAAGTAGTCCTTGGATTTTTTTCTGTTCAAATTTTGGAACCTGACGCCGACTCTCATTTGGAAACTTTAGTCTGACTCCGAGCCTTGATGTGAACACAACAAAATAAAAATTTTTAAAATATTTTCAATACCTAATACCTTTTGAAAATAAATATTTTTTGTGGTGAGTATTTAAGAAATATTTATTTATTCATTTTCAAATTAATATTAATAATTTTAATATTATTATTAGAACAACAAGGCTCTCTGTTGGATCGGGGAGACTCACACCAACTGGGAAATAAATTCAGCCAACAGTGATCTCATTACCGATCGCAAAGATGTGCTGCAATCCCGGAGGCTGCTGCAATCTCCCCACTAGCATCCAGTGCACCAACTTTTGCTTCAATTGCTGGACTGGCACGGCTACAACACCTTATACCCGCAAAATATGTGTTCCTGGCTGTGGTTGCGGGCCATGTTGTTAGGACAACTAGACCCGCTGATGGATCGGAAGTCTCGCACCAACCGGGAAACTTTATTATCAACATCAGTGATATCATCACCTATCACAACGATGTACCTTAATCCCGGAGGCTGCTGAGATCTTCTGTGGAAGCATCCTGGACAGAAAAACAAGAACCTCTGGATAGGGACTCCAGTGATCATTATCACCTCTTCTCAAGCTGGACAGGATGTTTCAGCGGGTCGTCATCAAAATTTCTATTCTGTGAAATCAAAATTAAAACCATCTAAATACGTTCTCTAAGCAATCAGAAGTTTAAACTACCCATACAATTTTTTTCCAAATAAAACAATTTATTTATTTAAAAACAAAATAATTTTATTGTGTTTTAATGTTTTTCAATCCCTGAGGCTGCTGAGATCTTCTGTGGAAGCATTCTGGACAGAAGAGACCTCTGGATAGGGACTAGACAAGATGTTTCAGCGGGTCGTCATCAAAATTTCTTTTCTGTGAAATCAAAATTAAAACCATCTAAATGAGTTTAAAAACACTACCCCATACAATTTCCCAATTATATGCCAAATAAAACAATTTATTTATTTAAAAACAAAATAATTTTATTGTGTTTTAATGGAAATAGAAATTCTTACAATACAATTGTTGTTGCTGGTTGTTCTTGTTGGTTGTTTGGTTTGGTTTAATATTAATGTTACACAACATTTTTTAAATGTTAATTAATACCGTATTGTAGTATAATAATAATTTCATGTTTTTTCATTTTCCTTCATTTTTTTTTAATTACTTCGAAAATTGTGGCCCCTAAGCATTAAAAAGACTTTCATTTCATTTTATTATTCAAGTTCTTGTTTGATGTTTTTTCTTCAATTATGATTTTTTTTAGTAGAATTCAAAATCTGTTATATCAAATTCATATATCATGTGTTCCAGAACTTGTCACTCTATCAAATTGCAGCGTTTAATAAATTATCATAATTTTTTGTTCAATTTTTTCCACATGTATAAAAATATTTATATTTAATTTACTGTAAGTACCTTCTCATCGCTTACACATTACATTAATGAGTTTTAATCTTGTCTTTGCCTTAATTGTTTTTATATATGTATATATAAAATGCGCATACAGTTGGAATCGTAGTTAATAATAATAGTTAATGAGTTAATAACGTTCACATTCAATTACATCGTATTCGATTTAGTTACGATTATGATTACAATTTTATTTGCTTTCTTGTTCATTCTTTTTCTTATCGAGTTCAAATTTAATACGAATAAAAAAAACCTTGCTCGTAGTTCAAAGTATAAAAAACATTCAAGTTAAATGCGTTATTGGATTTAGATCTAACTGTGCTTGATTCGTGGGTAGGATCGGTATGATTGATTGATTGAGTGAATGATGATGAATGACAGACTGAATGGCTGATGACTGATGACTGAATGCAGGGTGTCTAAGAGGAGCTGAGCTGAGCTGATCCTGGCAGTAGGTTGAGTCAGTTACCAACTATAACCAAATTCTAAGTGTTTTTGTTTTCATGTACTGTGGTTAATTCTTTGTATGCATATTAGAAACAGTAAATAGCATATAGTATGCACTTGGTGGGCGTGTATATATTTTTCATTTTCTTTTTCATTTCAACACAAAAAAATGTTAACAATTTCCTCGTTCGAAACAGCTGAGAATGGCTTGCCTGACAAAGTCTACATGTATTATATATATTTAAATATATATATATATTATATATGTAAAGTTTAAAAATGCCAACCCTCAATGATATACGTTATTTGCTTGTCAGTCCATATTTTTCCTCACTTTCTTGTCCTTTTCTTTAACATTTTTTTTGGTTTTGTGATTTTCTCTTAACTTTAAAACAAAATTTGAGCGAAATATACGAGTTGTAACTGAACGTATTGTGTAAACAATTAACCATAGACAAAACATATTATTTTAAAAGATAAAATATTCATTTTCATATGACTATGATATTTAAAAAAGCCATTGAAGCAACACCCTGTATACTCTTGTTCTTATTATTTTATTTCAATGTTTATTTTCAAATTCAACTTGGCTTTAGTAGAGAAATTCAAAATTCGTATTTCTGGGGGACATTAAAAAATGAGTTCTTAAACACAATATTTTTCAAATCGTTAGCTAAAACATAATATATATGTGTATATAAAGAAAACTTAATTATAACGACATTTAACATTAGATTGGTGTTCTTTTCGGTTTCGTTTACTTAATATTTTTTTTCTTGTTTTTTTTTTACGTTTTTAATATTAATAATTATAAAAATACATATATGTATGCATGATGACTAGATGATGATTCCATGATCGGCTTAGTTGCACTATATAGCTTTATAAATACTAAAATCTATATCGAATGCATGATTATGATTAAGATGAGCTAACATTTATGCATATTTCAAATGATTTAGCAACGTTAAATTTTTTTGTTTAATGTGTTTTTGTGTTAGATTGTGTGCGGTTCGACCGTAGAGACTCATTTACACTAGATGCAAATATAATAATAGTTATAAAATTTTTTGAGTCCCGAAATTGATTTAAAATAATTGCATAACGTAAACCTTTCCATGCCTTTACATTACCATACATTGAAATGAATGCAAGTTATCGAACCCATAATCGTTTTTTTCGATAAATTAAAATACCAACTTATTGAATAATTGGCGGCCAACGTGAGGCCTTGAAAAAGGATATTTCAATCTTGAAATAAAGACTTGAAAACTCATAAGTTTCTTTACGGGTTGGATAACTTGCATATTTCTATAAAATCCACTTCTCTCATTATTAGTTTTTTCATATCTTTTCCTTCAAACAACAAATTCAACATAATACAAGTGTTAATGGGGAATGTTTCGTGATTGATATATGCAAGTTGTGTGTTTATAGTTTCTTAAATGAAATGTTGCTGTATTCTGTCTGCCAAGTTGCTCTTGTCAATGATGTTGCTGTGCAATTTGTGCATTACTGTAAGAAATAAAAAATAAAAATTATTAAATAGATGGGTAAAATAAAAACGTAAAACTTAAAAGTATAATTAGCAACCTCACTCTACTGACGAAAGCACTTTTAATAAAACTTCTTTTCAAATGAGAGGCCAACAAAAGAGTTTTTTCTTATTTAGTTATTGCATTTTTCATTGCCCATTTGGTTCTTATTTAAGGTTCGATTAACTATAGCCGTAAAATGCTTAACTTAAATAGCTTATATTTTTTTCATATTTTTTTTTTAATTTTTCCTTGCCTTGCTTTTAAAAATTACAAAAATGCATGGGATATGAATAATGTGTGTCCTTTTTTTTTGGTAATCTTCAATAGGAAGAATAAGCAGCTAACAACAAACAGTTAATATGTCTTATATTTTTATATTAGAATTAATTTTCGATTATATTTACGGATGTATATAAATATTTTATTTTGCAGCTAGAAAACTTAGCGAAAATATTATTTTTCTTGTTCTGGTTTGTCTTTTTTTTTTGGTTTGCCTTGCGCGTTTAGAGATTTTAGTTCAGTAAAGAGTGAAAATCAGTTTCCAGCTTAAGTCAGTTTTTTGGTTATAGTTTCTTATATTTTAAACAAGTGCAGGGAGAAAAAAGCGGAAACGGAAAGTTCTGTTCAGAAAAATTCCCTAAACGAGTCTCATCATATTCATTTTATTTCACAAGAGTTTTTTTTGTTTTGTTTTTTTTTTATGTTAGATTTTAATATTTAGTGTCACGTTTACGTTTTCGAAGCAGTCTAAGATTTTGTTGTTTTCGAGTGTTTAAAAAACTGTTGAGTTCACTACTAAATTGTTAGATTCTTGCCTTTAAAGTTTAAACACACACATAAATATATTTATATATATTGTTACAGCTTATTTAGCAGAAGTATAGCCTAATGTGTAAAATGTATTACAGATGGAGAGGTCCTGGACTTGATCCAGGACTTCAACTTCAACTTGATTTCTATTTTATATAGTAGCAACATTATAAATATAAATATTTATATATATGTATGTATGTATATGTGTATAATTTGTTGTGTAAATTTTCATTTTCAATTTTCGTGTATAAAATCAGTCATAGTTAATTATTTTGTTTGGTATTTTTTGTTTTTTTTTTTTATCAATTAATGTTAGTTTTTAGTTGTGGTTTGGATTGCTACGTGAATGTTCGGTGAAGTTCGTAAACAAAAATGAATAGAAAGGATTTATGAATGAATTGATCTTGTTCCTCTGTTCGTTTTCTATTCAATAAAGATTTCTTAGGTCTAATGAGAAAGAAAGGAAAATAATAAGAGGGCACTGAACGAATCGCTTAATTTTAATTCTAATGTTACGAATTACATACATTCAAACAGACACTACTCAAGCATGCATATTAAATATTTATATTTCCCATATTACTCTGGTAAAACATCTTGACGGACTATACGAATTAAAATCCTACATAGAGAAAATAACCAGTCACGAAAGTAGAACCACAGATGTGATCTTACTATCGATTTTGGTCGAAACTTAGACACACACACTCAGTGGATTATTCAGTTAGATGCTATATGTAATATCCGTAATAATTTAGTGGTTTAAGCATTTTGTTGAGAGCTTTCTTCGTTAGGTATGTATAGTCTAATAATACTTAAAAACACTTCTACGAAGCCAGTTTGAATTTTTGTTTTTGGTTTTGGTTTTCCTTCATTTAGTTCGCTGCTATTTTGCCTTTTAATGTCGATATTGGATGTCTAACCGCCACGGATCTAGTACAAAATTTAAATTTCGTACAAATATGCTTAACAATGCGGACAAATGACTTTGATTTACGTTTTAGTTCCGTTCCTTAATAACATTTATCAAAAATATAAACTACAATTAAAATGATTTTTTTGGTTTTGTGGTTTAGATATGACATACAAACATATATATATATATACACCTATATGCTTGTATAGTATATATATATTATATAGCCTAACATCTAGGTCTGTTCTGTGTAACTTGTGCCTGACAGTCTCGTAACCAACCCCAAAAAGAGAGAAACCAGTCCTTAGATGGACTGGCTTCGATTCGATTTCGCTTCGATTCCGTTCAACATTCATAGAGAGCTCCTAACAATCACAAATAATAATAATCGATCGCAATATGATTAATATATATATATGTATATGTGGTGTTTTCCAACACTAGCATGCATTGCCATTTATATTAAACAACACTTACACTTAGTACTACTCAAAATATTTTGTAATGATTTTTGATGCCAAAATGTCTTTGTTTTTTTGGTGGAATTACATAATTTTCTTTGAATTTCGTTTTAGAATTTTCATTTTCGTTCTTTTTTTGGCGCCTGTTTCTTATATTTTTGGAGTAAAACGAGATTTTGCTTCAAAAAACCTAATCACAAAATGGCGATACACGCAAAATGCCCAACTACATATACTATATCGGCAATGTTAACATATACATATAAATCGGTTTATATATCGAGCAAGATTCCAAAGCTATAGTCAGAGTTTTGACGCTTTGATTTGGTTACATAGAGGGTAGAGCACAGTTAATTGGCGGTATAAATCGTTTACATATATATATATATTCTATGTATATATCGATCTGGAATATCGGAAATAAAACTGCTAATATAGTTAGTTTTGATAGCTCACTGCGCTATAGTTACACAATTAACCTTATGAGTACCATTTTTTGTCTGTTATTTAATTGTTTTGTATATAACCCTACGGTTATATGTATATTCCTTAATACCTTAACCGATTTTCCAAATATATAGAAATATATATATTTAAAAAAATGCTTTTCGGTTTTCCTTATTTTTGTTGTTGCACAGTCTATTAGATTCTCAATTCATCAATTTGTTTTATCAACATACACATTTCACATTTATATATCAATATGAAGATTAAATATAGTTTACCACTACTACAGAGGGAGAAAGGATAGTGAAAGGATAGTGACAGGGGGGGACTAGGAGCTAAGGAAGCAGGATATTCGGCATCGAGGAGTAACAAACGTCGCATTCGTACAAACCAATACTCTAAAAAATAAATCAAAAATGCTAGAAAAGAAAATAAACAAATCAAATAAATAATAATGCATAAGGTTTTTGTTTTTTTTTTATCAGAATATTTATAAAAATCTTTAATTGTTTCTCAGTTGGTGTTTGTGGCATTTGTTTCGTGTGTGTAGACTTTTACAACAGATTTCTAGGGCAATGCTTAGCTATTGTTTCGATATAGTTTTTATATTATTTGTAGGTAGATGTATTCATTCATAATTCATAATTGTTGTGTCCCGTTTTTTGCAAGTCCTTGTTGGAGTTTTAGTTGTTGTTGTTGTTGTTTGCATAACATTTATGTATGTAATAATAATAATAATAGTTGATAAACATAAAAACAAATTTATGCAAGCACAAAATACAAAAAAAGTACATTTTTTTTTAGAAAACGGCTTGTGCAAGCTAAAATGCTAATAATAAATACAATTAAATAGTATGCATTAGGCCATAATAAATACCATCAATTAGCAGTTTCTTTTGTGTTTTAGGTTTTTGTTTAGTTTTTTTTTTTTCAACAATTTTTATATAAAAAATTTTCAACAGTTTTTGTTTTGTTTTTTTTTTTGTGTATAGGTTTTTTTTTCATATTTTTTGGTTGTCAAGTAAAAAGGTGTTTCTCTCACATAGAAAACGTACAATACTTTTTCGTTCAAACCCATCCGTTGCATCATCATTATTACAGCTACCATTACATCGATACATCATCATCATCATCATTATGATCGTAAATACAATAAGTCAAAAGTCAATTAAGTTTACAACAAGAAAGAACTACAAAATATATTCTCGTATATTTAATAATCTCACTTAAGTAAATACACATAAAACATAATTAAATATATAGTTTAAAAATCAAAAATTAAAACCAAATTAAAAAAATTACACAAAGCAAAGCGTTTTTCCAAAACAAACAATAAAAGCACTATAATATAGTTAAATACTACGTTTTTTGTTTTAATACAATACAGTAAAGTAAAAATACATATATATATATATATATGTATATATTCAAGAAATCTAATACCTGCTTATGTGTGGGGGATGGTGTGTGGGGGCGACTGGGGGGACAACAGGGTATGAAATGGGGTTCGGGGGTCGCGCTCCAAGCAAAAAATCAACAAAAAAATTGTGATTATTTTAAAAATTACAAAATAAACATTTTTTAAATGCTGTTCCTGTTAATGTTGCGTTTGTAGTCTCAAAAAGTTATGTTTCCTTGCCTTAATAGTATTTATTTTTTGTTTGTTTGTAATTTATTATATAACTTCTAGCCCTTAAAGAACACTTTCGTGAAGTCTAGCAATCATTTGAGGTCTAGCATAAAATAAATGCTTTAAATATATAAATCATTGCAAGCAACAAACTCTAGCTAAAAACAGTGGCACTCATTATAGGGAGTGCGCACTGTACACTGCACTGCTACAATAGTTGGTTTTAATTTAAAAAAAAATTACTATATCAAAGAATGAAACATTTAAGAAGCGAATGGTCTGCCTTGTTCCTTTCTCTCTTCATATCTATATTTTTATATTTTATAACTATTAAATTATTTGAGATTTTCCGTTAAGTGTTTACAATTATTTTAGCGTATAAATACATATATGTGTATGTTGGGACATAAACATATATATTATTGTATAATTATAATAGTTATAAATTGTTTAAGTCTTCTGCGCTGATTGCCAACTTTTAGTTAAATGTTATTTCTTTAAGTGTAATCATCATCATTTTTTTTCTAATTTATGCACACCCTCAAATTCAATAGATTTCATTTCGAAATTAAAAACATTCGTGTGATGTGCATAAATATCGCATTTTTTTATTGTATTCAATAATTTTTTTTTTGTTTTAAATTCAATTTGACAACAAATCAATGTTTTTTTTTTAATAGTATATAAAATAGTTTCAGGCAACATAACAAATTCGTTATTGCTGCTTTTTTAAATTAAGAATTAAATGTTAAAAAATAAATGCATAAACAAAAATAGTTCAACAATTAAGAACAAAAATTTCAACTATTTTTCAGTGCGTTTTGTAGTAAGAAACGGCAAAGTCGGGTTTTTTTTGTCTGCATTATTATTTAAAAAATATATATGTATATAAAAAAACGTTCTTAAATTTCTTCATTTTTTGTTTAAATCGGTTTATAAAATATTACAAATAAAACAATGGAGAAAATAAAAACTAAGCGAGTATAAAAATTGTGTATTTTTTTTTGTGAATTGTTGTTAGTGTATCGGGGGTTCGGTTCGGTTTTTCGTATAAAAGTAGCAAACATGTCTTAGTGGATAAAATTCATTAATTAATGTATACATATAAATAATCAGTAATCAATAGGTTGTACAATCAAAAATAATTATAAACATAAAAAACAGTTATATAATATATATGTATCAAATGTTTAGGTAATCAAAAATAATAACAAACAATTCTCGCAATCATAAGTCTAAGAATTACAATCAATTATTAATTAATTAATGCTCGAGACGCGTCCTCTAGCGGTTATCCTTTTTTTAAATCTATATTTTAATCATTTTTTGTTAATTTTTTTCTTTCTTTCTGTGGAGGGATTTCTTTCTGGTTATTATTATTATTATTTTTAAGTTAAAAACTGTCATTTGTTTTGTAATTTTGCTTGAAAGAGATAGAGAGAGAGTGTAAGAAAGAGAGAGACTTGCACGCGGGTTTCAGAATTAGGGTATTGAAGAGTGCTCTATTCCTAGTGCTGAGAGAGAAGGGGTAGGGGTGGGAGGCAGCAGCACTATCCGATTTGGACATGATCATGAATCGACATATCTATATCATAAACAAGTACGCACAAAATAAAAACTAAGCTTAACAGTTTAAATATATATATTAAAAAAAAAAATAAAACAAAATTCAACAATAATTTAAAAGATAATAAAAAAATCATTCCAACAGTGTGCGTGTGTGTGTGGGTGTGTACTTTGTATGTGTGGGTGTGTCTAAGTCTATGAGAGAGAGAGAGATAGGGAGATGATGACAGATCGGAGATAAGGGGGCGGGGAGGCTAGGAATATCCTTTTTTTTCTTTCAATTTCATATTTCGATTTTTAGATTTAGTTTTTAGTTTTTAAGTTTTTGTTTTTAGTTTTTAGAATTAGAATTAGATTTAGAATTAGAGCTGGAGAGACCGCGCAAGTCAGACTATTCAGAGAACTTAGCTTAGAGCAGAGAGGTGAGAGAGCCGGACACCCGATCACCTGATGATCCTCCTCCTCCGGTTCCGGACTCCCATCCATGGAGTGTGGAGTGTCTGTATTCTGATCTGATTCTGTATTGTATGTTTACATACCCACTGGTGCCAGTTGGACATAGCGATAGATGTATAGCCGGTAGTCCTTGCTGGCCAGCACCACACTGCCGTCGTCCATGAGCGCCACATCGAAGCACTGGGCGTGCTTCACCTTCGACTCGAGCGCCGAGATCAGCTGCCCGTCCTGCGTGAAGATGGTCAGATTGAAGTTGTTGTGGTTGTCCGCGATGAGGATCTCCCCGTTCGAGTTGATACCGACACCGATCGGATAGTTGGTGATGCCCTCGCCGCCGATCTGGCGGAGATACTGGCCCTCGTAGTTGAACACCTTGACGCAGTGCGCCCGATTGTCGCTAATGAAGATCTCCTGCTTGTCGTTGACCACCACACCGTTGGGGAACTCCAGGTGCTTTGAGCACCCGAACTTGTGCAGCACATTGCCGTTCTGGTCGAAGATGATCACCCGCATCACCTTGCACTCCACCACGATGATCCGGCCCTTGTTGTCGACGGTGACGCCGCGCGGATGCTGCAAGATGGTGGCTCCAAACTTCCGTACAAACTGCCCGTACTGGTTATAGATCTGGATCTGGTGTGTCGGCGATCGCTCCGTCACAATGATGTCGCCGGAGTTGCGGACGACGGCCACCCGGTTGGGGTACAACAGCTGCGAGTCCCGCTTGCCGCACTCGCCGAACTGGAACTTGAAGCGTCCCTCCTTGTCGAAGATCTGGATGCGATGGTTGTTCGTGTCCGCCACAATGATGTCGTTCTGGGCATTGACCGCCACACCGCTGGGCTCCGTGAACTGGCCCTCCATCACGCCGAACTCCCCGAACTTGCAGTGGTAGATCATCTTCTGGCGCTTGATCTGCGACTTGGGCGGGTAAATGGTGGCCGAGAGCAGCTTGTTGGTGAGGTCCAGCAGTGACTCTGAGCTCACAGCATTGCCTCCCGCTCCGGCGCCACTGACCACCGTTCCTCCCACGGACGACAGGCTGGACAGCTGGCTGGCAAAGGCGTCCACCACGGCGGAGCTGCCGGCTCCACTGCCGGTCACCGACGAGAACAGATTGTCGCTGCCGCCGTTGCTCCACTTCTCGTAGGGATTGTAGTGGGCCACGGTGCCGGCACCATTACTGCTACTGAAGCCACCGCCTCCGCGCTTGGGAATGAGCTCCCCGAAGTGCTGGTCCACGCCGAGGGCGTTGCGTTCGCGGCCGCTCAACAGGAGACCGCCGCCATTGCCGAAGGCTCCGCCCGAGCCGGCGCCGTTGGAGCTGCTGTCCAGGAGCCCCAGGCCGAGGCTGTGGAGCGAGGACTGCGCCTGCAGCTGCTGGTGCTGGGATGTCTGGTGGTGCAGATGACTCTGGTGGTGGCTGTGCGACTGATGGTGGCCATGGGGACCACTGCCGACGCTGCTGGCGCTGCTGTTGCTGGCGCTCTGGGTGGGCCGGGCGATGGGCGGCTGCTTGCCGTGTCCGTTGCTGGTCAGGCTGAGGCTGGAGTGGCCGCCATCGGAGCTGCTGGCCCGGATGTAGCCGAAGGTGTTGCGGACACCGGCCTGAATCGACTGGTAGTTGGACATGAACTCCATCTCGAAGGGCAGCTGCATGTCCTGGATGCCCGTCTGGAGCTGCTGCTCCAGGGACTTGCGCAGGAGCAGGGCCTCGGCCAGCAGGGATGGGGGAGGAGCCGGGCTCCTCTCCACCGCTTCGCAGGTGGTCAGACCCTTGTCGATCAGCTCGCGCGACCGCTGCTGCCACGCACTGTTGGTGCTCACCTTGGCCGTGTACACAGACTCCAGCTCCTTGAGCAGCTCCGTCTTGCGCTCGTCCAGCATGGAGGCGAAGAACTGGTACGTCTCGTTCAGCTCATTGTGCGCCTTCTGGTACTGCAACTTCACCTTGGTGAGGTTCTGCTCCGAGTTCCCGGCAATGGCCACGATCTCACCGATCTTGCCCCGCATATCGGCCAGCAGGGTCTGCAGGGCCGTCTCATTGGCCGTGGATCCCGCCGAGGAGGTCAGTCCCGGGGACTGGACATTCTCCAGCTCGTGCAGGCCGGTAGAGTGCTCCTGGACGATGCACTCCTTGCACACCAGGACGCAGCAGGTGCGACAGCTGAACTTCAGCAGCTCCTGCTTGTGTCGGGGGCAGAAGAGCTGCCTCTGCTGCTGCTGCTGCTGTTGTTGTTGTTGCTGCTGTTGTTGCTGCTGCTGCTGCTGCTGGTGGAGTGACCCGAAGAGGTTATCCTCCCGCTGCTGCTCCTGGTTGTTGGCCTGGGCGGCAGCTGCCAGCACGATCTTGGAGAGCTGGGACATGGGCTGCGAGGGCAACAGTTGCTGCTGCTGTTGCTGGGAGTCGAGCTGCTGCTGCTGCTGGAGCATCATGGTCAGGGAGCTGGCGTACTTGAAGCTGTCGCTCGAGCCCGGGTTGCTGCTGGGAGAGCCCACCGACAGGGGAGTGCCGGTGCTGGCCTCGAATCCCTTGATCAGGCAGACGTTGTGCCCGTGGAAACAGTGCATGAACTCGTGGGCGGTCACACAGTTGGCGCAGAGATAGCTCTGACAGTCGAAGCACTTGGCCACCGCATCGCTGCACTTGCTCTTGCAGGCGGTGCACCGTGGCGGCGAACCGATCGCCGACGAGTTGCTGGAGGAGCTGGAGCTGCTGCTGCCGCCGCTCACCCCCTTGCCGGCACCCACCACCAAACTACTGATGCCGGAGTTGCTGCCACTGTTGGAGGATGATCCCTGGAGATTGCTGCCGATGACGCCGGGTCCGTTGCTGGTCACATTGTTGGCGCTGATCACACTGCTGCTGGTGCTGCCACAGCCGCTGAGGCCGCTGGTGGAGGAGCTGGACGACGATGAGGACGACGAGGACGATGACGATGAGGACGAGCAGGATGAGGAGCTGGCCGATGAGCTGGACGACACCGAAGCCGAAATGGGATGATGGCCATTGATCACCGTCACCTCCGAGCGCGACTTGACGCTGCTGCCGCCCGTGTACTCATCACTGCAGATTGCCGAATCGCTGGCCGGGGGCGATGAGCCGCTCAGCGTGAGCGGGGAGTCTGATAGGTAGCCGGCGTGTTCGTATGATTCAATGGAGTTCGCCCCGCCCCGCATCGAGTCCAGAGATGGTGTCGGCGAGGACGCCATCTTTGTGTTGTAATTGCCGTCGTTGGCTCCGTTTACCGTTAGGAGTAACAGCTGCAATGAAGAAGAAGAGAAAAGGACGAAATGGGAGGTGGGAGGGTGGTAGGTTTTTAATTATTAATTGAAGGATAATATTTTTTTTTTTTAAGAAAAGTACTGTTCAGTGGTGACTGGTTTTTTTTCTAAAAATTTTAGGAGAAGGACCTTTGGAAGGACCTTTGGAAGGACCTACCTCCTACCTCCTATTACTGAGTTGACTGACCATGAGTCACCTGGGATTCCTGTCTCTTTTTTTGGTTGTTGTGTGTCCTTATGACTCAGCCACTCCTCCACTTGAACCCCAAACGTTTTGGCATTTTCATGACCCCCGACCCCCCAAAACACACACACATACAAAGGTCAATCCCCTCTTGTCCCCTTTGTTATCATAATTTGTAGTTAATTGCCTCCTCCCACTGTCGCCTCCTAATCCTCTAAAGCTCGACAGCTGTGACCCGTGTTTTATTAAACATCTTCGACTAGACAGACAGTTGAAAGGTAATCCCCCTACCCTGCCCTGCCCCCGTCCTGCCCCTGCCCTGCCCTGCACCCCCTTGGTTTGGGAATCGAATCAAACTAGGAAACACGCCCCCACGGAATGCTTTTTAACACAATTCCAATTTCTTACGCCAGAATGGTGGAAGCTGTACTCCGGATGGATGAAAGAACTTGGCCCGGAGGGGACCCCATCCCCTGTCCTACCGTCCTCCTCCTGTCAGAGACGGACACAAATGCAATAAACGGAATGTGTCGGCCATCCAACTCCCCCTTCCCTCATCATAATTCCAACTCCCCTTTTTTGGTTCGCTTTGCGGTTCGTTGGAGATGTAGAAGACCGGGCTGGGTGTACGGGGGTCGACCAGGAGTTTCTACAACAAACCCCTGTCGCAGAAAGTAAACAACAACAAAAAAAATAACAAAATATACATGTACCGGAGGAGAAACTTCTCTAGATTTCCAGAGCTGGGGCTTCTGAAACTTCCGTCAACAAGAAAATCAACGTAAAAGGCAATTGAAGTGAAAGGCAAAGAGAGCCGGGCAGGACTCGCAGGACTTGCAAGGATAGCGAAAATGAAACCAAAATCAACCCCGAAAAATGCGCCCAAGGGGGAGTTTTGAATGCGAAAGGGATGCGATATGGCAAGGACCTCAAACAGGGGACCGGGACTCCTGCAACTGTCTAGACTGGATGTACATTTATCATGCACACGCACACACATACAGAGGGCGAACACACACACATACATATAGAGAGAAACAGGATTCATTACAGTATTACCTCTAGAGTAATGTCAGACATGGATCAGAAATGACTTTTGGAGTTATTTTAAATATTTCATAAATAATTTTAATTTTTTAATAAATTTTACTAATTTTAATTTAATTTTTACAAGCCACCACTGTACAGAGCGAGAAACTAACACCCCACTCGGCACCCACACTGATAAGGCCACTCCACTTACCTTTACTGTTTTGTTGTTGTATTGTTGTTGTAGAAGTTTCCTATATATTCCAATTGGATTTTGGATTTCCTGTTAATTTTTGTTATTTTCGCCCTGTTTTTTTTTTACGACTCCTGTTTGTTGCTAGTTGCTAGTGTTCTAGGGCTCTCTCTCTCTCTATGCAGTCAATATTAACGGTTGCGTGGGAGGGCTACTGGTGCTTTTGCTCTGGTTGTTGCTTTTGTTTTTGCAGTAACAAGTTGAAACAGATTTGTGTAGCATACTTTCAAGTGCTGTCGATTTAATTGCGTCGCGCGCACAAAAAGCTGCAATGGAAAAAATAAAAAGCCGATCGTTAGTAAGGATAATAGAATAAGCAAGGTTAATTAACTTTAAATTACAATAATAACAGCAACAACAACTGACAGTAAAAGCAATGACGTGCGTCGTTTTCCGGCAAGGACACACTGCAATAGACTCGTCGTATTGTAAACGCTCTTGGAGAAATTTTCTCTGGGCGACAAGCGTGACGCGAATGCGACGCTGCTCCCTGAAAATGGAAAACTAAGTCTGCGCATAATGCAGCGACCCGGGTAAAGCTCAGCTCCTGGCAGAGCGACAACGACAACGACAACGACAACGACGACGACGACGTCGGCAGAGCCCGGAGGGCAGCGCAGCCGCAACGTGAGCGCATTATGTCCTAGGCGCATGCAACAACAACCACAACAATAATCATCAGAGCTGCAACATAGCTGCGGTCTGTCTATCTGTCTGGTCTGGTCTGGGGTTTCATTTTTTTTTGGTTAGAATTAACCTGCTATTTGTTCGCAAAAAACACAGGAAAATCCAAACAAAATCAGGGAAAAATCAATACATACACGTAAAATTTCCTATTTACATTGCCACAGAGAGAAGGGAGCCAGAGCAAGAGAGAGAGCGAGCGCCAAAGAGAAAGGAGAGCCATTTTGCCGAACTGTTGAATGCCGGCAGCAACAGCAGCAACAAAACTGCACCACCACCACCCTCTGCGGTGTTTAGCAACCCCCTGAAACAATATGGCGACCACCCACCCACAATCACACAACGATAAAAAAAATAAAATGGGAAAAGGGAGGCCGTCTCCCCAGGAAAAGCAACAATTTTCCACGGCAAAATTTTTGCGCGCGCTACAGGTTGCGTGAGAACGGGGAAGAGAGATAGCAGAGAGAGAAAGCACAGAGAGCAAGCAGGAAGCGATAACCGATAACACTGTATGCGCATGTTTTTTTCCCAATTTGGGCAACGACCGCATCCAAAAGCAATAAAAACAAAAAGTACTCTCCAACTCCCCCACTCATCCTCTCACTCACTCAATCTTTCTCCCCATCGTGGGTGTCTGTTCTATGTTGCGGCGGAACTTTCGAGCAGACCTAGAGAGTTGGAGAAAGGAGACAGAAATTCTATGATGCTAGAAATGACGTTGCAGCAGCAGCATCATCATCATCATTATCATCATCACACATCTCATCAGCATAACTGCACGGCGAAAATTTCTGTATACCGGTAGATACATAGATAGTGGCAGGCAGTAAAAAAGAGACAGGTGACGGAAGAGAAATAGCCAGACGACAGCACATAAATCCCAACACACACACACACTCATCCATATAAAATCTCATATTTACACATGTAAAGTAGCGGCATTTTTTGAGTGGCTTGCCAACTGTTGCCAATTGTGAGATGAGATCTTCAAAAGGTATCGATCACTCACTCTAAGCATTACACGCTCGCACCTGACAACCCACACAGACAAACGCACACACAGAGTCAGTCAATAATGAAACTGACTCATAAATAAACCAACGGTAATTTCGACAAATTAGTTAATAAACACAAGAATAGCAACAAAACGTCATCGGCCTAAGAGAGAAAAAAAAAACAGTAAGGAAGTATAAGCTTTTGGTGGGGTGTGAGAGGTCTCCAGATACCCTACAGTAACTATTACCTTAGAATAAATATTAAATAATTACAAGTGTCGGGTAATATTTATTTTAGAAATCGTATAATAATTGATGGCTATATCCCCTATAGAATTATATCTCAAAGGGTATATATCCAAAAGGAAGTACTCGAAATGAGTGAGCAGGGCAGAGGTTGATAATGAGTAAGTTGTCTATCGATTAGATTAGCAAATTTGTGAGATAGTTTTGACGAGGGGGGGAGGAAGACAACAGAGGGGCGCTAGAGTGGTTTTGGCCTAAAATCAAACTGACAGTTGGATTGTATATCATGACAAGATTAATATTATTTGGGGGCCGTGGGGCCGGCCATTCAGTGGAAGAATTGTGATGTATCGTCTCCACTTTTCCCTCACTTTTCCGGGTAAGTGAAGTGAAGTGTGCCAGAGCTCAATGTCTGTGCCATATGTTTTACGTACGACCTGAGGGATACAAAAAGGGGGGGTATGGTAGTACCAACAAATTCCAGACCGCTTGTAAAAGTGTTTAAAAATAGAGCAGCTAATAATCAGAAATGCGAGTGCAGTGCACTGAGGGCGTGCCCGCTCCCACACTACCTCTCTTCTTCTGGTCTGTTCTGCCTCTAATTAAGTAAAAAAAGAAGGGGGAGAATAAGAACAACAAGAAGAAGAATAATATAAAGAAAGGGAGCAGAGCAGGCAGAAGAAAGAATCGACGTGGTTACCCCATGTGAGAAGTGGAACAAAACTGCGCACAGGCATTACTAATGCAAAACAATTTGTACAAGATTATAAATTTCATGGCTCAGGGGAAGTGTTGTATTGGTAGTGGTATTTGTAGTGGTATTGGTAAGGTAAAGAAAACAAAACAAGGCACGGCCTGATGATGATGATGATTATGGAAAATAATAATCAAGAACAAGAGCGGACAAGTTCAAGCCATCAACCCAAAGAGAGTGTGGGAGCAGAAAAAGAAATAAAGAGGGGGTTTCCATTAAAAAACCAATTACAGTCACACCTAAAAAAAATCATCCACGTACCCCTCATTTAAGGTCAAAAATTGTTAACCAATTACACCATATGCAAGCTTCACTGTAATGCCACAAAAATGCAAAACGAGGCAACAACAACAAAAAACAACAAATATGGAGTGAGGAAGCAGAGCGTTCGTTCTGGTTGTGCAGCAAAATAAACAAGGCTGTGTGTTGTAGTGTGTGTGTGTTTCATTTCCATGCGTTCCCCCTGCGGTCTCTTTCAGTTTTTGGGGTTGCAACTGCGACGCAGCCAAGGAAGGCATCATCATCGAAGCAGAGGCAGGCAGGGGCACAGAGTTCAATGGTACCCAGGCAACAACAATAACAACACCCACAATGATGGCCAAAATACTAGAAACTAACACAAAGCGAAGAGTACTAAATTATTGGAATAATAAAAGGTAGTAATACCCTTATTCCCAATAGCTTGTATCTTCAGGGCTATTATTTTGACCTCCAGCACATCCATTATCCACAGTATCCAGAGGATACAGATACTCGAACTGCAGCCCAGCACAAAGAGCAGACCGTAAAACAGAACAAAGCAAACTACGTTTACCTTTACCTGCTCTGCACACACACACACACACACACATATAAACACCCATAAACACAAAGCCTTCTCTTCTAAGCGAGTCCCATACCGACACTGGACAGATAAAATATCCGTCAGATACCAATTCCAATCGACATCCCATCCCAACGCAGACAAAGGCTCGCCGCCAAGCCAACATCACGACCGATTCCTTGGATCCGATGCAAATTAAAGTACAGTGGTCATTGCCAAAAAGCGACTATTTCGTAGAATAATTAAAAAAATTATTATAATTGATACTCTTCAAGGGGGTGTTGCTATTATTAATTCTACATAAATTAGATAATTTTGAAATAAATTATCGTGAAAATATCTTAAGCTTATGATCCACACTGTAGCCCTCTTTAAAATTCGCGGAATTTTCAACTCCTCCCTAAGTTTTTTTTTTTCTTCTTCTTCTCCTTCTGTTCCCAGACGACGCCGACGATGCGTCAGCAGCAGCAGAGCCGGAGCCGCGACCCCCAAAGCAGCTGCTGGTGAATGAAATCGACTTGACGCATTTTATTGAAAAAAAAAAAAAGACAATGGGCGAAAAAAGCAACAAAAGCAACAAAAACGAGCAAATCTGCGAACAAGGGAGTTTTATTATTTCAGAGGAGCGCGAAAGAGCGGCAGCGGCAGCAGCAGCATCCAATTTAACAGCATCCCGAGATCCCAGACGCTGTTTCTTCCTCCTCTGACCCGGCCACCCCCCTCCCTCCCTTCCTGTCTCTCCTGGGTCGTTCTCCCACAACTAGCTCCATCTCGCTTTAACCCTCTTGAAAGGCCTGCAGGTCAACGGCGTCGTTGCAGTTCTTGTTTTTTTTTTTTTTTTTTAATTCTTTTGGTTTGTTGTCTCTTTTTCTTTTATTTTTTTTTTTCTGCACAACATTTTTCTTTCTTACTGCGCTTTGTAGTGTCTGTGGTTCGGCACCTCCCTACCAAAGGTGCGAGGGAGATGGCGTATGTCTGCGTATCCTGGCTCACAACCTTGTAGTAGTACAGGTACAGTGTCGGCTAGGATTGAACGAAAAATGGTATTTCAAGGATACAAAAAGATGCAGGTTTTCAAAGATACTTTCTTGTAGTTCTTAACTAAAGGAAGTTAAAGATACTCTAGTTCTGGACAAATGCATCCAATCAACTGGAACGTGTTCGTTTGCCTCGTTTGCGTGTTAACTTTCGATAAATATTTACTATCTTGCTTTAACATTTTCAATTAGAGATGTACCAATTTTTTTTGTTGGTTTCTTTTACCGTTATCTATTACGTGGTGGCGAAGCGACGCTCTTCTGATAATGAAAACACACACTCACAGATACGACCCAAAAATTGGTACAGCTAGAAGAACTAGCTAGAAGAGCTCGAGTAGAATGGGCGGGAAGAAACAACCCAACGACCCCGACCGAGTTCTAGAAAATCTGGAAAAAAAGAGAGCAGGAAGTGTATCTCAGATCTTGTCAAGTGATTTGTTCTGAAACTTTCAGTTTCTTTATACTATAGCTTTTCAAATGCTATAGTGGGTTTTTTGAAATAATCTTAGATATGTATTTCCTGCCCTCTGGGCACTGCAATCAGTTTCAAAAATAATAAAAATAAATAGCCAGCGGCGACAGCTTTTAATCAGTAGCTCTGGTTTCAGCCCCTCAGCCCCCAGCCCCCAGCTAGAGTTGCCAAATCGAGCGTGGAATAGTATTCGAATATGTTTCTGATGTTTCTGTGAGTATTTATGTAGGTTTGTACTAATACTGGAACTGAAAGCACACGGTGATAGGAACAAATTTTAAACACGTTTTTGGACTTATTTTTTTTTTTAGCTCCACACACTAGCACACACTGTATTTTTAATGAGAAGAGCCCCAAGCGTGGCTCGCACGTCGATCAGTCTGTCAAGTCTGTCTGACCGACGATTAAATTTTAAGAACATTGCCGTAATAATTTTTTTTGTTTAAAAAAAACAAAACAGAAAACAAGAAAAGAAACTCGTGTATTTTTATTCTTCCGCATCGGATAATAATAATAATACCCGATATCAGTGACTGTTTTGAGGGGGGCTGGAGGGGTTGTTGTTTAAACAGTTGGGTCGCAATAGGCTCGACTCTGCGACTCTCGGGAAGGTCGCTCGGGCATTGAAAGTTGAAGGAAGTTAAAGCTGGTTCTCAAGATATATCCTAACTTTTAGAAAACCTCATGGTTCTTGGATATATCTTTGGGATGCGAGTGTGAAAAAAGCGGCGGCGCCACAAAGGAATAACAAGAAATGAGATAATAATAACAAAAAAGCAGGCAAACATTAAAAACAACAACAACTCGCGCCCGCTAGAAGAACTCACAGATACACAGATACAATCCTCCCGAGGTGGCAGGGAAATGTTATGTTGCATTGCAACAAACAGAAACAATGCAAGTGTGAGAAAGAGAAAGAGAGAGACACACACGTAGACAACAAAACGAAGAAGCGGCGCAAAAGGCGAGCAGGAAAAGCCACACACAGATACAGATACAGATGCAGATACAAATACAGATACAGATACAGCCACGCACTCACGTACGCGATTCTAAACAAGTTGATGAACTCTAGCGCGTCAGAGAAGAAGAAGAGCTGCCATAATAGCGCCGCAGAACTAAACATTTTTTTTTTGTGTTGGTTTTTTTTTTTTTAAAACAATTAATTAGCATACGTACATAGGCTAATATGTGTGTATGTTGGGGGTATGTTGCACTTAGATTTACTTAATATTCCACTAGTATTAATACTTTTATTGCTTTTCCGCCACAGAGACGTCACACGCACACACACACTCTGCTGTTGTCGTTGGCTGGTAAACGTTAACGTTCTCGGTTCTCTCGAGCGCGGCGAACAGTAACGCGAGCGCCAACGCTATTTAGTTGTTTATCCGGCGAGTGTTAAGAATTGAGTGAGATACCGAAACGCCAAAGAGGAAACATATAGGCTCTAATAAGCAAGAAGGAACTGAGAGATACGCAAGAAGGAACAAAGTGAGATATGTGAAACCATCAGATACTTCTGCCGACGTTGCGCTCTCTTTGCTCTCTCAGTTTCCGCTCGGGGCTCTTTGTTGTACAGTGGGATGGATTACAGATATTTTGGTGAAAAATTTTTACTATAAAGTTATGGGTGGAAATATTTTACTTCAACTTGATGACAATTTAGGTTTAATACTTATTTCTTTAATTTAGTTTATTTGTAAAATTTACCTTTCCCTAGTCAAAATAACTTAATTTCCTATTTAACAAACTCTATATATCCCACTGTACTTTAACCGGTTGCACGCTGCCCGTACTCACACTCTCTCTCTCTCTCTGAAGAGTGGCCAGAAGCAAAGAATTTTTCGAGTCGCCGGGAACGATGGAATCGAAACAAGCGCCAAAATAAAAGAAAAAACTCACTCAACCAGTTACCACCAGGCGGGAGAGACAAAGAATCTAGTTTGGGCCCATGCGGAATGAAACATGGCTAGGCAACGCCGGCTGCGCTGCCACCGATGAGACTGACCTCTGACAACCTCCTACACATACACACACTCAGCATGTATAAGTACAACCCGGAGTACATAAATTGCGCGAGGGAGCAGTGCACTCCAAGTATTCCGGGCTCTGTTTATATGTATGCATGTATGTACGTGCATGGGGGAGTGAGATGCAGCCGCAGTCGAGAGCG
The DNA here is from genome assembly GCF_030179905.1 of Drosophila bipectinata. Lineage (NCBI taxonomy): Eukaryota > Metazoa > Arthropoda > Insecta > Diptera > Drosophilidae > Drosophila > Drosophila bipectinata. The sequence goes on along the minus strand of NC_091736.1, from coordinate 16,326,810 downwards.
GGAGACAGAAGGAGGATAATGGAGCGTGGAGCATGGAGAGCCGCAGACAGGGCCCCAAAAAGGGCTGGCAAGAAGAAGAGAATGCAGAAAATAACACTAGTCGGAGGGGTAATCTATTTGTTTGTCTTTCTTTCTCTATTTTTTTTTGAATTATTTGGAAAAACCCCATGCATAGAACGGTTCCATCGAATGAGTCAAAAGATTATCATTAACATTTATTTTTGGATTATTTCGCAATAATTTGCATAAATTGAAATTCCGGACAAGGTGTCATAATATGAATGGAAACCAGAACTGGAAATAATTACAGGTATCATCATCACCTGAGGATGGAGAATAAAAGAATTCTTTTGAAAATTATTTTCCAATTAAAAGGAAATGTATAATCACCAACATACTAATTTTAATTTTGAAACAAAAAATATTTTTAAGTTCTTAGGAAAAAGATCTCTTTTAAAGCAAAGACCTCTGTACAGCAAAAAAAAAAAAAAACACAACCAAGCTGAACTGTTATTTCTTTTCTTCTCTTTTTTTTTTGCCATTTTGTTGGAGAAAGGAAGAACAAACGATCAAGTCTAGAATTTGTTGGTGTTGTAACTATTCCCCTGGTACATGTGTATAAGCAAGTTTTAGCTTTTTATGGCCATTACCAACTAGGCAAGTACAACAATATACCGACTGACTAGTTTACAAACTACCTCTCCTGCTTCTTCTTCTTTTTCTTCTGCTGATGCAATAGGAAAATAGAAAATAGCCAAAGAGAAAGAGCATAGACCAAAGAGAGTAAGAGAGAGAGAGAGAGTGGGAAGTGGGAATGTAAAAGTCTGCGCGCTTGCGTCATGTGCGTTTTTCAACTTTTGGATCGACAGACAAAAGGCTCAAAAGAACAAGAGAGTGGAATGGCAACCGCAGTCCTCAGTCGACGTCAGCGTAGCAGCTGGCTTCGCAGTCGGCGTCTGAAGAATGAAAACCAGTCTAGAAACGCGCACGCTGCTTGGCTCTATAATTATGCTGCTTGGTATGTACATATGTACATATGTATATGTATTTATATACATACTGACTGCTGCTACAAAAGGGCCTTAAACTTTGTTTAAAGTCAAGGTCAGTGATTTCTTGTTCGCCAATTGCGATGGTATCGGATGTGAAGCTGCGTGACTCACGCCTCTACCCATAACCCGCCCTATAGACTAAATGGTCTTTGCAATATTTTAGATTGAGTTTCCTTCTGGCTTGTATTTATGTATCTTCGAGGAAGCAAGTGAAATACGACACAGGCCAAAAACGTATCTGTTCCATTTTTCAGACGACTTCCAATGTGATCGATATCTCCCTTCAATAAACACACAAACACACTCACAATGCTCGTTGTCTCTCTTTTTTTTTTTAAAGCCGTGTGTCCTTGCCGGCGGTTCATGAACCTTCGACTTCCACTGCGACTCCTCTGACGAACGACGTGCTTAAAGTAGCAAAAAGATACAGCCGCAAAAAAATACAGCACCATGACAAAAAAAAAAATGAGTAAAAAACGAAAAAGAAAAAAAAAAAGCAACAACCAGCAAGAAAAAAAATAACAATTACGCCCAGTCTTGAAATATTTTTGTAGTTTTGCAAAATCTTTAACTGGAGGGATATGATACTACCACACACACCATCTGCCTAGAAAGACGGTGACTAACATAATTTAATTACTTTTTTTTTTATGCTTAGCATGTCTAACAAATAAACATGAAATAGCCATGTTTTCAAACACAAATTAACATGAGCAGAATTTAATTGCCTTTTTTTAGTGTTACTTTTATTAAAAGTTGTTAAACAAGCATGCTTTTTTCAATTATTTAGTTTCTATTTAGAATCTGGCGGGGTTTTATGAGAACTTAAAATTGCATTTTTACTATTTCTGGTATGATTCGAACATATAACACATGTTTCTATATTTTTGCTAGCTACTAAGATATGTACTTTAAGACTAAGTTTAAAAAAAAGCATGCTTTTTTTAAATTACATACATTTTTTCATTTTCTGACTATTTAAAATTGATTTTTGCAATATTTCTGGTAAGTTTTTAAGATTTGCACACTACTTAGATATTTTTTTCAACTCTAGAAACAATATGCTTCAAAAAAGCATGCTTTTGTTCTGTTTATGACTGTTTATTCTGTTAATATTTGAACCCAAATGATTTAGGTGCCTGTATTTTTGCAAACTACTAAGATATTTTAGCATCAGGCTTAGAAAAAGCATGCTTTTTTTAATTATTTCTTCTTTATTCTGTTGATGAATTAAAATAGACTTCTCCTAAATTCAGTAATCCCACTGTAATTCTGTAATTCAGACCCATCTAATATAATCTTGTATATATGATCTTGTATATTGGCAAACTACTAAGATATGTATCTATTTCAAAACTGGGCATAATGCGCTCAAAAAAAGCATGCTTTTTTAATATTTTATACCTTTGTTATCTTCTGACTATTTAAAATTCATTTTTCCACGGTTTCAGGTAAGATTTGCGAACTATTAAGATATGTTTTTCAAAAATAGACCTAATATGTATAAAAGCATGCTTTTTAAAATTATTTCTTCCTTATTCTGTTTCTGATGATTTAAAATTGCCGTTTCATTAATTCTTTAATGATTTAAATCCATATACATACATAATAGATTCCTGTATTTTGGCAAACTACTTCGATATATATTTCACAACTTGGTGTAATGTGCTTAAAAAAAAGCATGATTTTTAGCATTATTCATGCTATAAACGAAACCCACTTGAACCTTTATCGATAAAACATACCATTTATTTGAAAAAAATAATAAACTTATCAAAAAGTCAACATTTGTGTGATATTTTGAATGCCTTATGTCTAATTTTGGAATAATTAGGTTAGCTTGGGCTGCACTTCGAGAACAAACATATGCATATGTAAGTAGGTATGTAGGTAGGAACCGTCATTAGCCGATCGACATTAGCCTCAACTGTTTTATTGCCGTATTGACAGACAATTCAATCCAGCGCTTTTCAATAAAGAGCCCAACCAGGGCGCCAGACAGAGAAAGCAAGTGATAGGGAGAAAGAGACGGAGAGTAAAGGAGGGAAACGATCCCTTTAGCAGCTGTCACACGCTTGCAACTACAACTGCCGCCAGATGTTTCCCTTGATGATCGGTTGATCAGCAGTAATGGGGGGAGGGGTAGTGGCAGGGGAAGGGAAGCCCAACCCATAAACCATAAAATACAACAACAATGGGCACATATTTGTTATGGCTCTTTCAATAATTTTTCGTTTTTTTTTTTTTCGTTTTTGGGAAAGACTCTGAGTTGACACTTGAAACCGGAAATTAGCAGCAGCAGGAGCTGTTGCAGCAGCTGTTGCCCTCTCATTCGCTCGTGCTACCTCTCTCTGTTCAACACGATAAACGCCAGGTGAAAGAACGCCTCTTGGCAGTTGGAAGAGGGAAAGAAAGAGAAAGGCAGATCGAACCTCTCCTCTTGTAAGCAGGAAGTGGTAAAGTGTTGCATGTTCTCTCTCCATCATCTCTCTGGTCACACTTTTGTTAGAATTTCTTATGTCATTAATGGATCTGGGCATTATTGGTATTATAAACAGTTAGTTACACTACTTAGTTCCGGAACACGAGGCATGAGATTGTGGAGTTTTTGGGGAGAAGGGCTAAAAATTGAAAAGAAAAGGTTTCAACCGATTAGGGCATGTGGTTCGTCACCTATGAGGATAGCTATCCACAGGGATATGGTATTTCAGTATCTGTAGCTATCTTATTGATCTAAAAAGTAGTTACGGAAGTCGTTTATGTTTTGTAAGAACTTGGCTATATGATACTTAATTATTATTATTTTTATTTTATTTATTTTTTATTCTCTACTGTGTTGAATTGCTTAATTCGAGTTGGCAACAGGCATAAGAATATGAACTGTAGACAAAAGCAAAACGAAATAATGTTTTGACATTTTTTCGTCATTTATTTACTCTTTTTTTTTTTTTTGGTGGAATGGAGCCCGTAACTTTAGCCGCTTGGCCCGCATATGGCTGGAATACTTTTTAAAGGTCCCCCAGTTCCAAGACCTATCTCCTTACATTATGGCTAATGAGGGCACTCTTTATTGAACCCTCTTCTTGGTAGTCTTCTCCCCCAATTCTTTCCATAGGGGGTCTTTTCTCGAGGTGTCTTTTCTGCACTGACCTCATAATTCGCATTAAACTAACCGCCCCCTCATCCAGAGCCAGGAAATTTCAATCAGTTTAAATTTCAGCTTTTGTTTCGTTCTGGGATTGGCTTCGTTTGGGGGTTTCTTGGAAAGTTCATGGGTTGCGAAAATGTTGACAAGCGGGGTGGGGGAAGAATGATGAAACCACAAAGACAGAAGACCGAAGAAAGACTCGAAGACTGCCTTAAAATGACATTAGTTTTGGACATAATAAATAAAACGTTAACAGACATAGAAACACAACAACGCCAAAAAGTCAACGAACGGCTAAAAAATTCACGAACTTGAACAAAAAAGTGTGTGTGTGGCTAACGATGGCGCTGGCCGAGGCAGAGACTGAGGCAGCGACGCTGACAGAACTGCGATGTCAATAAACCAACTAACCGGCGACCTGTGGCGGGCCATGAATAGCCAAAAACAAAAAAAATAAGTTAACTTGTTGCTCCAAAAGAAATAAAATCATAAATGAATTAAACAATAAAAATTTGGGATTCCATTTGGGATTCCTTTTTGATGGATGTCCTGCGGAGAAAAAAAAAATAAAGCTACTCAGAACGGAAGTTGAGTTACAAAAAAAAAAGAAGGAATAATAATAATAACAGCATTAGCACATGTTTCGCATTCAGTATGTGGGGTCTCTATAGCCATCTCTCTTTCTTGCCTCTCTCTGTCTGATGATGGGGCACCCGCATGGCATATAAATCAGAATACCAAGAGCTCTATACTCCAGACATCAGGCGCGTACGTGAGATATGATGGAATAAGCCTGTCCGCCCTGTCCGTGTGTCCGCATGTCCGCGTGTCCGCCTATCTGTCCGCTGTGGTCCTACTCACTCCTACTTTTCTTGGATTCAGTGGATTGATCTGATCCTCTTCAACATGCTGGCAGGTATTGGGTTTCTAGTGCGAAGGACACGGACACAGATGCCGGGGCGGTCTCAAGATAGATTTATTATCTATGTATCTTTGAGATACAATCCACTAGAACCATAAGGAAAAATACCCTAAAAAAACTCAATGACAGGGCAGGTTTATTGCTTATTTTATTTAGTTAATTATCTTTAATTATTTTAATTAATTTTACTTACTAGTTCATTTTTTAAGAGGACCTGCAATAAAAAATAAAAATAAGAGATTATTATACCTGAGAACCAGATAATTGAACCATTTCTTATATAGGGTATAAAAGCTTTTAGGAACACGACCAAACACGTCCTAACATGTCCTCCCCAGGACTTCCCAAAAACACTTTACGTTAATTATCCACTACCACCCACAAAAAAGGAGCTTCCCAGCGGGGAAAACAGGTGGGTGGGCCCCACATTTAAGAGCTTTGTTATGGTTGGGCCTGGTGGTATGAGCTGGATCCGGAGGGGGGGGAATCTAATTGATGAAGGCTGTTAATTATGACCAGCTTTAAGTGTCAACTTTTTTTTGGGAAATTTCTCAAATGAGGATGATGGGCCTAGAATACCATTTTCCATAAGCTTGACCTGCAACAGACCTCCTCCTCCTCCTCCAGTCTCCAATCTGGTTCTCGGTTCAATGCCACTGTTCCAGTTACCATGCCGTTTCGTTCCTCAGCGCCCACCACAGTTCAGTTCAGTTCGCGATCTTTGCCCACCTCAGGTGGGTGGTGGGTGGCGGGTGGGTTGCAGGGGGTCGTCGGAGTCGTTCGGGTAGATAGGTTAGCTAAGCGTCTGTTTCTGTTTCTGTTTCGGTTTCTGTTCTTTTGTTTCAAACTCGTTTATTGGCTCTACTACCTAGGCAAGCATTTCAACTTTCAAAAAAAAAAAAAATACAAAAAAGAGCCAAAGTCAGCGCCAGGTTATAGTACACACTAACACCATTATCCGATGGGGGTATATATAGTATATGTACATATTTTAGCGGAGAGGCTTTTGTGTCTGCTTTTTGGCCAAAAAAAATTTGCTTTGTTTTGCACTCGAGAGCGCGCCTTCTTTATTATTATCTGGCTCTGGTCTCTGGGTTCTCCTTTTTCTTATTTGCTTTTGAATTCTTGGTTTCTTGGCTCCCCCCTTCCAGCTGTCATTAGGTTGTTTCCACCACCCCCCTCCCCACTACTAATGTCTTTGTTACCTTCACCTTTTTGGTGCGTAAGTGTGAGTGTGTGCTCGTGTTCTTTCACCTTTTTTTTGGTGGAAACTTTTTTCGGCGGAAGGTCAACGTTCATAATTGCTTGTGGATACTCCACTCTTTAAGCCAACGAACCTCATGCTTTCCGACCCGAAATTGCGATATTAGATGCGCCAAATTATTACACCTCTGGCTTTAAAAAAATTTATAAAGATTTTAAGTTTATTTAATAAAAAAAATAATAAGATTAAATCTACTCTTTATTTAATTAATTTTGGAGCGGAAATGGCACTTTTGGGTCAATTCCAAGGGGTATGATGATTCCTTTAATCAGAGATGTGGCAAGTTCTTTGAACCAGAGTACCCCCTCCTCCCAGGGGGCATTGAATCGGACTCTCAAGTCGGGTTATTCTCGATTCTTGACTAATTTCCCAAAAGGCCCACATCTCGGGGGAGCACTACTTTCGAGAGGGTTCGAGAGTTAAAGGTCAAGAGGCCCAAAAATTATAATTAGGAGGGGGTGTCGCTCTGATCTGAATTTAATAATTGTATGAGAGACATTATTCCAATTATTATTATTCCTATTAGGAAGTCCAAAGAGTTGATTAAAAAAAATAATGTGTAAAAACCAGGTTTATTGGTGAGTTGATTTTACGATTGTTCCGCCTTAATATTTTTACGAGTGTAATCAGATGTAGCCGAAGCAACAACAACAACAACAACAATGGCCCAATCATCAAACAACATCAACAAAGGCGGTTGAAGGAAAAAAAAAAAAAAAAGAAAAAGAAGCAGAATCAGTGAAGAATCAACGTCGACGGCGGCGTTGGCGTTGGCGTACGAACATTGACCTTCATTAAAGAGGAAGAAGAAGAAGAAGCTAAAGCTGAAACAGAACCCACAAACAAAGTTTTTAAGCTTGTATTTCTGGCTCTCCTCTCTCTCTTACTACTCTACTCGACTCTCCTCCAAATGCCATTTTGGCCATCAATCAGTCACTCACTCTCTTACGCAGTACTACCACACCACCCCACCCTACTACTCCCCACTCTACTAAATACTCAAATGCAGTTCAGATACGCTCCAGTAGATGTTTGTATCTCGCTTGCTCTTTTGGGGAATTCTATCTATCGGGTTACTCACAGCCACCAACAACGGTAAATTTGCTTACGTTTTTCTGGCTTAATACACACAATATTATTTAACACTGACATTTTACAACCCAAGGAACCCAAACATGAAATGCAAAATTAACTACACTGAGAGAAATCTGGTTCACAAAGCCTTAAACCATAAGCCCGACTAAGTCTGAAAAATAATATAATATTTTACAGTGTTGCTGTCGACGCCTACGGCTGGCTGGCAGGTGAGGTGTGCTCGGGGGGGGATGGGGGGTGGGGTAGCATATTCACTTCTCGTTTTGAGCTGAATCACCATAAAGCAAGAGCCACGAGTTGCGGGCCAGCGAAAGAATAAATAATAAGCAGCCTGCAGAGCGACAGGGACGGACAGATGGAGCCATAGGAAGGAGGGAGCCAGCCAGCCAGCCATCAAGAATATCTAATAAGAAATCAGCAAAAAAAACGTGTTTTTTTCTGTTTTTCGTTGATATTTTTTACTTTTATTATTTTTATTTATTTATTTATATGTTTTGTTCTTTTTTTTGTTTTTATTTTGTCCGTCGAGTGATTGTTATTTTTTATTTTTGGATGGAAGGAGGGAACGTTTAGTTGAATGGAACGTCGGGGTCGGTCATCTGAAGCTCTAAGCCGGACACCAAAAGTACATTGTGAAATCATTTCTATTTCTAAACAACAACAACAGCAACAACTACATAGCTTGAATAAGAGGTATAGATTGTGACTTACAGTGGGTTTAATTGAAAATTGTTTCTAAAAAGCAAGAGAGTGATTTTAAAGGGGTTTCGTAATTTAAATATACTTGATTTTATTTTATTTTTATTTGTTTATAAGCTTTAGAATATTATTACAAAATTTAAATTAGAACCAAGCAGTCGGGTTATTTCCTTATTTCATACTTAAAATTTCCTTACAACTGTGTTTTGAAACTTATTTTACTTAATTTCTCAAAAACTAATCCAACAATTTTCTTAAAATTTTAAATACGTCTTTGAGATACAATAAACTTGATAACAAATGCAGGATTTTGTAAATAAAAAATAAATTTATTGTCCATTTTACTATTTTTTTCATAAAAACTTCAGTCAAAATACCATTTTTATTATTTGGTTTATCTTTATTTAATTACGGGTTTAACCTTTAAAGTAAATAGTAGTAAGAAGTAACTAAATACATATTTTTCTATTTATTTTCTAGTCTGAAAATTCTATTCGGATATGTGTTCTCAAAGAGGATAAATCTTTAGATTTTAGATAAAATTTGGTAGTTTTTTGGTAGAATAAAATGGAAATATATCTGGAACATTATATGGATAATAATGTTTAAATATATTAAATTGAAATAGATTATGTTAACTATAAATTATTGAAAAATATCAAGCGATTTATGTATGTTTAAATGTTTATCCTTAATTTAATAAAAAGTTTAATCTTTAAAGTTTATTTTCTACTTTCCATTATTGATAATTTACTATTTTTAGTCCCATAAAACCGATGTAACCCCTTTAATTAGATTATACTTGTAGCTCCTACTTGTAAAAATGTACTATATTATAATAATTATTAATTTTTTTATATCACATCATATTATCTCCTTTAAAAACTTTGACTTTGTTTTATCCGCAATTTTGGTTTCAAAAGAATTTTTTTCCAAAAAGTTTCCCCCCCATACAATGTTTCACTCCAGAGACTGAAAAATATTGTTTTTTTTCTCTTGTTGTTGTTGTTTTTGTTGTTAGATTAATTTGCTTTAACAGCTGTCTTGTCGTCTGGTCTGTGAACACAGAAGAAGAAGAAAAACAAAAGCAAAAGCCAAACAAAGTCAAAGGCAAACTCAAAAGACGCCAAAGCCAAAAGCAGTCAGCGTGTGAACCTTTTGCGGAAAAGAGCCAGCCAGCCAGCCAGACAGTCAGCCCCAAAATGGAAAGAAAGAGAAACAAGAGCGCCTGCCAAGTGCAAGAAGAATGAAGAACTCAAGGCTGCAAATTAGGTACGAGAGGGGAGTGGGGGGAAGAGAAGAGACATATATTCATATCTCTCGAAGAGACCCCAAAAAGAATTCACAATGGGAGTACAGTAAAGTCCCATGCTATTTATGAGTAAAGTTTTTCCATTTTATTGTCGTTTTTAATGAAAGTTTACTGTACTGGGGAGCTCTAGATTTTGAAAAACACAAAAAAACACATGGTTGTGTTTTAATATTCCAAGAAAATCAAACAAATGGAGCCTGAAGGGGTAAGAAATTCTCTAAAAAAGATTGTTGCTGAGATAGCCTCTTTATTCCCCACCCCTCCTCCTCCTCCTCTGGAAAACTACAGATCCCTGCAGAGACCTATTATGATAATGGAATCTAACTTAATAACAAAGGCCAACCTGTTCATGCAAAACGGAAATCAACCTCATACCCCCCTAACCCCTAACCCCCTAAACAAAATTCCCACGAATACGAATCCCAGAGTCAGATACTACTATGTTCCCGTATCCGTGCCATTTACAACCCTCTTCACAAGACCCATAAAGATTCATTTACAAGACAGTTTTCTTGGGACAATTTTCCCATTTGCATGCGTTAAAGTTTTCGCATATTCATGAGGAGGGAAAGGACCTGAGAACCCGATACTATGTAGAACCTGAAAACTACCCTCCTCTGTGTAACGGTTAACAAAAGTAAATGACCTTTAATAACGTTGTACGGTAAATTTCACGGACAGGACGAATAAAAGGAAACAAAGAATAGGCAGGAATAGTGGCAGGAACTTCAACTAGTAGTCCTTTCTCTCGAAGAATTCTCCTCCCATTAATCAATTCTCAGGAACCACACCCCAAAAAGTCGCGAAGGGGGCTGGGTGGGGGGAGAGGGCAAAAAAATATTTTATATTTCCCCCCATAGTCCCCCCCTCGGAGGTAAAATAACACTAAAAACAAAGCTATTCTACAGAGACTGCAATTAAAGTCGCTTCCTGACTTTATTGCCTCATAAACTTGTAATCGAAGATGCTACTGAAAGATACACAGGAAGTACTCGAAAATATATAGATACATATATTTTATAATAAAAATTAATAAGAGTTATAAACTTTAATTAAAGTTAATATTAGTTATAAATCTTAGACTTATAGTTTATATATTTTTATAAAATTTATTTCCTGTTTTTTCCCCCTGTTTCTTTATAAATATTTTAGATATTAAGAATCATAAAAAATAATATACAAAAATGCATAAAAAGTGCCCATAAAGGTGTCTAACCACCCAGGCCACCCAACTCTCCTCCCCCCACCCCCCATTAAAACATATGAAAATCAAATCAGCGAGGGTTGCCATTGTACTTCCACACACCTACATACGTACATACATACACACATATGAGGGGGTGGAAAATGGCCTGAGAGGGTGGCCTTTCCTGATTGTGGGTGGGTGTTGGTAGTAGTAGGGCTGGTGGAGGGTGTGGAGGGCTTCCGTCTGTCTGGGGTCAATGCACAAAAATGCGTAGAACGTGCGCCAGTGCCCGGCGCTTTTTTTTGAAAAGGGAGTTTGGATGGCTCGGCTCGGCAGCTCTGCTGGAAAATCGTTCACTTTTCGCACTCACCAATACACACACAGAGACGCAGACACGCAGCATTGATGCTGGGGGGCTGGCCCAAAAGTACGTTGACCCCGACGCGAACACAGACAGCAGCAGTGCGTAGTTGGGTGGGAATATATATGTATGTACAGTGAACGCCCGCTTCAATTGTTTTCGATATGGATTGGATCTATAGAGGTGGTTTACCTTTGAAATACGAAAAATATTTAAGGATCTATAGGATCTATATCCTTGTATCCTACAATTTTGCTAAAATATCAGAGTAAGATGAGAGTTTCCCTTTTTACTTTTTGCCGACAACCCAAGAGGGTTGATTAGCAACACCCCCTCATCAGACACCCACCACCACCATCACCACCGACAGCACCCTTGCGCTACCTTCCTGACATCCTTTATTCCCGCTTCCTGGGCATTAATAATATGGCTGACATGACTATTTATTTATTTGCAAGACACTTTCCCTAATGCTGCCGCTGCCGAGAGAGAGGGTGGCCAGACAGAGGTCTCTCCCCCTAGCAGACGCAAATACAAAATTCTACAAGTTCTGCTCGCCAAAGCAGAGAAGCCAACCGCAGCAGAGGCTGAGGCAGCGACGCAGACCAAGACCAACTACCCCTTGCCAAAAAGTGAAATAAAATAAAATAAAAGGCGGCAGCTGTAAAGTTCAACAATAAAAGTAGGAAGCAAGAAAGCGAAAAAAAGTGAAACGAAAATGAAATGAAACTAGGAGCCAGGACACGCCAGGACATGCAGGGATGTATGCATGAGTTTCAGAGTCCTTTGAGTCCTCACATCAAGCAACCACCACCACTCCCCTGGGCAATATGTGCGATGGTAACAGACGGCATTGGACACATTTTTACGGCTTACTCCCAACTCCCGAAAAAGGGTATTATTAAAAAAAGTAACAGCTTAGTATGGAAATTTTGAAGGAAGTATTATAGATTACAGAGATATGACAGATTTTAAGATTAATGTAGGAAATGGGGAGTTATCCGAGATGGGCTATAAGCTAGAGAACTAGGCTTGGAACAATTTTTAGATTATATGTACATCAAAATATCTGGATCCTGAATATAGCATGGATGTTGTAGAATATCCGGATATGGATACTGATGGTACCGATATGTAGAAAAAGAAAATGTTACAGATTTGAAGATTAATGTAAAAAGTGATGAGGTAGATGGTTATTAAAGGGTAGAGGACTATTATCAATCATACTATCATTTATAGATCCTGAATATTTCTAAAAAACAAAAGAAAATTTAGAAAAGAGATGATATACCCGATACTTATAGACTAGAGGACTAAGCTACCTTACATATTGGGATCTCTTCTGAATCTCTGTTATAACTATGTATTATTATCAATATCACTGAAAAACTATTGCAGATTTGGAGATTAAAGTAGAAAAAGGTGAGATACCAACGGTGAGATACCTTTTAAACTAAAGGAATAAGCAATCCATAGTTTTAAGATTCTTCATCAAAATAAGTACATAGATCCTGCATATAGAACTGATGTGAGATGTGAAACACGGTAAGACTAAAGGACTAGTACTAGTTATTATTCATTTCTATCCATATCTTAAAGATCCTGGATATCTAAAGCACTTAGTGCTATAAGGACTATTTTATTATAAATATGGGAAAATATATACATATGTAGGATACACGTTACTTATAGTGGAGAGGCCTATGCTGCCTATCATTTTTAGATCCTATATCTTTTTATTAAATATTATTAATAATATCACAGATGAAACATTACAGATTTAGCGATTAATGTAGAAAAGATATGAGATACCCGATACATGATGAGATACCCGGTCTAGGTTTAGGATTTATGGAGAAAGCGATGATATACCATTACTTATAGGCTTGAGTACCAAGCTATCTATAATTACTAGACCCTAAATCTCCTAAAAAATGATTATTATAAATATTATACGAAGAATACAAAACATTTAATGACTTCTGTAGAACCAAAAATGATACACCCCTTACTCATAGCCTCTAAGACTAAACAACCCATAATATTTTGATCCTAAACCAACAAATTCCGACTAAAAGCCAGGACATTTAACTTGAAAGCAAATTAAAAATGCAGACCTCTGCTTGTGTGTGTATTTTTGGACGATTTGTTTGTTTTTTTGGTTCAGTCTCGGTCTCCGTCTCAGTCGGCTTCGCTGTTGCTGCGTCTGGACTGCGATCACGCACGCAGATGGAGAGAGATAAGGACCGCCAGATGCCAGTGCGAGTGGAAGCGAGAAGGACCCAGAGCCAAGAGCCATGAGCCATGAGCCGAGAGCCAGCTTCCTTTGGAGTTTGCTCTTCTTAGTTGTCTGGCCAGGCCAGCATCGTTCATTTGCTTGGTTTTTTATGTTGATTTTGGGAATTCTAAAAATGCTTGCAACTTCATCCTTCCCATCCACACCATTGTCCGTATCGAATGCAGCCGGCGGTAGATGACAGGTTTTTCGCTCGCCTCCCCCTCCGGCCACCTTCGCCAATGAGCTCCTTCTCCTTCCTGCTTTATGGCGTTCTCCGACTCCCTTTTTTTTAGATTCGCTGCACAGGATGTTGGCCTGGCACGTCGTGTCGTGTCCGTGTTGCTGTCTGCTCTGCTCTGTCGGTTCTCCATCTTCGCCTTGTGGCATTGCCATTTCGCCTTTTGTCTGCCTGGTGAACCCGGATCCCTGCTCCCCCTTCTGTCAGTCCCCCCTTAATGCCCAGCATTACCACCACAGATGTCTGAGTATTTTATATTATTTAGTTTGTGTGGCTTTCGATGTCTGCAGCATCCTTGAAAATAATTTCTACAGTAAATACTCGATAAATACACGAAATATTTATTAAACATTTTTAAACTAAATAAATATTAATTATTTTTTCTTTGTTTTGTTAGCAAATTCTTGAAGTAACTCCACTCTGGGGAGAACTGCATTCCCTGTCCCCACTCCCCGTCTCCAGTCTCGTATTCTTTTGCACGTGTAACTACTACAGGTAGAGTTTATCGTATAGGGAAGTAGTATAAGGGGGTTACATATTACACTCGAGTGCGGAAATTGTTTACGAATCAGTTTCGCAAGTAAATGCTAGGGAAGTTCTTTTCCTTAACATGTCTGGGGTTTTTTTTTTTTAAATGAGAACCCACTATATCATATTCCCAGAACCATTTCGCACTTTTTTTTTTCTTCTCTTTCGTTTTTGCAGCGATCGTGACGGTTAAATGCAGTTCCTTTGTTGTAACCACTACAAAGCCAAAATAATTGCAAAAAAAAAAAAACAAGAACAACAAAAACAACAACATTAAAATAAGAATAGAGCCAGCCCAGGAGAGAGTACCAGATAGGGAGTCAAAAAAAAAAAGAGAGAGAGCGGAACAAACCCCTTTTTTGCCAAACCAGGAGAGCACAACAAGAGCAGCTGCACCATTGCAGCCATGTAAAATAACAACAAAAAAAGGCCATCAAGTACAAGGGGGAAACGAAACGGGAACGGAACAGAGCCTAGACCGAATTGCAACAACTGCAAATTGGGGGGAACGCATGGCGCCAAAGCGAAACGTGAGACCAAACACCCACGGAGCCATGCACACATGCAGATTATTACAACACAAGCTTTCGGCGTGGGCGCCTCCGCAGGCCACACACTCCGGAGGGGGAACGCATGAGATAACGGAACATGCTGGGGCATTAGTCACCACCAAACAATACATGTGTGTGTGAGGCAGCCATCAAACAAATGAGTGCAAAGGAGCCAGGACGACGGGAGGTGGGAGTGGGAGGTGGCATGGCTTAGCAACCAGTGGAACCGGCGCACAGTAAAGCCTGGATAAGAGCAATATAGACAAGTTAATAAGGTTTAAAAACAGCTTTATTATTAATTATTTAAACTCCTTTTAAAAATATTTAATACCACCCCAAACTAATAACCACTGTACTTAACGTATTTTTTACAATTATTTATTTATTAAGCCAAGTTGTATTGAATTGCTGGCCAAAAACAACAACAACATTAACAGAACACCCAAAGCTAAGCCCCAAAGGCCCCAAAACTGGTACCTGGTCTCTTTTGACTTCCGCCTTCGCCTGCGCCGGCAGCGACGTCAACGCTAACGTCAACGTCAACGTCAACGTCGACAACTGCCTCTTGCGTTTGCCAAGCGCGCTGCATGAATTTGCATAATTTGGGATCTGACTGGGATGGGATGTGTGGGGGGCGTGGTTGTCATGGCCAAAAAATTGAAATGACAACCTGGCGAGATGCGAGTGTTCAATAAAGCGTATTTATATGGGTGTTATTAATAAGCACATTGTGCATTTAACAAACCTGAATTGCAGTTTATTCCTGTTCCCGCGCTTGATGCAAAAAATGACAAAATAAAAAAACGTTGCAAAAAAAGACTGGTGCCGTTTTGTTCGTTGTATGCGTTTCGGAGTGTCGGTGTTTTTGGAGCAACGCGACGACGACTTCACGTTCAATGCATTGCAAAATAATTATGTTTGCCGTGGCAGTTTTTTTGTTGCCGCTTATTCGTCTTCTTCGCCTCGCTTCTCTTTTTTTGCCGCCTTTTCTGCTGTATAAGATATTTGCCGATGCTTTCAAACAAACACGACGACGATACACGGTACACACAAGCTCAAATCGAGGCGGCAATGCAATTATGCTAATGCTGCTATTTACTTTTGACAGTTTGCGACACTTACTTCTTTTGGCCTACACTACGCAAATTTTGAGCCCCAATATTGGCGGCTAAGCGAATTAACAAACAAAACACACGCTGAAAGAAGTAATGCCGAAATCGCAAATTCTTTTGAGCCCCGGTCTAGGTATTTCGATAATTTCTATTTGGTCACACTCCAACGCGATTAATCGATTTCCGATAGCTCAAGTGTTGTGAAGCGACCATTCTGTACTCATCTCCAGCAAGCACGTTGTTTTTTTGTAAACAAACATAGAAACAATTAAACAAAATGGGTGCCTTGGCCGAGGTAAGGTCGTAGTAAATCCATCTTTAAAAATATTACTTAAAATAATTCCCCACAGCTAGCTGGCGATGAGAAAAATGGTGAGGGTTCCCGCACTTTTGTCTTCATGAACGAGGGACATACACTGGGAAATGCCTTGAAGACCATCATTTCCCGCTACCCAGAGGTTGATTTTTGTGGCTACACCATCCCGCATCCTACAGAACAGAAGCTCCACTTTCGTATACAATCCCACAGAGACAGGGCTGTCGACATTCTGAAGCGCGGACTGGAAGATTTGGAGGCACTGTGCGACCACACAATAGTCACGTTTGAGAAGGAGATGAATAACTTTAATGCCATGAAGGTGGAAAATACATAATACTTAAACAACGCTGCGGGCCTTTTTCGGATCGTAGTTGGGTTTCCGCAGATGATGATAGTTTGGCAGCACCTTACGCAGGAAGTCGATTTGCAGGGTCTGGGATCCCTGCTTGTCGATGGCCTCGCGCTGTAGAGCCTGTTCCCCGTAAACTACGGTATTTTCCGGAAGCGCCTGACGCGCGTGCATCCTGATGCCAGCTCCAACCACACAGCCATTGGAAACGGTGACGCCGTTGCCGACAAAGCATTTGCTTTCGAAGACATTCTTGTCCCCAATACGGGCTGCTTCCACATTGCAGCCAACCTCGAAGACGTTGTGGGTGCCGATGCTAAGGATATTATTTTCGTCGAACTCTGCTCCTGGTGCCAGGCGATGCGCTATAGTCGCATACTCTTCCACAATGCAGTTTTCACCTATGATTATGGGGCCGGCCTCGGCAATCACAGTGGCACTTGGATGAACCACACAGCCCGAAGAGAAGGTGATGTCACCGTGCAGTTTGCTCTCCTCGCAGACCACCGCCTTGGGCATTACCTTTACTTTGCTGGTTTTTTTTAGATGATATTGTTAGAATAGATTTTTACTATTGGGATTTTCCAGTAAAACTCACCTGTTATCTTGGGGCATTTTCTTGTTTTCCACTTTGTTTATGTTTTCTTCGTCATTCGGATGGTTTTTAGTGTTGAGAAGCGCAAAAACTGAAAAAAATACCAGATGGTGCTGAAAAAGAGTGACCAAGGTAGCCACATGGCCAGCTGTAGGTGGCCCTGGTAACTTTTATCCCCCTTTCAAGTGAGACACCGAAGCTGATGCAATTTTCGTCTGTTTAACACCAGATTTCGCAGAATAAGCTGATGCAATTGTTGTCTGTTTAACACCAGATTTCGCAGAATATTTCATTCAAGAGTTAGTCATCAAGCAAACAAGATGCCCGCTGACCAGTTGGCAGAGTTGACCTTAGGTGAGAATGGTTCTTCTACGTATCTCTCAAATAAAGGACCGGCTGTCCGTCCACGTTGTCAGCCGAGAGTATCGATCTATAATGTGCAATATTTACATCTGTATGCGTTTTTTTTTTTACCATGTTCAGGTGCTATCTTCACCTCCGAGAAAAAGGGAAGCGATGAGTCGGGCGATGGAAGCGAGGCCAAGCCCTACAAGACCATCCTGCAGGCGATGCGTCATGCCGGCAAGGAGCCCTTCCCCACCATCTATGTGGACAGCAAGGACCCCAATGCCACGGAGCCCTACGAGCCGGCTGCCAAGTCTCAACTGAAGAAGATCCAGAAGCTTTTCGTGCGCGAGTCCCATAAGAACGCAGAGAAGCAGCAGCGCGAGGCAGAGGACGCGGAGAAGCGCCAGCAGAATCTGGAGGAGGC
This sequence comes from Drosophila bipectinata, assembly GCF_030179905.1. Taxonomy (NCBI): domain Eukaryota; kingdom Metazoa; phylum Arthropoda; class Insecta; order Diptera; family Drosophilidae; genus Drosophila; species Drosophila bipectinata. The sequence continues at coordinate 16,309,029 of NC_091736.1, read as the reverse complement.
TCGCAAGATTAAGATCGCAGAGGATCCCAGCTGGCCAGTTGCTCGCAAGATTCGCATCTTCGAGGGCACCGCCAACCGTGGATCTCGCGTTAAGATCTACGGCTGGGTCCATCGTCTCAGGCGTCAGGGAAAATCTTTGATTTTCATCACCCTGCGTGATGGCACTGGCTTCCTGCAGTGTGTGCTGAACGACCAGCTGTGCCAAACCTACGATGCCCTCACTCTGAGCACGGAGAGCACTGTGGTGTTGTTTGGAACCCTTAAGCTGGTGCCCGAGGGGAAGACCGCCCCTGGTGGCCACGAACTCAATGTTGACTACTGGGAGCTGATTGGATTGGCTCCGCCAGGCGGTGCTGATGCCATTCTCAACGAGGAGGCGCAGCCAGATGTCCAGCTGGACAACAGGCACATTATGATCCGTGGTGAGAACACATCCAAGGTTCTTAAAATGCGTGCCGTGGTCGCCCAGGCCTTCCGGGCTCATTACGAAGAGCGTGGATACAACGAGGTGACTCCTCCCACTCTGGTGCAGACCCAGGTCGAAGGTGGTTCCACGCTGTTTAAGCTCCAATACTTCGGGGAGGAGGCCTACCTCACCCAGAGTTCCCAGCTGTATCTGGAGACCTGTCTGCCTGCCTTGGGCGATGTCTTCACCATTTCGCAGAGCTACCGCGCGGAACAGAGTCGTACCCGTCGTCATTTAGCCGAATACTCGCACGTCGAGGCCGAGTGCCCCTTCATCTCCTTCGATGACCTTCTAGACCGTCTGGAGGACCTGGTCTGTGATGTTGTTGATCGCGTCCTGAAATCACCTTGGGGATACTTGGTCAAGGAACTCAACCCGGACTTCCAGCCGCCAAAGAGGCCATTCCGTCGCATGAACTACGTGGATGCCATCAAATGGCTGAAGGAAAACAACGTGACCAAGGACGATGGTACCTTCTACGAGTTTGGAGAGGACATTCCGGAGGCTCCGGAGCGTAAGATGACAGACACCATTAACGAGCCGATCATGTTGTGCCGCTTCCCGGCGGAGATCAAATCGTTCTACATGTCGCGCTGCAAGGAGGACCAGCGTCTTACCGAAAGCGTGGATGTCTTGTTGCCGAATGTGGGCGAGATTGTGGGTGGATCCATGAGGATTTACGACAGCGAGGAGCTGCTCAAGGGCTACGCACGCGAAGGCATTGATCCAAAGCCGTATTACTGGTACACGGACCAGCGTATCTACGGCACTTTGCCCCACGGCGGATATGGCTTGGGTCTGGAGCGCTTCCTCTGCTGGCTACTTAACCGGTACCACATCCGCGAAGTCTGCCTGTATCCTCGTTTCCTCGACAGATGCAAGCCCTAAGCTAAGCTTGACACTGCAGTCTGCCAGCATTTAATAACATCTTTCTAAGCTTCCGCAGCTTCTGGACTTAAATGAAATTTATTACACTAATCTGTATAATCTGTATATCCTGTATACTAATATACAACTAATCTGTATATCCCAAAATAAAGGCTGCGCCTAAGCTTAATCCTTAATAATGAGATCCTGATCCTGTGCTTATCTTCAACTGGTAATGGTTTCTATTAGTTGTTCGATATCATTTTCTGACTGGCTGATGGTTCGAGAATCATCAATCTCCATATCCTCCTCTTGCGTTTCTTCGTCATCGGCCTCGTCGTCCTCTTCCTCATCGGCGGGAGGAACAGCCTCTACCTCCGCCTCGACATTCTCCTTTCGGTAGTGATTGCGCAGAATTTCGCTGATGGATGCACACACAATCTGGCGTACTTGGGCGTCAAAACCGGGTGGAAGCCAGCCAGTGCGCTCGTTGCACACTGCTCCCGTCAACGGCGTGGGAATCTTTTCCAGCATTTCCTGGATCCTCTGCATGCGGACATCGATGTAGCGCAGCATGCACTGCCTTGAGCGTGGCAACTTGTGCTCATCGAAGTAGGGATAGTCGAGATCCTGAACCAAGTCAGAGACCCGATCCTCGGAGGGCGTAGAGGTGGCGTTGGCAGCTTTTCGCTGCCTCATAAACTTCTTGGAGTAGACAAACTCCGAGAGTCCGGTGCTGAATCGAAGGCGGAAGTCGAACGTCTGGTAGAAACGACTGTGGAAATCCCTCCTCGGATCGTAGCCAAAGCGTACATACAAACTCCTCCAGGGCCCGTTGCTGAAATAGTAAGCCAGCAAGGGGATGATGCACCTCAGTTTGTCGTTTGTCAGTCCGGACTCGTATTGCAGGGCAATCCTGGTCCATATCGGACAGTCATCGAACAGTTTCTTTATGCTGGCAAACTGCTCATCGGAGACGTATTTTATTTTGAGACGTTTCAGACTCTGAGCATCGGGTTGCGTGGGAAAGACATCCACCATATTGAACGATATCACGTCCTGGTTATCGTACGTAGACTTTGACATAACGCCCAGTACATCTTGCTGGCCATCTTCAACGCCATCCAAGCGGTAGGTTCCTGAGAAGACCACATCTACGTGGGTGAACAGTTCCGGCAGGGACAAGACTTGGGGATGCTTGCGTCTGTAGAGTTTAAGATTAGATAATGCCGTAGCCTTGACTAGTTCTATTTACTTGAAGAAATCCAGATCGACAGAGTCAATAGGCTTCAGGGTATCCAAAGCGTATTTCAGTTCCGATGCAGCGTTGGCATTGTCACTCTTCGGGGTCGTCCAAAGTGGTAGATATTGGAAGTCGCAGAGGGCTATAGGAGGAAATCTGTTTATTTTTCATTCCTCGAAACGCTCCAAACATTAATCTCACATTCAAAGGTGAAGGTCCTGCTGCAGTGACCCAAAACGCGTACAAAGTATTCAGGGGGTCGTTGCTTATCCCTTTTGTGGCGTCTTACGGTTATGGAGAGGAGGACTCCAGTGTTCTCTTTGCTGTCGCCAAAAATAGGCTTATTGTAGGGATTGTCCGGATGGAAACGCAGTGGCAAACGTTTAACCTCATCTCCCAAAGCCTGATTAATGTAAATTAATTATTTTATTGAATAATATTTAACATTTTAAACTACCTTTGAGACATTCAATATACCGCCAAGGGTAGCCAGCATTCGGTCCGTGTTGACCACCTTGCCAGGGTATTCTATTAGCTCATATTCCTTTTGTGTATTAAAACTCAACTGGCGGGACATTTTATTTATATTTATTTCATTGGCGGAAAATAAATTCCGCCTTTAAAAACGTTTGGAAATTAAAACAAATTAACATATGTTTGGTAGGGTTGCCACTATGGTATTGTTTTCAAAAACACAAAAGGCGCAAGACAAAAAATTGATTTTTCCCTTAATGGATAAACTGTTTGTTATTTTACAATTTTATAAAAATAATCATCTATTTTTTTAATCTTTTTATTTTAATTAAACCAAACGATTATAATTCGATTATTTCTACACGATAGCTGGAAACTCTGTTCGCCGGTCATTCTTCTTCTTCCGTGTTTTGATTCTGCTTCCATTTGTTTATAGTTTTTCAATAAAAATGTCCAGTAAAAATAGAAAGCGTAACGCGAGCAGTAGTAGCAGCGAGGAGGAGCCCGATAGCGAAGAAGAGTCTCGGCTCAAGGATCTGAAGGAGCGAGATGAGTTCGCCAGCAGGTTGAAGCAGCGCGATGATGAACGCACCCGAAAGGTGGTGGACTCCACTGGGGGACGCAAGGCCATCGAAGAGGCCACCAAGCGCCTGAAGCTTGAGCACGAGGACCGAGACAAGATTGTGCCTCACCTCCGAATCCAGTCGCGTCGTCAGTATTTGGAGAAACGCAAGGATGACAAGGTGGCGGAGTTGGAGGCTGACATCCTGGACGATGAATATCTCTTCGACGAAAGCATGTAGGATAACAGTTTACTTTATAAATTAGCACTTTAATGAGTCTAATTTTCTAGCCTCACCCAACGGGAAAAGGAAGAGCGGCAGTACAAGAAGCAGTTACTGAACATTGCCAAGGAACATGAGAAGGCTAGGGAACTGGAGCGCGTACAACGCTATCATATGCCCCAAGACATGAAAAAGGGCCAAAAATGTGAGTTACTTCATGGTCTTTAAAGTATGTCTTTGGATATCGTAATCATGTTTCTTATTTGATCCCTAGCCGAGTATGTGGAGGTTGATGAGTTCGAGAAGCAACCCAACTCCGAACAGAAGAAATGGGAAGCGGAGCAGTTGGCTTCAGCCCGTTTCCAGTTCGGAGCCAAGGACGTCAAAGCTGAAGAGGAGTACGAACTGCTTCTGGACGATCAGATTGATTTTATCCAGGCTTTAACTATGGACGGGAGTCGCGACAAGTCGAGCAGTCGCCAGCCGGAACTTACCGAAAAAGAGCGCAAGCGTCTCACCTTAGACGAGACCCGAAGATCTCTGCCGGTTTACCCTTTCAAAGATGATTTGATAGCTGCGGTTAGGGAACATCAAGTGCTCATCATCGAAGGAGAGACGGGCTCGGGCAAGACAACCCAGGTGCCCCAGTACCTCGTCGAGGCTGGTTTCACAAAGGACAAAAAGATGATTGGATGCACGCAACCCAGGCGAGTGGCTGCCATGTCTGTGGCAGCTCGTGTGGCCGAAGAAATGGGCGTGAAGTTGGGCAACGAAGTGGGCTACAGCATTCGTTTCGAAGACTGCACCTCGGATCGTACAATCCTCAAGTACATGACTGATGGTACACTGCATCGTGAGTTTCTCTCGGAGCCGGATCTGGCCTCTTACAGCGTCATGATTATCGATGAGGCTCACGAACGGACTCTGCACACGGATATTTTGTTTGGCCTGGTCAAGGACATTGCCCGCTTCAGGCCGGAGTTGAAGCTACTCATATCCAGTGCCACTCTGGATGCGGACAAGTTCTCGGCCTTTTTCGATGATGCTCCCATATTCCGTATACCTGGTCGACGCTATCCGGTGGATATCTTTTACACCAAGGCTCCGGAAGCAGACTACATTGATGCCTGCTGTGTTTCCGTCCTCCAGATCCATGCCACCCAGCCGCTGGGGGATATTTTGGTGTTCTTGACTGGCCAGGATGAGATCGAGACCTGTCAAGAGGTTTTGCAGGATCGCGTGAAGCGTCTGGGTTCCAAGATCCGTGAACTGATTGTCATTCCCGTCTACGCGAATCTCCCGAGTGATATGCAGGCGAAGATATTCGAGCCCACACCACCGAATGCCCGCAAAGTTATCCTGGCTACCAATATAGCTGAGACCTCGCTGACCATCGACAACATCATTTATGTAATTGATCCTGGCTTTGCCAAGCAAAATAACTTTAATTCCCGCACTGGTATGGAGTCACTTATGGTGGTGCCCATTTCAAAAGCTTCTGCCAATCAGAGAGCAGGACGAGCGGGTCGTACTGCACCCGGAAAGTGCTTCCGATTGTACACGGCATGGGCGTATAAGCACGAACTGGAGGATAACACAGTGCCTGAGATACAGCGCATTAATCTGGGCAACGCCGTGCTCATGCTGAAGGCCTTGGGTATTAACGATCTAATACATTTCGACTTTTTGGATCCACCGCCGCACGAGACTCTGGTGTTGGCCTTGGAGCAGCTGTATGCCTTGGGTGCTCTGAATCACCATGGAGAGCTGACTAAACTAGGACGTCGAATGGCCGAGTTCCCTGTGGATCCCATGATGGGAAAGATGCTACTAGCCAGCGAAAAGTAAGCTCTTATCTTTATGGTCTATCTTGTATTAATATTCCTTTTTCTTAGATACAAATGCTCTGAGGAGATGGTGACTATTGCTGCAATGTTGTCCGTAAACAGCGCCATTTTCTACAGGCCAAAGGATAAGATCATTCACGCTGACACTGCCCGGAAAAACTTCAACCACATGCATGGAGATCATCTCAGCCTACTGCAGGTCTACAACCAATGGGCCGAGACGGACTATAGTACCCAGTGGTGCTACGAGAACTTCATCCAGTACCGGTCGATGAAGAGGGCTCGGGATGTGCGGGAACAGTTGGTTGGACTGATGCAGCGAGTGGAAATCGACATGGTCAGCTGTCTGCCAGAGACGATGAACGTCCGCAAGGCGGCAACGGCAGGGTACTTCTACCATGTGGCACGTCTATCCAAAGGCGGAAATTACAAAACCATCAAGCACAACCAGACCGTTATGATTCATCCCAATTCTTCCCTCTTCGAAGAACTGCCGCGCTGGGTACTCTATCACGAATTGGTGTTCACCTCCAAGGAGTACATGCGCCAAGTGATTGAGATCGAGAGCAAGTGGCTGCTGGAGGTGGCTCCACATTACTATAAGGCCAAGGAGCTGGAGGATTCTACAAACAAAAAGATGCCCAAAGGCGCAGGTCGGGCGGAGATGACGCAATAAGCTATAAATATCTTTGCTGGAAAAATAAAACCAATATTTTTCTTTATTTTAATTTCTTTTTTGATTTTTTTTGAAATTCATTCGAATTCAAATCACGCGCCTTGGTACCAAAAACTATCGATTGTATATCGATATGCATAAAAAAATGTTTCTTGAAAAGGGGTTTTAAAAAATGGCTTAACTGATAATAGTTTTCAAGATAGATTCTAAAATCTGTAATGAATATAATTAAACTCATAGAATTAAAAAAATAAAAATTTCCCAGCTAAATAAAGCTTTCCCGCTAAACCGGCAGTGTGGAGAACCGACAGTGTTGTAAAACCTTCGACATACACCGTGCGGTTGGATTTCGTGTTTTGTTCGTTTCAAAGGGCAATTGCACAATAATTTAAGAGTTTTAACAATAAAAAGCTTTAAAAAGTAAGTGATTGAGGATATCAGTGGCGTTTAATTGAAATACACGTCCCAAGTGGGTTAAAAACCCACAAACAGCACGTTGTCGGCAAAGAATGACGGCCTAACCTAAAAAGCTGGTGAAATATTGTAATCCAGTCGGCTTTTTATTTACATGTTATAGATATAGGTGTTAGCGTACTAATAGATCATTTTCTTTGTTTTACTCACCACAGACAATGGCTGCTCAGTTCTTCAATCGCATCGGTCAGTTGGGCCTTGGCGTGGCCGTGTTGGGAGGCGTTGTGAATTCTGCATTATATAATGTGGAGGGAGGCCATCGGGCTGTCATCTTCGATCGCTTCACCGGCATCAAGGAGCACGTCGTCGGAGAGGGCACCCACTTCTTCATCCCATGGGTTCAGCGTCCCATTATCTTTGACATCCGCTCGCAGCCCCGCAACGTGCCGGTGATTACCGGCAGCAAGGATTTGCAGAATGTCAACATTACGCTGCGTATCCTCTACCGACCCATTCCCGACCAGCTGCCCAAGATCTACACTATTTTGGGTCAGGACTACGATGAGCGTGTCCTGCCCTCTATCGCTCCTGAGGTGCTGAAGGCTGTGGTTGCCCAATTCGATGCCGGCGAGCTGATTACCCAGCGTGAGGTGGGCTTCGACTTAATTCATAAGCACTATGAGCAATTACTAATCTCTTTTATGTTACAGATGGTTTCCCAGCGTGTGTCTCAGGAGTTGACTGTCCGTGCTAAGCAGTTCGGCTTTATTCTGGACGACATCTCTCTTACACACTTGACTTTCGGTAGGGAGTTTACGCAGGCCGTCGAAATGAAGCAGGTGGCCCAGCAGGAGGCCGAGAAGGCGCGCTTTGTGGTGGAGAAGGCCGAGCAGCAGAAGCTGGCTTCCATCATTTCGGCCGAGGGTGATGCCGCCGCTGCCGATCTGTTGGCCAAGTCCTTCGGCGAGGCTGGCGATGGTCTGGTCGAGCTGCGTCGTATTGAAGCCGCTGAGGACATCGCCTACCAGCTATCCAGGTCGCGTGGCGTGGCCTACTTGCCCAGTGGCCAGAGCACGCTGCTCAACCTGCCCTCGACCATCGCACAGTAGATTCGTGCCCCATAGCTTTGTTAAGTTGTAACTACCTGTAGCATTTACTAAGTACTTTTCGATTTTGTTTCTGCTGAAATATGCACTACTGTAACGCGTTCGCCCGACTGACTGGAGAAAATGAAGCGAAACAACCAACATTTATCTCATATAAGTGGTTTTTCCATTATCTTCCCGACCAGGTCGAACCTCGGTCACAGTGCGTGCCCCGGGTTGCGGCTCAACTTTTGTTGTTACCGTCTATGGGTCGTTCGGGTGCACGTCCAGCTGAATTGGTCCATAATATCAACTGCATCTGACTGCGTAGATTCCAGTCGATACAATATACGCGCAGAACATAAGAAAATTTGATTATGTGAACAAAAACAATAAATAATAAATCCTATATAAGTTGGTTTTAAAATTGATTTAAAATGTTATTTCTTAAAACTAAATCTTTACTTAAATGATGCAACAATTCTTAATGATTTATAATTCTTCCAAAACCAGTTTCTATCTTCTAATTAATTTTCTGTAGCTTGCAAATGAGAAACCCTTAAACGTATTCCATCGTTTATCTCCATTGATGTTGATTTCCGGCTCCTACTTATGCAATCCCCCACTTAAAGGCGCCATCCTCTGACGATGATCCCCATGAATGCCATGAAAGTCTTTTCTATGCTTTCGCAACTCAAGTCAGCCATAAATCAAATTGTAGTATTCTTCGCCCCAATCGACCCAGACTCCAGCCACCCGTAAAGGAGCATAATGTGGGTGGGTTGAGGCAGGATAAGGGGCTGGAGCAGCGCATTACAATCGAAAGCAGAGCCGTTGGCATGGCATATAAATCTGTTGATTCAGTCAAGTGATTTGCCAAAGTGGCTTCGTTGAAATGTCAGGCACACACTTTTCTCTGCTCCGCACACCCAGCAACAGTTGGCCACCCCCCCAGGACGGGGTGGACCTGCACCAACCCCCACATCTGCCACACATCCTGCCTCTACAATAGAAATGGAAGTGAGAGCTACAGAGAGGACGCACTTTTTGACGTCACATTAAGTGGATGACATGAGCGGTTCGGGGGAAATTCAAAAATCAACGTCATACAAGATGCTCTAAAAACCTGTTTCGCAAATTCCATAAAGTGTGCCGACGTTTAATTTCTTGTTTTTTTTCTATGAATTTTTGATTTGTTGATCTTTTTTTGCGTGATTTTTTTTCCTTTTCGCTGAGCTCAAGTAAATCCCTGGATTTTCTGACTCATGATGGGGGATTCCTGGAGCCACTAATGTACACACCTCTCTCTTGTTTCGCCAAACAAGATCGGGCTTCGAACGAACGTGAGAAGAATTCTTCATGATCGGGTTTTAGGGTTTTAAATGGTTTAAGAAGTTTGAATTATTTTTATTAAACTTGTTTTTCAAAAAACAAAAATATGGGAATCTCTCAATATATGTATATAACATTTTAGGTATAAAAGTAAACCGTAAACGAAAAAATTATTTACAAAAATATAAAAAGTATTAAAACTATTCATGAGATTATTATAAGACTTAAAGAACTATTTTATTTCAGGTACCTCTAATAACTCTAATTCCTACAGGGCGGTAATATTATCACAAAACCACATCCTTTTGTAGAACTTGAAGGATCCTTGCCTTAAGGTTAGAATGGGGGTTCCCCCAGCTACCTAAGCTATGTAAGCTACCTAAAAAAATTAAAATCAGTTTCTACAAAAAAGTATAAAAATCAGGGATTGTACAAATTTTGAAACAATTGTCTGCCTGAGACATTATTTATGTGTAACATTTATTAAAGATTAATTTAAAAAAAAGAGAATGTCATAATTTCACATCTATAATTATCCATTCCCTTCTTATTTTACATTAAAAATGTAACAGCATGATGTAACTATTATCTCACATTATATTTTGTTGAATATTTAATTATGACTACAATGTTAAGTCAGATAATTATAATAAAATATATTAAACAAAGTATCTGTAGTAAAACCTCAACTTTACTTGCTTTAAAAATCTGTGAAAGATTTGTTTTTTGAATAAGATGTTTTTTTTGCAAATTCAGGTTGTCGAATCAGCCCCAGATTAATTGAACTTCCAAAAAAGTAACAAAATCACCGCTAAGAACGCACACAAATCAGGAAAAATAAACCGAAATCCGAGCAAGTGGAGAATTTATTTTTACAAACCGAAACCGAAGTTCAGCGGCAGCGTTTGCGAACCGGTCCTGCCGAAATGCCGAGCTTTAAAAGCCTGGGCCAAGAGCGAGCAGCGCCCAGTTAACAGGCAAACGCCGAGCATCGAGCAGCTCCAACCAGCCATAAGCATCAGAAAATAAAACTCAGAGCCGAGAAAAGATTTAGTTCGGAAAGGAAACACAGCTTGACAAGTGCAAATAATTAAAAGCAGTTAACTAAAGTGCACGGTGAGTGGTACGCGTGTGTATATAAGGTCTTAAGTACACAGAGTGCTTGGGCAACATGAAAATTCGGGGCCAACACTGCGTATACGTAATGTGGGCTGGAACTAACTTTAATTAGACATTTAACCTCGGATTGATTTTATTTTGAAAGTTCAGCTCAAAATTCTTAACTGGCCAACTATTTTGGTCTATTCTGTCTGCATGGTGGTGAAGTTTTTGTATCTTATTTGCTGGAAACAAGTCGGTATCTCAATGCCAACTAGTTTACGTGCTTAAAAAAGTGAATTGAGAAAAAAAAAAAATAATCCACAACTAATTAATGCAAAAAATACACCTTAAATTCTAATTACCATATAAATATATATTTTGGAGCTATACTTAACGTAAGCATGCAACCAAATCGAAAATATTAACATTTAAGATCCATTGGTGATTTGAATATGCATAGTTTTGTGGTCCAGTGTAAATTGTTGGGGGGCTGGAATCGCAGCTGCCACTGATTAGCATTATCTATAAATATTCACATCATTAGCTAATAGAACTAGCTTCTATCACAGCACACTGTTTTCCAAATTCGCACTCAAGTTTCGTTTTCATTTTCCAATTGCACTCCATTTTTCAAAAAAAAAAAATAACAATAGCAAAATGAGCAAAATACCCATTCATAACACTAACCAAGTTAAACAAACTAACGGTAATGGTAAAGCTAACACTATGGAAGATAAACTGGATCCCAAGGTCTCGGTATGTGTTTAGACAATTAACCCAAAACGATCCTAATTTATTTTCTTTACTCCCATTTCAAAGATCGATATGGAGGCACCCGAGTTCAAAGATTTTGCCAAAACAATGGTGGATTTTATAGCCGAATATCTGGAGAATATACGCGACAGGTAAGAGTGAATGAGTGTGCCTCCCAATTAGCTTGAATTAAGTTTAATTTGTAGCAATCGATACATATAGATTTTATTTATATGGAATCAGTTGACCTCCGAGTGTTTTTTATTTTTGAAAGTTCGTTCTGTTTCGATTCCGGGCAAGTGAATGACATTTCGCACACGCCGCGATATTAGTCACGGGAAAGTCGTCGTCTCTCCGATCGAACCTTTGCTTTGTTAAATAAATAAATATATTTTAAAGTTACTTTGCCAAGCGACCTTCCCACTTACTCTACTTCAAAAAACACTTTCATAGTTTTTTTTTACCTCATTTTTTTCATCACAAAGCCTAAAGGTAATTAATTATTGCGGCATTAAAAAGGTTTCAAATGTTGGCGTGTCAAGGTCGATTTTTATGTAGGTATAATTGTAGAAACGCCTTGGGCAATAGCGACGGGTATTTCATTGTTCTTGGCCAATTCTAACGGGTAATACAAGTCAAGAAAAGATATATCTGAGTAGTTATACAATTTATAAAAAAGTTTAATACAAACAAAGACTATCAAAGTTATTTTAACAAATTAAATGAGGAATATACTAAAGAAATATAGATAGTAGATCAATAGGGAATAAATTATTGAAGAGGAAATTAGATTCTTATTCTTTAAGCCAATTTAAGACCAAATTAAATGAGGAATATACTAAAGGAAAATACTAAAGGAAATAGAAGATTAGTAGGTTCCATATTATTAAAGAGGAAATTAGATTCTTATTCTTTAAGCCCATTTAAGCCCAATAAGACCACTCCTTTTCCATCAACACTTTGTTACAAATTGCTATTGATTTTTTGCCACCCCACTTGCAACAAGTGGTGGATGTTGTCCTTTCTTCATCCCATTTGGAATGCCTTGTGTGGGGTAACTAAGTTGCCAATTCAATTAGCTAGAAGCCTGTCCTGAATGGGTCCAATATAACCAAAGTTAAAGCAATTATCCTCTCATTTCAGACGCGTTCTGCCGGAAGTGAAGCCTGGCTATCTGAAGCCACTCATTCCGGATGCAGCCCCAGAGAAACCAGAGAACTGGCAGGATGTGATGCAGGACATTGAACGGGTCATCATGCCGGGAGTGACCCACTGGCACAGCCCCAAGTTCCATGCCTACTTCCCCACGGCCAACTCCTATCCGGCGATTGTGGCCGATATGCTAAGTGGAGCCATAGCCTGTATCGGGTTCACCTGGATAGCCAGTCCCGCCTGCACAGAACTGGAGGTGGTCATGATGGACTGGCTGGGCAAGATGCTGGACCTGCCGGCAGAGTTCCTAGCCTGCTCCGGCGGCAAGGGAGGCGGTGTCATCCAGGGCACGGCTAGTGAGTCTACATTGGTGGCTCTGCTTGGAGCCAAGGCCAAGAAAGTTCAGGAGGTCAAAGCCGAGCACCCAGAGTGGGACGAGCACACCATCATTGGTAAACTGGTGGGCTACTGTTCCGACCAGGCTCACTCCTCTGTGGAGCGGGCTGGACTCCTCGGCGGTGTCAAGCTCCGATCCGTGCCGTCGGAGAACCACAGGATGCGCGGTGATGCATTGGAGAAGGCCATCCAGCAGGATCTGGCTGATGGTTTGATCCCGTTCTATGCTGTGGTGACTCTCGGCACCACCAACTCCTGTGCTTTCGATTACCTGGACGAGTGTGGACCCGTCGGAAACAAGCACAAGGTCTGGATCCATGTGGATGCCGCCTACGCCGGCTCGGCCTTCATTTGCCCGGAGTACCGTCACCTGATGAAGGGCATCGAGTCCGCAGACTCTTTCAACTTCAACCCACACAAGTGGATGTTGGTGAACTTTGACTGCTCGGCCATGTGGCTCAAGGACCCCAGCTGGGTGGTGAATGCCTTCAACGTGGACCCCTTGTACTTAAAACACGACATGCAGGGCTCGGCTCCGGATTACCGCCACTGGCAGATTCCCTTGGGACGTCGTTTCCGCGCCCTCAAGCTCTGGTTCGTCCTCCGTCTGTACGGAGTGGAGAATCTCCAGGCCCACATCCGCAGACACTGCAACTTTGCCAAGCAGTTTGGTGATCTCTGCGTGGCGGACTCCAGATTCGAGCTGGCCGCCGAGGTCAACATGGGTCTGGTCTGCTTCCGGCTGAAGGGCAACAACGAGCGCAACGAGGCTCTCCTGAAGAGGATCAACGGACGCGGCAATATCCACATGGTTCCGGCCAAGATCAAGGATGTTTACTTCCTCCGGATGGCCGTGTGCTCGCGCTTCACCAAGTCCGAGGACATGGAGTACTCCTGGAAGGAAGTGAGCGCCGCCGCCGATGAAATGGAACAAGAGCAGTAAAGGATTACAATATGGGTCTGTTTCGGTTGAAAAATATTTCGAATTTAGGAGAATATTTTAGCTAATCTTAAAGCTAAAAAAGAAAATTTTTTAAGGATTCATTCATTGAACCTTTTTTTTAAGTATTAAAAAACCTGTTTGTTATTTTTTAAGAGCAGTTTCATATTTTCATTAAAAGATAAACCTCATTTTAAATTTAAAACAAACATATGAAGTGAAAACAATGGACCAATCCTCATGATATTTTATAATAGTTTGTTTAAAATTAAAAACAAAAACAAATAATATTAAAAATATTATACAATAATCTTACTATATTCTTAAACCGGAACAGATTCTAGAAGTATTTCCAATCGCGACATGTTTAGGGAATTTACATCGCAACAAAAAATGGGGAGTCCCCCCATTGCCCCCATTAGTTCTAAAGTATCCTTCTATTGTATTGTTGTTGTTGTTGTTAATGTCTTTATTGTTAACATGCTACGTCTAATTAAAATATATATATATGTGTAATTGCTTAAAACTACAAAACAAATATGTTTGCAACAACATTTTTCGACTAGAAGGTGCTTTGTACCGTCTTACTGCCAATTTTGGGTGCCAGATTTTAATATCTAATGGCCCTGCATACTGTTTTGGTTGTAGTAGTCGATGATCCGCTGAGCCTCGCGGATGCCGCTGGAGCGGGCGGCATCTATGGTTCCGAAGCCGCGAAGGGCGGTGGCATCTCCAGCGAAGAGCAGACTCGGTGATTGCTCGCCCAACGGAGCAGCCAAACGCTGGACATCGCGGGCACTACTGGTCGTCGAAAAGAAGGGACGACCGCCCAGATAGCAGGCCGAGGTGCTCCAACTGGAGCGGAGCAGGCCCTGGGGATAAGGTATCACGCGACTGCTAATGCAGCGCCTCAGCAGGTCGGTTATCTGGTCCAGCAGCTTGTCCTCGGGCAGTTTTTCAATTTCCTCGTAATAGCCGCCGCCCACATGCACCTCCAGAACGTGCTCGCTGGTGGGCACCTGACTGATCTCCACCACCTGCTGGGTCCAGTTACGCTCCACTTGCTGAGGGTCCACTGAGGGATGCAGGAGCGCACCCAGAGGACGCAGTCTGCCTCTTAGCCACCGCCCAATGGGCTTCTTGTAGGAAAGGTAGATCTTAAGCGGATTGCCAAAGCCAAGATTGCTGATAGCCAGCATTTTGTCCATTGGGAGTGTTGGACGAAACAGTACGCCGGCAAAATTCTTGAGCACACCCAGCGGAAGGGTGCATATAATATGATCGGCACTGTAAAGGCTCCCGTCCAAACAGCCCACACTCTTTAGCTGTGATGGAGTCCACTGAATCTGACCCACTGGTTTCCCAGTCTGCAATTGATCTTTGTCCAGCTTTTGGGACAACTCTTCCACCACATTGTCCAGGCCAGTGGGCACATACAGCGGGCGCTGGTCTGGCTGCACTGGACACTTTGTTATGTGCTCGATGTTCACGTACTCCAGGCAGCAGCCCAGGACGCTGCTGAAATCATTGAAGAGCGATTGAAAGATTTCGCGAGCCGCCTGCTGCTCCTCCGGCTGCTTGAAAGTGGACCCGATTAGGCGGTCGCTTTCGGTCTTGAAATAGCTCTTCACATTGTCCAACGAGGGCAGATCCGTTCCCCGTTTGACTTTCTCGGACAGCTTAAAGCCCTGACAGAGCTGGCGGAAGAGAGTGTCAATGAGATCCACCATGTCTGGCCTTACTTGGTGGTGTCCCTTTTGCTTTGCCTGGACGTAGGTGGGTCGTTCTGTAATCTGCTTTATCTGCTTGATCAGGCCCTCGCTGTTGCGCAGCAGCTCATACATGGAGTCCTGTGATCCGTCAATGCGTACCCACTTGGCGCCCAGCTCACAATAGGTGTCGCCAAATCGCTGGGAGTTTATTCTGCCGCCGTAGCGGTCGGTGGCCTCCAGGACAACCGTGCGATGAAATCCATGGCATAGCAAGTGCTGTGCCGCCGACAGTCCTGATAATCCGGCACCAATGACCACTACACGGGCATTCTGGCGGGCTGCTTCCACATCCAGACGCCTGAGGTCAGGAGGAACCTTGTAGCTGCGCCTGTTGGCCAATTTATGACTGCAGGTTACAAAAGCGGTTTTGGGATTCAGTGGTGGACGCATTTTTGCGCTGGCATCTGCATCGACTTGGCGTTGACCCGTATCTTAGACTAGTGCATGGCAAGCAACACGGTGAATTTGTATCTTTGAGATTCGTAAGAGTATATTTTGAAAAATGCTCAGAATGTTGTGTTTTTGAAAGTTGTGAGATGTAGAGTAGGGTTGTTGATAATATATCAACATAACCATATATCGATATTATTTTTATAATATTTATTTATATCGTGATGAGATTTTTTTCTAGGAATCGGAATAAAAAATATATTTTATTAATATTTTATGTGATTTCCAATTATTGAGTTTTCAAAAGTTGGTTTTGGGATATTGAGATGGACAAACATTTTATCGATATATTTAGCACAACATCTATCGATTAAGATGGGATTTAGATCAACATATGGGACTTTTTGAATGCGGCTTACTTATGGCGGGAAATGATTTGAATTTAAACTTTATTTATTCGAAGCCGATTTTAATAATTTACTACGAATAGTTTCAAAAAATAAAAAGTTATGTATTTCTTTGTCTATTTATTTATTAAAATGTGTTCAAGTAAATACTACAATGCAAACTAAGGACAACCTAAACATAAATAGTTATTTCCAAACGAATGGGAGTATTCCGTTCCTCTCACTGAGACTTTTCGACATTATCGGTGGTCAGGTGGATCTGGAAGTGCTGCGTCAGGTCCGCCACATTTCCAGCCTTGCGGGCGGCCAAAGATTGCTCCTCTAGTAAGGCCGTAAGCTGGGATTCAATCTCCGTCCAGGCGAAATCAATGTCCTCTGGTTTCGCATCCATTCCGCATACAACAAATCGGAGGAACTGGCGACCTGCATGCTCCGCCTTCACCATGTAGATCTTCTTCCTCTCCATGATGCGATGCAGCAGCTGGGAAGTGATCTCGTTATCTCCTTTGGGTCGGAAACAAACCAAACCCAAAGCTCGGGGAGCCACGATCTCAAAGCGGCTGTCCTTGACGACCAAATCCTCGAACTGTTTGGCCAGTTCGATGTGTTTGCGGACATGGTTGCGCAATCCTTCGGCGCCCAGGGTGCGGAACGTGATCCAGACTTTCAGGGCACGGAAACGACGACCGAGGGGAATCTGCCAGTGACGGAAGTCGGGAATCTGGGACTGACCCTGGTGCTTGTGTTTCAGGTATATGCGGTCCACGTTGAAGCTATCGACCACCTTGTTGGCATCCCGCAGCCACATGGCTGAGCAGTCAAAGTTCACCAGCATGAACTTGTGCAGGTTGAAGTTGAGGGAGTCCACCCGATCCAATCCCTTTCGCAGCTCGGAGTACTCCTCCAGGGCGAAGCCACCGCCGGCGTATGCGGCATCCACATGAAGCCACACCTTATGCTCCTCACAGACCGTCGACAAGGATTCAATGTCATCGTAGGCACAGGTTCCGGTGGTGCCCAAGGTGGCAATGCAAATAACTGGTATCCTGCCCGCTGCCACATCCTCTTCAATGGCTGTCTTGAGGGTCTCACCCCTAAGCACAAAGTCCTCTCCAGCCGGCAGGAGTCTAATGGGCATGGCGGCCAGGACACCGGCTTTCTCAATGCAGCTGTTGCTCTGATCGGAGGAGTAAGCCACAAGACGTCCCCGAATCTCGCTCTCACTCAGCTCTGGATGCGATTCTTTGTAGCTGACCACAGCCTGCTCCCTGGCGGCCAGCACAGCCACCAAAACGGCCTCACTGGCTGATCCCTGAATGACACCACCTCCAGGTCCCTCACTGGCATGCTGGAAGTGTTCTGGCAGCTTCAGGAACTTGGCCAACCAATCCATGACCACCACCTCTAGCTCTGTGCAGGCGGGACTGCAAATCTGTAAAGAAATATAGAGATAGTTTATTAAAAATGGGTTTCATGTTAAAGATACTCCTTAAGATAGAAACTCTTAGACTAAAAATGTGTCTTGATTTAACATTTTCAATTAAGACCACTTAGCTATGCTTAAAAATAATCTTTTGAGTACAATTTATAGTCCATCTTAATCGATTCCAAGGGGCTATCTTGATTTTATGATTATAGTGAAATTTGTCAAATTAGTCGAGATTGGCTTATCAATCCTTGGTGATAAAGGCCTGGCAATGCAATTCTTGCAATTCACGTAATTTTTATCAATGCTGAGAAACTATTAATAGTTTTTAACAACATAATCAACGAAATATGAGCTTTCTATTTGGCAATGATTTGCAGGATTTTTAGTTCAATTGATTAGAAAAGTTCAATGGTTCTTAGGATTGTTATAGATTAAATTATTCTTTTATGTTTAGACATTAATAATTTTCCTAAAGACTGTCAATAGTTTTGAAGACCAACCCATCGATTCAAGATGAATGAAAGGTCATTGTCAAAACCGGTGAAGGTTTATTTTCATAATAATAATATTTATGTGATATATGGCGATTGATTATGTGAAAACTCTCTTCGATTGCAGCCGCAACCAGTTTATCGGGTTCTGGGTCTCACTTTCACCCACTCGGCACAATGGGCGCCCATTCAGTTGGCCCAAACAATGGCCCACAACGAGATTTCACCTGTCTGGCCAAAAAGACCAGCACCAACCTACCCAGCTGAATCCAATGATGCCGAACCCACTGGCCAGCATCTCACCCACAATAGAGGGATACGAGGTGCTGGTGGGGTAGTAGGCGTGCATATTGGGGGACTGCCAGTGGGTCAGACCCGGCTTGATCACGCGATTGATGTCCCCGAGAACTTCCTTCCATGACTCTGGCTGCTCCGGCATCTCCTTGGGCAGAAGGTCCAGGAGATAACCCGGCTCAACGGAGGGCAGGACCTCATCATCCCGGATATTCTCCAGGTAGTCGGCCACAAAATCGACCGCTGCTTTGCCAAATTCCCGAAACTCCTTGGCATCCATTCCGCGATACAATACAATGTCGTTGGTGGGTTTCTATTTGCACTTTTCACGTTCTGTTTGTTTTGTTTAAACTTTTTCCGTTTTCGGTTTGTTTGTCCAGCTCGATGGCCAAGTTGCTCCGTTGACGCTTCTCTGTCCAGGTGAGGCTCACTCTGAAACCGATCGACGGTGCTGACCTGCTTTTATAGACGATGTTGCCGGTGTCCGACCACCTTCTCTGGACCATCGGCAGTGCTGGCAGATTGGCCGTTTTTTTCTTCAGGCTTATCAAAACTATAGATTACATTTTTCTTTAAAAATATTGAACCCTCTTATATCTAATCTTGATGACATTGCTAAATAGTAAAGATTATAATCAAAATTTACTAATATTAATGGATTTTTAAAGTTGACATTTAAATTAGTTAGTTTAGTCACTCCACAAAATAGGCTATCTTAAAATTAAAATATCCTTATGAATATCATCTAATCTAATTTAATGTTTAAAACAGGAAGAAAGCCTTAATAGCCTTCTTAGTTTTAATAATTTAAAGTTTTAAAGGTTAAATATCCTTATGAATACCTTTTAATGTAATCCAATATTAAAAACAGGAATAAAGCCTTAATAGCTTATTTTTAATAATAAATATAATGAAAGCCAATGCCAACACTGACTGTTCTGCACAGTGGGACTCAACCGTATCGAATCGGTAAGATTAGAGAAGGTGTATCTGTTGCTTGATTTATAGGGTTCGTAAAATGCTTGCCGCACGATTATAGAAAAACAATTAGTTAGCAATTTTCCGAACGGTCATTAAGTGGTTATCTTTCTATCAGATACATTTAGGAACTAAATTCTTGGACCTGGACAGCTAACTATAATCAGGGATTGATTATTTTACCAAAGAAACATCATCAGGTAATGAGGCCTGCAAACTGTTCCCACCTGGTTTGTTTACGTTTTCTCTTTTTTTCCAGCTCTCTTGGGCTTTCATAACTTGCCACTCTCTTAACTGAATCGTTTTAGCTTTGGGGTTATGGTTCATTAAGTTGCAGCTTACCTTTCAAGGAAATAATTAGTGATTAGTTTTAGTTCTTAGGGTTTTACAAGACTCGTTAATGATATGTACTTCTTAAGTAATAGATTTAACTCTTAATGCAAAATTTATTGCCTCAAGGCATAAAGTTAAAATAAACCTCACCCAACTAAATCCAAGGACTCCTATTCCTGCAATCAAGAGTTCCCCTATAATAGATCCCGCCGATGATGAGGACGGATAAAAGGCATTAAAATACGGCGACTGCCAGTGGGTGAGGCCAGGCAGGATAACTTGCTCCAGGTCCTTGAGGACTTCCCGCCAGTGTTCCGGTTTCTCGGGAATTTCCTTCGGAAGCTGATTGAATACCTCGTAGGGGGCAACGCTGGGCAGCACATTTCTATAATTGACAGACACAATTTTAAACAAGAAAGGAAAGCTAACTTCGGGCGGAGCCGAAGTTTATATACCCTTGCAGTTAAAACCGGATATATATCGCAAACATCGGATATAGTTGGCCGATCCTTATGGGAATAGGAATATATACTCCAATTTATTACAATACAAAATCTAAAAAAAGTCCCAAGCTTCTATCTTCAAAAATACGAAAGTTGATATTTCTACCAAATACCATTTCCGATCGTTCAGTTATATGGCAGCTATAGGATATAGTCGGCCGATCCTAATGAAATTTGATAGGTTGGATCAACTGACCAAAAATAGGGTCTGTACTAAATTCCAGCTTTCTATCTTCAAAAACACGAAAGTTGGGTCATTTCCGATCGTTCAGTTATATGACAGCTATAGGATATAGTCGGCCGATCCTTATGAAATTTGGCATGTCGTATTATTTTGCTAAAAATAGCTCTCACCTAAAATTTGAACTCTCTAACTCTAAAAATACCAAAGTTATACCATTTCCGATCAATCAGTTATATGGCAGCTATAGGATATAGTCGGCCGATCCGGGCCGTTCCGACTTATATACTGCGTGCAAAGGAAAGAAGGGTGTGTGCAAAGTTTCAAGACGATAGCTTTAAAACTGAGAGACTAGTTTGCGTAGAAACAGACAGACGGACAGACGGACAGACGGACAGACGGACAGACGGACAGACGGACAGACGGACAGACGGACATGCTCATATCAACTCAGGAGGTGATCCTGATCAAGAATATATATACTTTATAGGGTCGGAGATGTCTCCTTCACTGCGTTGCACACTTTTGGACAAAATTATAATACCCTCTGCAAGGGTATAAAAAGTCGTCCTTTAAGGATACCACACACACACACACAAAAACACACGCACACACCTTTCACGAATGCTGCTCAGATAGTTGATGATAAACTCGATCGAGGCATGGCCGAATTCGCGAAACTCGTCAAAATCCATGGCTCCTGGACAATAGAAACTTCAAACGCGATCGGTAAGGATATTCGATAGGTGGCCACTTCAGTAAGTTCCGCACTTGTGAACCGCTGACATTCGAATCTACAAATAAACTGCGCTGCGCTTTAACAAAATCTCAATGAGACGAACCGAATCTCAGATCGTCGCGTAGGCCTCCCCCCCTCCCAACTACAATAAATAATTTAAAACCAAAAACAAAGACTGAATATAAAAAAAAAAAAATCCGGCTATGTGTGAAAATGTGCAGTGGCAGCAAGTT
The DNA here is from genome assembly GCF_030179905.1 of Drosophila bipectinata. Taxonomy (NCBI): domain Eukaryota; kingdom Metazoa; phylum Arthropoda; class Insecta; order Diptera; family Drosophilidae; genus Drosophila; species Drosophila bipectinata. The sequence continues at coordinate 16,287,748 of NC_091736.1, read as the reverse complement.
CGAAGTTTTTTGGTAGAGTGGCTTCGTTGGCCCATTGCCGAGATTTATGTTTATATAACAATCTTACCACCGAAAACAACAATCTCTGGACAAAAGTGAAAAATGTCAAACGAAGAAGAAGAAAATTTAAATAAAATGCTTGTTAATTATCTATTAAAAAGGCTTGTCCTAACATTTGCACAGCTTAGAGCCCGATTTTTCCCCTTTCGGGCTGTCACTGCCAATCCGGTTCCATATCATCGCGTCATCACGACATCGCGACATCGGCCATTAACTGTCTCCAGTCGAGCCCATTTGGCAAAATACTTCACGTGGTTAACTATTAACGGCTACCATTAGATGGCCAAGACAATGATACCATAATAATACAACAAAGCGCTGACTCAAAAAAATTTGAAAGTCAAAGTCGGTGTTGTAAGCGCGGAAGTGCATTTCATTTGGCCAGATTGGATCGTTTTCTGTTCATTTGTGCATTTCATCAGCCAAAGATCCCAAATCATGATGCGTTTCATGGTCACGATGCATATTTTAATCTTCATTAATCTGGGTAACTATCTAAACTAGGTTATTATTTATAGGTATTTAGGTATAGCAGGTATTTATTTATAGATATTGTATCCGGCAATTGTAGGGTTCAAGGGTATCAAGAGTATTTTAGCTTTTGTTAATGTTGTTATTCATTAAAAAGAGCTGGGGATCTTAAGGACAATTGATGTTATATGCATATTTTAATCTTAATTAATCTGGATAACTATCTAAACTAGGTTATTTATTTATAGATATTGATTCCGGTAATCGTAGGGTTCAAGGGTATTTAAGTTATTTTGAGCGTTAAAGGTTTTTATTCTTTAAAAAGAGCTGGGGATTTTAACGAGAATTGATGTTAACCCAAAGAAATGGCATTTTTCTTTATAAAAAGGTATTAAATATAAATTTATAGACCATAAACTATTGTATATTTTACATACATTGTACATTGTTATAATATACCTTAACAAATAGTCATAATTTTCATGAGAAAATTATGAATGGAAGAGTTTTCTACTTTAATCTGAAAATACATATAATAAACTATATAATCTCTTATATCTTATATCTGGGAACAATAATCTTTAAACTTTTAAATTTAATTTATTTAAGTCAAATAATAGTCTAATACTAATACTAATCTAATATCACAATACTCTGTTTATCTATTAAAACTCTTCAAGCGACCCTTGCTTTCCAGCTGTTCGTTTGCCACCTCCGACCTCCCAACCCAAAAAAAAAAGATACAAACCCAACCCATGAACGACCTTCTTCTGTTGTCCACTCTGCAACTGGGAAGAGGTCTGGGTTTGGGTTTCGAATGGCCGAATGGGGCTGGAAGTTGGGGGGGCTGGAGTTTTTGGGGTTCAAAGTGTTTGGCAAAGTATTTGGCGCGCTCTAAGCGGCTCATAAATAAATGCGAAAACAAAATCGTTTTTGCAGACGCAACGCATCCAAAGGATGTCGGGAGTATGGGGAATGCGTAGATATATATCTACAAATATATATATATCTTAGACAGACAACACCTTATGCAGATACAGCATGATACAGATACAGGGCGATTCAGGTCTTAGTTCCAGAGCTCCCTCTCCCCCAAAAACAATAATTTTTGCAACAGTATTGGGGCATTGGGGAGCTTGAACTGCGTCGGCGCTGGAAAGAGTATTTAACCCTAGAAATAGATGTCACCCCACCCACTTTAATGGCGAACGCAGGGGCGATAAGATAACGGTAGCCGAGCCAGTGCGCATGCCTGCAACTGTTGTTGTCGATTTCCAATGTTTTCAATATAAAGGGGCGGCGCTTGATTTCCCACTGGAAAGCTATACTATTTCTTGGTTTTGTTGCTTTGCTTTTCGGTGACCGCGCGTATTGACTTGGACTTTTGAGTTAAGTTTCTCATATTTGTTCGCTCTGCCGGCGTCGCAGTCGCGCTGCTCTGCGGCTGACTTTTAAGTGCTGTTTACTGTTGTTTTGGGGCCACGAAGGTGTCGCTCGACGTTGGTTGGCTTTTTGTTCTTGTTCTATCTTTTCTTTATGTCGTTCTGCCCCACCTCCCACCGCCCCCAGTCCTTTTACCTTACCACCCGAAACCCCCATTTCTTCCCAACAAAGCACAACGTTTTGCAGTTTTGCAGGGGAAACCCCCAAATGCTATATTATTTTTTTGGGCCAAAAGTTTTTACGTTTTACAAATATTGTAATGCGCTTGGAATTTTTTGGAGGGAGGAGGGGACTTGGAAGAGGTCCTGGCATATCCTGTGTGATATGCGCATGGGCCAAAAAACAAGCATAAAAATGTCGTCGCTTCTGTCGCTGTTGGCGTTGTCGCCTTGTTGCCATTGTTGTCCTGCCATTCAGGGCTGGCTGTATGCATTTTACCATATCATTTGTGTCACATTAAGATCAATTGGTAAACACACACACATACACCCACAAGCACTCCACACACACACACACATACATACACTCCAAGGACCCAAACACCATACATCGTACGCACATATGGGCGCCCAAAAGGCAAGCGACATAAAAAGTATCGTAAAAAGCTCATAGAGTCCAACGTCGAAAAGTGCGCTAAAAAAAAAATAGAAATGAAAAGAGAAAAAGTAAAGAATGAAAAATGAAACGAAAGAAAACAAACTGCGAAGAAAATAAAGATGCAGCGCGGCAAATAGAAGAATCCAACGCCATCCACAACAACAACTGCGACAACCAACACAACAACACAAACAAACAACGCAGCGGGCAACCGCTGTCAGCCGCCGCCGCCTGCCAGTGTTGCCATGCCCTGAGTTGTCGCTGGTAGCCGTCGTCGTTTACCGTTAGCCATGCCGTCGCCATTTTGTCGGTTCGCATTTGCCGTCGTCGTTTCCGTTTTCGTACTCGCACCGATTGCCGTCGCTAAAATGGCGTTCGCCTAGTAAAATTTTGTGCCAAAAACTGTGCTTGCTAAAAATATAAATAAAATTAAATTAAATTTCATTAAATATGGATAAATTAAAGTATTTAATAAACACGGTAATAATGTGCTAAAGTGATGATGAGTTTCGATTCTTAGTGATTAAAAAGGGTTTATTATTAGAAAAAATATTTCTTTAAAGTTGGGATGAAAAGAGCTATTATTTTAAAAATAGAAATACACTAGAACTACTTATTTTAAAGGAATGTTAAATAAAATCTGTGCTCTTAAAACTTAAACAAAATAATAACTCTTATGTAGCGAATAATACTAAAAATTCCTTCTAGATTATCTTTCCTTTTTTACCTTATAATTTTTTTGGTGAAATCTAACTTTGTTCTCATTTGCATCATTGTTTAAAAATAGTCTCATGATTGATCAATGATTTTTTTCATTAAAGTTTAGACCTTGACTCCGTAGATAATAAATATCGAACAAAGTATTAAAGACGGCCACCCAGCCAGGTTGGGAAGTCACCTCCGGCCAGACGATCAAAAGATATACGCTCCGCCATTGATGGGTTCGCCTTTTCCCGAGACTTACATAAAAACTTTTGACGACTGCGACTATCCCTTTTAGATAGAATGGTCTAGTGCTCCGTTTGGCAAACAAATTCAAATTGTTCAATGCCCCGTGTGTGTGCTCTGGCCCACTCGAGAACTGATAGGGTTGCCCCGAACGGTCGTACGTACTACCATACGTACGACGATCTGAAACGAACCCAAGTCGAATGTAAGAATACGAAAGAGGTTTCCCGCGATAAGGTGTAGGCACTCGATGTGGAAACACCAGCACTAGTGGAACCGGAGCTAAAATACTGCCAGTTATCGAGCAGACAGCGGTACCGACTAGCGTTCCCGGGCTAGCGGTAAACGGTGTGTCGCTTAACGGTACCGGAGTGCGGTAAATTCATTAAAAAGGAGTTTCTTCTTCTTTAGGGAGGGAAATAATCAAAGTGCTAACTGAATAAATCTGAAACCTATAAAAATATTACTCATACGACGCGTGTACAAATCCTCGGGCCCTTAGCAATGATGCAAACCCTGAAACCACCGCCGCCGCTACATCATCATCACCATCAGCAGCAGCAGCAGCCGCCGCCGCAACAGCAGCAACAGCATCCGCAGCAGCAGCAGCTACTACAGCAACAACATCCACAGCAACTGCAGCAGCATCAACAACAACATCTGACAGTCATGGATAATCACCAACAGCAACATCAGCCGCATATCCATCAGCAACAGCAGCAGCAACAATTGCCACCCACGCCGCAGGCATCTCACCTGGTCGGCGGTGGGCAGCATCCGCACCACAATCACAATCACAATCACCTGGCTGTCGACCAGGATGACCCAAATCCTGAACTGGTGCTAGCCTTAATTTCCAGGAACCGAGCGCTCGAGGGTAAGTGGCCAAGTCATGCCATCTTTGATTCAGCCTTGTCCAACTGAGAGAAGCAACTGCTCCTTGTCTCAGAGTGGGTCCTGCTATGGTTGCCAGGTCCCAGGACCAGGACGAGGCTTTAATTATGCAAAGTTTTGGTTTGCCGCTCGCTCTTTGTTTTTATGAACCACAAAAAAGGTCATACGACGATGACGATGGGTCGTGCTTTTGGTGAGGAAGGGGGGACTAGGGGTTTCTGGGTCTTTTGGGTTCATGTGAGGGCCTTGCGGTTGGCCTGGCTTTAGCATTTCCATTTGCCATCCACCCACTACCCACTGCCGCCTCTCTTCGGCCCAGGAGCTTAAGTGTTTTTCAATTAAATACGAAAGCTTTTCCGGCGGCATACCGCGCACCATCTTCACATCTCCAAGGAGCTCATTTCAAATGCCCTTTTAGGAGCAGGGCTCAATGTTGTGGCCAGGCCCAACCCCCCACTCTCTCATCCCTTGCGCCTATTTTTATGCACTTGGCTATATACATATACATATATCTGTGAGGTCCAAAGGGACAGCCATATATAACTGCTAAAGAAAGTTTTCTTTCAAGACAAAAATATATATGTTGAACAATTTCGTAAGGATATGATTTATTATGGCTTGCTTTTCTCTTGGTCAGAGGGATTTCTTTGTCCAGGATTTATGTGAAGTCTGAAGTGTGTGTATGTGTGTGTGTGGTGGAGCTTAAACCGCCGGAGTCAGATCCTGGCATGTCACATTTATGATTTCGTTTCATGTCGCCCTCACATATCGCATGAATTTCACTCGAAAATCCCACGCCAAATCAATCGACAATCCCCCCTGGCTAAGAGCCAGTCCAGAAAGTTGACAACTGAATGCGGATTGTATGTGTTGTATCCGAGAGTCAGGCTGGTGGATATCCAAACCGTGGCTGGGTGGAGAAGATGACATCGGACACAGACACGCGCCGCTGACAAGGACGACAAAAGCCGTAACCAAATCCAAAGGCGAAACTGTTGACAAACTCCTCTAAATGTCTCCGGCATTGTTGCTAATGCACTGGGAATAGCCAGAAAACTGGCGACCGTCGACTGGTGCGTCCACCAATGCACGTGTCCCTGGGAACTACTCACGGCATTCAAAAGAGCAGGCTCAGCTGCTTTTCTCCACTTTGTCGGCTTTCCCGGCCTCAAGTGCGCCGGATTTTTTGGGTTTATCAAAAATACAAGCGTAATTACGAACAAATAAATATAAGGATGGAGGCGGGACAGGACCCGGGCCCATAACCGCATGTGCTGGGATGCTCGTATCGCCTCTGCCACGTGTCACTAATATTCGCTGCAGTTCCAGCAAAGTGCCTGCACTGAGGAAAATTTAAGGGAGGTTTGATCCTGGTAAGCCACTGATTTATTTACTCTTTCTCTTTAATTTCTCTCAGTGTCCTTAGGCTGAGAATGCCCTGTCTCCCCTTACCCATGGCATTCTGGTGTCCCTAAGGACTTGAATGACGTGTGCCGGGCGACATGCAAAAACGAGCAGAAAAATTGAATTATGCGCTTGCGGTGCTTCTTTCTACCAACCCCCCTAGACCCAGGCTCTGCCCCTGGTACCGGTTATCCTGGTACATCGATCCTGCCCTACCCTCAGGACGGCGTGGACTGCCCATCCCCCTCCCTCCCTACCATTTTAGGCAATCGACAAATATTTTGTTATTTGCACATAAACATATTTATCGAGTTTTGGGTTTGGTTTTCTTTTTGACTGTTTCAAGTGCGTACCATTGAGAATTGAGAAGGGCGGGAGGGGGGTATGAGGAATGTGGGCTTTCCAAGGACGGGGTGAGAGGTAGGGCTGCACCCACGGGTGTTTTGTTTCACCCGTTCGCCCGGCCTGTCAAAAATTGTGTAAATATGTTTATCATTTCCACTTGCCCAGGGAACCGGGTGCACTTAACGCTAAGCAAACAGAGTCGGCCACCCCCTGCCAGGATCTCAGTGTCCTTTCCCATCGCACTTGTCGCCCAACCGCCCGGCCGCGTGTCCTTCGTTAGCAGTTCTTGTGTGGCTTTCCTATTAACGGGCCTACAGCCCGCCCCCCTCCGGATTCCACTCATTGATTTCAAGCCCACCCTCTAGCCACCCCCTAAGCGTATCCTTTTTTTGGTTTGTTCTTTCCTTCCTTCCTTCCGTCCGTCCTTCCGTCCTTCCTGCCTTTTGGACGAGTCCTTTGGCAATTGTTGCCTTTAGCTTATGTAATTTGTCATAATGTCAACAGGCGCAGATCACGCAGCAAGAGCAAACACTCCATAAGAGAGTCCTGATTGTCCTTTGAAACCGAATGGAGAAGGCTGCAGAATAAAACGATTATGTTTATCCATGACTTTTATGAAATGCGTTTTGGTTTTTTCTCTAAATGTTTATTTACGGAAATTTATTTGTCAAGTATTTGCTTATAAAAATATAGCACTTTATTTATTTTATCGTTAGCTATATTATAGAGGGTCCTTCTCTTTTTATTTTTCACAGTTTGTTTGAAAACTTTATAAAACTTGGCCCATTCTTGGAAAACTACCATTTTTCCCTTCAAACACTTTTGTTTGTAATTCAATAATAATAATAATCAATAATAATAAGAAAGCAAACTATTTGTGGTCTATTGCATTAGTTTATTTCTAATTTACCCTTCAGTTTTCTTTATAAAGGATTTCCACCAATTATCTTCCAAATTAAAATAGCTTGCTTTTGTTAAACCAAATAAAATATTAAAAATTTTGATCTTCGAAAGGCACTCAAAATTTTGGATGTCCATCACCAGCTTGAGACGAAGGTGTCCTACATGTAATGGTATGCGATCAAATAGACGACTGATGCGTCGTCCTGGCTGATGAGAGCCAGTTCGGTGGTCAGCAAATCCCTTAGATTCTCGTGAATAGACTGGGTCTCCTCCTCAGTGGGTGGGATATCGATGGGGACATGAATATCTCGCTGAAAGTTCGATGGAGGTAGCCCATGGTGGTTTCCGATGCTGGCATAGGAACTGGATTCCGACAGCAGGGCATATCCTGTGGGTGTTTGGTAGCTACTCTCCGTGGTGTAGCCAGAGGTCTGAGATTCCGTAACTGAGATTCCGAAGCCGCTGGTCGTGGACGGTCTCGCATCCAGGGTTCTCAGAGACGAACTGTCACCCGGCTCCTCGGAAGAGCCCAGTGTTCTCAGAGACGAACTGTCACCCGATCCCTGTTGGGCAACTGACTGTAGAGCCACCAAACCTCTGGCTACGTTGGAGTCCAAATTCGGTTCAGATTCAGATCGTCGCAGAGGAGTGTCTTGATTTCTTTCGAGCGGTCGGATTCCCTCGCTGGGACAGCTTTTACGGCGACGCAAAGTCACTCTATCCGGATGCCAATCATCCGGTTCAGACGAGGTTCTTCCATCCATATTTACAATACAACTCTAATCTTTTTCCAAATCTAGATCATAGAGTTTTGATAGTTGACTTTCGGAAGCAGACTCCAAGTCTACTTTGGTGTCGGTGCCAACTTCCTTAGTAAAATCGGTCTGAGTGTAGGCGCTGAAGGTCTTGAAGATTCCGGCCAGATCGCGGCGGAAGGCATCGTAGGCAGCCAAATTGATGTCCGACATCTAAAGGGATTAGTTAGGTTTTTTACAAGAAATATAAATATAAAATTAAGCTTTCATTAACCAACCTTGTTTTTTTTTTGGTTTTAAATTTTGAATTTTGGGTCCGGACTCCGGAATGGGTAAACCAGAAAGTGTTAATGTCACTAATGGTGACACTGGTGACAAGGCATGTTATTTAAAATATATTTTCTGGTAAGCTTAAACTGGTTAAAATAGAGTCGATTTTATTATTAAGACTATATATTTACTCAAGAAGCTCCCACCATGTGTAAGGTATTTTTACTTTAGTCAGATTAGAAAGATTGGAGTTTATCGAACTTTTTATGTGGCTTGAAATGTTAAAAAAAAACTTCCTTAAATACAGTAAAAAAATAGACCTTAAAGAGCTATAATAAATGAAGAAGAATAGAATTTCTGTGTTGTCAAAAAAACCCTTCGAAAAATCCTTCCTCTCTAGGGACATCAATATCTTATGCCTCCTCATTTTTTCTTGTATTTTTTTTTTGGTGACCCCGATACCTTTTTGGAGACCGCTGTCTGTGCAGCACACTTTCAGCATTTTTCATTGCTAGAAAAACACGAATGCTGCCCCGAATGAAAAGGTAAAATTGTGGGCCTATCCCCACTGAAATTTGGCAAACAAAAGCAGCCGGCCCAGAGCCAAGTTGAGAAATCAGTTTATTCTGTTATTTTTCCCGGTTATTGTTGGCTGTTCGTGCCAGGACTCTCTCCACGTTTTCATGGCGTCCACATAAATCATTTTTTCGCCATTTTTCCTGGTGGGCCCCGGTTCGGTACATCCTTCTCCTGCTCCTGCATATTTGATGGCTTTCTGGGTCTGCGCTTAGCATCGACGACAGCTTTTTGACTAGCCAACTACCGGCTGGCAGGTAAGCCAAGGGTCTACCTCCACCGCCCACATTTTTCTCCGCCCATCCACTGGCAGTTCTTTATTTTTCTTTCGGGGTTTCGCTGTGTATTTTTTTCGGCTACGTCTGATGCTCCCCCATTGAGGGAAACTTGGGGTTTTTTTCCCTGTCGGGGGGGTTGAATGTTCAAGTTATGTTAAGTAAATAATGGGGCGTTCATATGACGCTGGAAATGTGTGGGCGTTGGGTATTGCCGAGGAATGCTTTCTTCTTTAACGTTCGTTTTTTTTTATTATTCTTGTTTTTGTACTCTTGGGGAATGTAGGGAGCATATATGCTTTTTTGCAGTCAACTGTTTACTTTTATATTTCTTTGCTGCTTAATAAAATAAAATAGGAATTTCGCAAGGTAAAAAATAAACAAGGTGGAAAATGGTTGAAGATGCCAGCTGAGAACGGAATAAACATCTGGGACTAGAGTGCTTTAAAAAGGGTCTGTGAAGTTTGGGAATAATTTTTACCAAGTCAGAGTAATTTTTAAGCTTTAACTTATAGAAGAAGTACAAAAGATTTAGGGGTTTTTTGAGTGGTTTTGACCAAAAAAGGCCTTATTAACTATATCTATTTGTATTATTTTTATAAAGTCTTTCTTAGTTGATTTATTTATAATTTGTAATATTTGTAAAGCTCTTATTTCTGTCACTTCTTTTCCAAAACTGTGGATTTCACAAATTCTGTATATTTTCCTAAGTAAAAACTTTTTCGCCGCTTTCGGGTAAACAAGTGTATGAAAACCTAGATGTAAAAATATATATATATTTATATAACTTTGTACCACCCTCTCCGGCTCCTCCATATCCTATTGCCTCCCACCTCCTCCTATCCCCAGTCAGTCCCCCTGAGTGTGTTTGTGGAGTTGCCTGTGGCGGGGCAGGAAAGACAACATTGCGTTGTTGCAATGTATGCTGTGTGTATGTAACTGAAGTGAACTGAATATTTTTGTATTTGTGCAGCACACTTTGAGGAGCCACAACGCCACTTCCCCACACCACCGAAACACCCAACTACCCAACCAGCCATCAGCCAGCTAGCAACCCTCCAAGCCTCCAAGCCAGAATTTTCCAGCCACTCCCCCATTTGGCAGCTGGCAAAAGCTGTCTCAATGCTGCTCTGGCTTCTATAAAAAACAATATCCCGCAGCGAACTTTATTAAATTACACGATTTTGACAGTTAAGCAACAGCCTGCCCCTCCCTTCCTCCTCTATGGCCAAAAAAAATATATAAAAAATATAAAAGAGAATTCTTCCACTTTACCTCTCCTGTGAAAATCATAATTTTTCTTATTTTATGTAATATGCTCGAAGCTGCCAAGGCATGGGGATTTGTATCCGCATCCTTGTTTCTATCACTCCCGTCCTCTAAAGGATGTCTAGCAACGTGTTTTCAGGGGTCCTTGGAAGCCCCATGGTGTATTCCTTAGGGACAGGTTTAGGCAAATACGAGTCGAAAATACTGGCAATAACAAAGTGTACAGAGATACTTGGATGCGGACGCAGATACGGATGGATACTTATTTTATTTAATTTGTATACCCTTGCAGAAACTTTTATGGCTTTGGCCAGTATTTCGAAATGCAATAAGGAAGAGATTCAAGTTATGAGCTTGAGGTTGAGGTTTTTTATTGAATTAAGTTTTAGATGGAATATTATTGGGTTTAAAATTTTGGATTTTGTAAAGCAGATTTTCAGTTTTAAGCAGTTTCACAGATTTTAGGACTTTGAATATATAAATTTAAACTAAAATTATAAAATTATTCATTTTAATATGTTAAATCTTTAATTAGAAATTATTTTACAGGGTTATGTTTTTTTCTATAAAAACCATAAGCTTTCTGTGGTTGGCTTTTAAACCACCATAATCTAGACTAAGATTCTATAATTATAAACTTTTCTGTCAAGTCCATATAATGTTATTAAATTTTATTATTAAAATTCCATTTTCAAGGGTATTCTTTATTTCAAATACTAGCCAAAAGAGGGAACCCCCTCACGTATTTAATTTTTTACGAAACTCCAAAAATCTTGGCACTGCCAACCGAGTTGATGGAACATTTGCGTGCTTTTTGTTTATTTTTTTCTTTTGGAATGGAAAGGGGCTAGATGGTTGGATGGCTGGCTGAATGGCTGTGGGGATGTTGCTGGTTGAGAGTGGGGGGAGGGGGGTGTTGCCACCATGGTTAGCAACTTACTGTTTTTATCATTCCGCAATTAGCGCGCCCATGTCCGTGCCCGGTGGTTATCATCGACCCCGGGAGTACGGAGTAGTAGCTCCTGCTTTTCGCCCGCAATGGGAGGGTAGAATCTTATATATTTTTGTTGTTTTTTTATAGTTGTTTCGACGGTGTAAATATTTGAACGGCATTTCAGTCGATACCTTCGGGGAATGTTGATAAAACCGCCGTTTTTTTTCAGACGGTATCTAAGTATCTGCGGCAACTATAAATACGCAACCTGTGTTTGTATCTTTGGGGGCCTCGTGTTCTCGTGCGGTTATCGTATCTAAGTCTGGAACAAGATTCGCCCATTGAGGAGGTAACATACTCTTGTTTACGTTCCGTTCACTACTTACAAGGTATCCAGGTGGAACAACATCCACACCGAATGTACCAAATGATAAGATTTGTGAAGAACATGAAACAGAAACGGTGTTCGAATTCTGATGTTTTTGCTTACTGAAGAGGTTGCAATGATTTTTATGGTTTTACTTACTGGTATCGAGGGATATCATAGTCACAAAAAACAAAAAAAAAGAATAAAGAAGGGAAGCCCCTGTCCTCCCCCGCAGCGTTAAATGAGGCCTATTAACATGAATCCGTTGGATAATGCATAAAATTTTTCTTTTCATGCCACGTCCACCCCATGCCAAGTGGTAAGAGAACTCCCACTTGGCTGGCTTTATTCCAGCCACCCCTTTTATTTGTGAGCTGGTCCTTTTATGCATTATTTTATCACTGATTATTTTCCACATCGCTATGCTCTTTGTCTCCGGCCCGGAGTTCTTTTGTCTGGAGTCTGTAGTATATCTAAACAGGTGGTCCCAGCAGGTGGCCATCCACCCAGTCGGCTCCCTTCCTGGTCCTGTCCATTTATGCAGCATTTACCTTTCAATCATACCGGGATATAGTTGTTTGGTTTTTTGATTTCATCTTTGTTCGGTTAGTTTTCTTTGGCCAGTGAAGTCAACCGCAAATTATTAATACTCGAAATTAGATAAACTCGTTTTGACAGGAGAAGGCTTTGAAAAAAGCAGAGAAAAATACTAAGGTGGAGGAGGGTTTTTTAAAAAATATTTACTAAAGGTATTTTTTATTTTGTAGTTTGGTTGTATTTTTAAAAAATAATTACACCACTTTAACTAAGAAACCTCATGAATAGAATTACTAGTTCCACGTCACACCAATTTGGTTGCCAAGCTAAACATTCGATTGAATGAATCACGACCTAAGCTATTTAGTAATTGACTAATTTTAGCTGAAATTATCTTTTGGGTTTTTCGCTAGTTAATGATTATCTCGCCATAGACAATGCAAAACAAAAGTGAAGAGCATTTATTTATTGTAAACTGTTCACGTGGGATCCACTTCTAGACACGTTGACCAGATCGTCATTATAAAGCAATCTAATTCCCGATATGTCACTTTCAACAATAATAGCCGCGATTAGTTAACTTATCACCCGTTCCAAGGAGAGGCCGAATCCATGGCAATCATAGGCTATACGGGGAAAGTCTATAAGTCGATAAAAAAGTATAAACTTACTGGAGATCCAGGGGTAAAAATATATGTTTGAAGAAAGAGCAAAGGTTACTGTCAAGCAGAAACGGAAATAGCTCAGGAAAAAAGGTCTTCGATCGCTTATTGTTTTGATTTCCAGGCAAAACAGTTGGCAGTCAATTCTTGGAGTATTTCCACTCCAAGGGGCTTATCAGGCTTACCGGACGATAAGTTAAGTTTTGGCCTAACCCTTGCCGATCTCAATGGAGCGATCGAAACAGATAAGTGTCACTCTATAGTTTAAAAAAACTAAATAAATAAATAAATAGGAAATAATAAAGTACTAAAGAAATAGTTGCGACATAGCCATTGTCTAGTTTCCAGTTATGGGATTACACTCAGGTCTATCCTTGAACTTTTTATTTCAAAACATCAATTGCATTATTTTGAAACTTCCTGAGGCCTACTTCAGTGGTTTGTTTGTCTCTGGAGCTCGGACATCTAAGAAGTGCCGCTGCTGTATCTGTATCTCTAGTTGAGTTTTGGTTTCAGTCTTCAGTTTGCCGTAATATTTACACAGATTGCTGAACTACTTTTCCAGCCTGGAGCAGAGCACTCGAAGGTGTCAAACAAATGTTGTATAACCCGCCGCCGCGTTTGGGGCACGCTTGGTATCTCATTGGGGATCGCAAATAGTGGCAGACCAGGTGAGGCAGGAGATGGGGTAGGTAGTAGGATGGAGCTTTTAAGGCACTCCAGAGCCTGAGCTCTCTGTCGAGTGGGCAGAGTATATAGAATGTGTGGCACTGATTGCGCCTCGAGTAGCTGATTAGGTGGCAATTGAGAAGGCAGGCAGTCATAATAAAGCCAATGCTGTTCAAATACTTGGCTACTTGGGATTTAAGACCATATAATCGTTTATTAAATCTAGAGTAAAGTTATTTATACGCTTTGATGTCACCGCACCTCAACCCTGCTATCTTCAATGTTTACTCGAAAAAAAAAAAAAAATAGAAAGACTGGATTGTAGTTGACCCAGTAAACCCAAAATAGGTGGAGTGAGGGGTGGGGGATCCACAAATCTCGAAAGCTGGCAAATAGATAAATGGGTTTATTTTCCAAACACATGCGAAGAGTCCTCTCTCTTCTTGACCTGGCCATTGACTCGAACGTATGTCGCAAATTATGCGATACTTTAGCTGCTGAAAGCGTTCAGTGAACAAAATGATTTTATTGCATGATCCGTCCGCCTTCGGTCTTGGCCACTTGAAACCATTTTAGCCATATGCTGCCATTTGTGACAAAACTGCACCAGGCACGACACAATCTCTCTGACTCCCAACAAAGGGGTGGCTCTATCCTCTGTCCTGCGGCCTGTGTCCTGTGCGTCTTGGGCCCAGTGTCCTGGGCATAGGGTGGGTTAGTTTCCCGGCGCGGGAAGCTGCTGGTGCGGCTGTCGTTTGTTGTCGTTAATGCCCAATGGGTGGCAAATTGTTTTTTATTATCGTTCGGGCCGTGGCGAGACAACATGGGTGGGGTTTTTGGTGCTCGCCCTGAAAGGAGTAAAGCGTAAACGAGTCCTCCCCCCCTCGTGCCCCTCCCTTGTCGATTGCGTGAATAAAACTTTAATGGAACGACACAAATCCCTGTTTGTAGCCGACCCTCGCCCTCGTCTTTGGTGTCTCTAATGCAAAGTAATTGAGTGCGAAAATGCCGTCAGTTTTGTCAGAGGTTTTTGTGGCTGGTGCTTGAATTTTTGATACTTTATGTCCTGCCCCTGCCCCCATCCCTCCAGACACAATCCGCAAGGAGCCGGCATAAAGAATGCACTCCAAGTGCACTCCCAGTTTCCCCATTTGGGAAATGCACTGACTATGAAAAATAAAAACAAACACATTTTGCTGTGAGCGACCTCAAAATGGTCAGACTACTTTTGACAAACATGCAGAGAAAAAAAATATAATTTTAAACAAATTTTAATTAAAGATATTAAAGGTTAACCTTCCTTATATGTAGAACTAAGAACCTAATTAACCTAACATAGTTTATACTCTTTCTAAGCTCTTTGCCCTTATGGGTATTTAACAAACATTTTTTGCAAGTGTCTGAAAATTGCGACTTGGCCTGCCTCGCCCGGATACTGACCTCTGGGGATCCTTGCTGTTGGGTCACGCGTTGTGGGCGTGTCGAAGGAGACCAATTCCACTGTCACACGAAGCTCACGTAAATTGGTGATTGCAGCAAGTCCATTGCACGTTCCTGACTTGGCCTGCTTGGAATCTCAACTGAAAACTTGCAGCTAAGTTGAGTTTATGGCCTTTAGTTGACTGGAACTGGATGGGCGTGGTCCTCGGGACGTGACCATGCAGTTACGACTCGGGGGCACTGACAGGAAAAAAGGGACACAGATTGAAAGTTTGTCTCCGGTTGTGTGGAGAGTCGACAGTTTTAGGATTGCATTTTATTTGCCACGTACTACGAAGAGCATCAAAATTTTCGTCACAAAAATAAACTTAAACTTAAGCTGAGCTTAACCACGTTAACTTAAGTTTCCATATCTATTCAGGATTGTGGCCCTTTTTGGTTTAAAGCTATACGCATAAATTTTATCCAAATCCTGATATTTCCACTCCTTTGCACACAGATTTCTGCCATCGCATTTTCGCATCCACATAACTTTCTTTTTCTGGCCCCTTTTATAAATATGGCGACGTCCATTTTTGTGGCTGATAATTCAACAACAGTCAGGATGGCAGGATAGCAGGATGGCTGGATGGCAAAAAGGCAGGAAGGCATTCAGGCAGGCAGGCAGGCAGGCAGAAAGCAGAAATAGCTTTTCGTTTTATGCTACCGCCCCACAATGTTGCCTTGCTTCCAACTTCCAACTCCCAAGCTCCCCCTCCGAAAAAAAAATACAGAGACCATTGCCAACCATTTTCCGCGCCATCTTGGCTTCATCAAACGCACACAAAAGACCATAAAGGCAAAGCCAAGATAATGGCAGAACAGCGCAGGGCAGAAGCACATCTCTCCGGGCCGAAGCCGGAGCCGGAGCCGGAGCAGGCAAATAAAATGGGCACCAAAACGAAGTCGTTAGAGCAGACATAGAAACAGCATACCACCCACCCATCCACCTACAATCCACCCACCTACCTAACCCCAACAACAACAATGACAGGCCAAAACAACCCAACCCAATTCAAACCGCCCCATACCGCCCCAACCATCGCATGTCCTTCGTCCTGAACCACCCACACCTAGGAGGTTTTGTGCCTTGGCTTCAAAAGAGGAAATCACCCCAAGTGTGTATTTTTATAGAGACCGCAATAAACCTTTTTCTTCAGCCATTTCTACGCTTTTTTTTCTCTCTAATTTTTTGTTGTGTTGCTTCTGGTCCGTTTGAATACTATTACACTTGAAAGTTACAGTTTCTAATCTTAAAAATAAATTATAGTTTTTTTTTGAAAAATTAAGTAAAGGAAATAAAGATTTGTTTCTGGTTAAATAATTATTTAAACAAAATTTTCATTAGGGCTCTTATTATTTTTAAGAGATTTCCAAGCCTTTTTTAATCTGTTTATATATTTATTTGTATTTATAGTATTTAAGAAGGTTTTTATAAAATTTAGCAATAATTATTCCTAAGAAAATGTGGATTTTATTGTCTTTTAATATTCATTAGCCTCGGGTTTCTTATTGTAGATATATAAAGGGTTTTAAAATATATTTATACAGGCCTATGGATAACTTAGTATTATTCTAATAACTATTAGAAGCATTATTATGAGTTGAGGAGTATTAATTGAGTTAGAAATTATGCATTATTTATTTAATTAGGGATTGTAAGAATGGTAACAAATTTACAAAACCTAAGAAAAAAATGTTAAAAGATCTTCAATGATTGGTAATTAAGAATATTATAATAAAATGTGAATATCGTGTCATCATTTGATAAGTAGATGTATTGCTTAGCTAAGGAGAACTTTAAAAAATGTATAAATTTTTACATTTTATATATTTCTAAAAACAACCTTCTACACTTTTTATTTCAAAGTGCACCTTGTGGGGTTGTGGGGTCTGACATGGCCGAGTTGTTTTGCCAGCTTGATGAAGTTGCATTTGAGACACAATACAGACTGCGAAAGAAAAAGTCGTCCATAACCATAAAGGAGGCTCAACGAGGCGGAGACGGAGCTGGAGTCGGAGGCGAACCCGATTGATGATGGGTCCCAAGTCCAAAGTCCCCAGATCCCCACGACCGAGGTCCGGACTCCAAAGTGCCACAGGAGTCCCTGGCAACTCCCAGCACTCAAAATTGGAAATGCGAGGAGGCCCGACGACATTGGACATGGGCTTGGCATGTTGTCGTTTCCGTTGTCGTTGTCGTCTATTCTTTTGGATATCTGGCTTCAACCCACCCACTGAACCTCTTTTTTTAATTTTTTTTCTATTTTTTTTTTGTGTCTTGTGTGTGTGCTACGTTTTATAGCTACGGTCAAGGGTGCCGGTTTGGTCAGCTTGCAGCTCGGACGCTTCAATGGCTGCCAACGAGAGCGCACGCCTTTTGTTTGCCAACAAAAAAAAATATATAGAGAAAAAAAGATATAGCAGCTAGCGAACAAAATGCTTTTTGCAAAGTAGCCGAAAGCCAAGCGAACTACAAAAGCATCAGCAGCAAAAAAATAAAACAAAACTGAAAAATACAGAAAATAGGAAAAATGTGTGTGGCGAGTGGATCCCATTGTTTAATGGTCGTCAGCTGGAATGTGCGCCATAAATTGAAAAGTTATTGTGTTGCACGGCCCGCAGTGCGCCCTGCCACGCCTTTTTTCTTCCACTCCCCCCTGGCTGGCCTCCTTTTCCTTCCCTTCCGTTCAATTGTTCTGACAAGCAGTTTTTGTGCTAAAATTGTTCAACTAACATATTTGACAGTTCATTTTTGGTTAAAAGGAGGAAGTTACCGATTCACTATTTTGTGGGATTCGGTTATGGTTGGTTCTCTAAAACATGGAGATTCCTGAGGTTTTTTAACGTTGGTTTAGCCCATATTGAGGTTACTCAGGAGAAGTTCTTTATATGGCCCAATACTCAGTTATTTCAATAGTTGTAAGTGCCACCAGAATGACAAATACAATCATAGATCTAAACATATTTGAAGGCACTCCACTGAGGATTCGAAAGGTGTTCCTTCAGAAAAATGTCTTCCCAAATCCTCATCCGATTCTAAAGCGGAGTACCTTAAACAGTTCCTGGATCGATTCGCCAGCATTCTGCATAAAAATCCCGAGACAAAATATTTTTTATATTTTTTTGTCCATTTTTTCTGATGGGACCCCTTTAAAATGGGGTTTTCCCCTATATGGTCCACAGTGGTGGCTATATCTTCCCCAATTCTCATCCGATTCTCAAGCGGAATACCTTAAACGATTTCTGGATCGATTCGCCACCGTTCTGCATCAAAACCCTGAGACAGAATTTTTTAAATATTTTTTGTCCATTTTTTATAGCTATTGTTATAATCCAGGGTACAAAAAGACCCAACGCCCATAATTTTTGCTGGAACTTTTTCTAAAACAAGTCCTTGCTATAAAAAAAATACTCTCTGTACAATTACAATTAACAAATTGCATAAATACAAAACAGAAAACACGCCAAGTAAAAGACATCCTTCCACAAAAGCTTAATCAGAAAACCGAGTGCTGGGGCGAAGAAGGACTTTGTGGAACAAATGCATAAAGTAAATTATAATAGGCATAATAAAAATACGTGGTGAAAGCCGGGGCAAACATGTCGCAGGTCTTTGTTGCCACTTACTTTGAATGCCCCAAACACACACACACACACTTAAGCAAGGTGAAATGGGGGGCAAGGCCGTGTAAGTGCTCGCCGTACGGAATTAAAAGCAAACGCATTAAAAGGTGCCCGAAAAAGACTTTCACCTTGGCAAATGGCGGCAAAACAGGCGACAAAATGGCCCAGCTGCTGCAGATGGGGTCCTTGCTTGGGGTTTGTCCTTCTACCCTGCCCCTTCTGCCTGCCCGCCGCTTGTGACTTAATATTGCATGAGCTGATGGAGGTGGCAAGGAACAAGGTGGCATGGTAGTGGTAACCGGAGAAGGTAGCGACCACACGACACCGGCAACATTTTTAATTATGAAACACTAAAAGTGGCAAAGCCAGAGTGCAACACGCCGTCGGTTGTGGCAGTGGCACGCGCTAATGGAGGGGAGACTCCCGGACTCAGTCGGAGTCGGAGTTAAGAGGTCCTTAGTCCGGAATATCGCGGAGTGGGAGGAGGCCGTAGCTATTAACTTAAACGCCTCTTGCCGGTTAATGGAAATGAACCCGGTCGTCGGTGGTATTTACTGCCGGAGATGGGCAGTTATCTGGTTAAGACAGCCTTGGGGAGCTCAGCACACGCACTTTATTTGCACTTGGAGGAAAAAAGGATCACAATTAAATAGTATTTAAAGTTTTATGTCTTTATTATTTAGGGTTTTTCATTTAAACTGGAATTATTAGGTTGGGTTCTTGAAGATACTTTAGTTTACTCGCCATAATCTTTTTTAGATGTTTGTTTTAAAGTGAAATATCTTAAATAAATAAGCTTAAATTGTGGTTCCTTTTTAAGGGTTACAACTTATTCAATGCCTTACAAGAAAAAACTTAAGATTTAGAGACTTTATAAGTATATTTCAAATGCCTAAAATAGCCCGATTTCCCTTTGATTTATTGGCTTATTTTATAGACCATAAAATTCATATATCCTTTATAAATTGTAAACCCATTTTAGGGCAGTGTTTTTAAGCCATTTGACTTTCTGTTAACAGGTCCTAATTGCTGAGCAGACCTCTGACTGACTGGCTGGCTGTCTGCCACTCTGCCATATTGAGTTACCATCCATGGCCCTAATTGCAGGCACGTGTGAGACGCTTTTAACGTGGCTAACAAGTCAAGTGCGTGGCTCGCACCTACCTACGAACTGAAAAGTTCAAAAAGGAAAACTTAACATAAGTCGCGCCTAAGCCGCACGCGTTTTTCAGCTTTTCCGGAGTTTCCACGCGGCTAGAATTTCCATATGAGACGATATGAGGATGATAACTATCTGTTAGGGGTTGTTGCCCGGGGAGTCGCGTGTCGGGGATGATGAGTCCACTTAGACAGCGGAGGGTTGATCCCTCCCTGACTAGCTGACTGGCTGACTGGTTGGCTGGCACCTCACTGACTCATCTCCGGTTACCAGAAGGTCGGGGAGCAGTTTGTTTTTATTGCTGCATTTGCCTTGGTTCAATATATCGATGTCGGAGTTAAGTGTTTCCTATTTTCCTGCGACTAGCCGACATGCAACAGTTGATGTTCGAGTGGAAAGTTCGAGCCTGCCCCGGGGGTTGCTGAGGCGAATTGATTAAGGTCATTATGCAGCTGGTAATCCCAGTGGCCTAATCAGCAACATATTGCAACAAAAAGCTTCGTCAAGTTTTTGTTTCAATCGAAAATTTTGAACAGCCCTTGGAAAAAGGTTGTTGTTTTTTACGGCTTACCCGTTTTAGTTTCACAATAAACTTGCCTGTCTGTCTTCACCAGAATAAAAGTGAGGAGTGTCCTGGAGTGTCCATGGGCTTACCCATGGGTAGGGCCTCTCCCCGTTTCACGGGAAACCGGATTATTCATGAGGTCAGAGGTTATATAGGAAAATCCTTAGACACTAGAAAACGTTCGCTGACATGTATGGTAGCAACAAGTGACAAGGACCTGTCCACTATTTCCAAACAGGAAAACCAGAAAACCAACCAACCACTCAATCGTTTCCAAAATCGTACGCCCCTTAAATGCCGAAAATACTTTATTACATTAAAAGCATTAACATTAACGGTATGTAGAGCAAAGTAACCCCGAGTAAATCGCATCGGGGGTGTTGTATTCTGCCCCTCGTATGTCGCCAATATGTCATCAATGCGGGACAGGACTCACAGGACTCGCAGTGTGTGTGTGGCTGTTGCTGTTGCAACGCTTTGTTAACACCCAACAAAACTGGCGGGATGGTGGTGTCCTTAAATGTAGAACGGCAATGAATATTTTGTGAGTGCGTTTGGGTTTTTGTGAGTTTTTCAAACCAACAACAAACAGCGGGATTTTGTCATAAACGAGAGCTCAACGGCGGTCGCTCCGGATATTCCTTTCTTATTTGCGTTTCCGGCGGGGAGCGAGGGTGAACAGTTGGCCGGAGCTGGTGGGATTATGGTCTTCAACATTTCCGTAATACCAATTATGCACTTTGAATCGATATAATCTTTTTTGGTATTCCTGAATAGTTTGTTTCAAGTTAAATACTATTAGACGGTGTGGTATTATATGATATTTAAGAACTTTAAAAATTTATAATGAATATTTTTTGAATTTATTTTGATTTAAAGCCACTATCATTGAATAATTTTCTTAGTTTATAGATTAATTTTTAATAAACCGTATTATCTACGATATCTTTTTCAACATTTTAAACCGTATATTTTAGCTTTAAAATATATATCTCACCACTGTAACCTCTCGCTCCTCTAATATCCTTTTTCCAAACGGGACTTGACTTTGTCAATGAGGCAGCTCAGTCAGCTTCAGAATCCCACTCGGTTTCATCTCGATCCTGGGCGAGTCCTTTGTCCGCACACCCTCAGTGTCGTCTTTATTTAACTTTGTCGAATTGATTTCGTTAGGGTAACAGCCAGGAAGGGGAGGAAGGGCAGCGGCCAAGGATACAGGAAGAGGAACAGGAAAGCTACAAACACCCTTGAACAAGAGCATTTCTCCTTGGAAGCTGCTGATGTTTCCATTTGTACAAAATAGAGCACTTAACGGGAAAAACTGCAAACAAATTATTGCACTTGCTGTCACCGGACTGACTCCGAGTGTATTTGTTTGTATCTGTGTGTGTGCTGGTGGGTTGTGGGTGTGCCCCGCCCATTTTCACAGCCCATTCCTCACCCCACGACAATATCCATCCAGATCCGTGCTGTGCTGGCACTGCATACACTTAAAGGATTACAAGCGGATATGTCGCTTGTTTGCTGCTAAATGGACGCATTTACCAGCTGGGAAAAAAAGGAGGAGGGGGAGGGAGTCCTTTTTGGGCGGTGAGCGGTGGGTGGTGTAGTGGGTGTGGAGGATACAATAGCCGGGCAGCCTTTGCGCGCTTTTTATGGCCAATGAATAGATGAATGAATGCATGACAAACTGACTGGATGACTGAATGACGGACTGGATGGTTGACGGAATGAGTGCGGCAAGGCGAAGTTACTTAATGGATTTGGTTAAGTGCTGCATTGACATTTTGATAAATGCTTTGGAACAGATGCGTTGAGAAAGCCAGCCAGCCAGCAGGCACAACACAACTGAAGAAGGAAGCTTAAAAGGGGGCGTTGCCAGGCGCTCGCCGCGCCCATATCCTTTTGTCCAGGACGACACCGTCGTCGCTTTATGATAAATAGTTTTTGCACTCGGCAGTCCAAGAAAAGTAATTTGTTTTTAAAAGAAATCTATTGACCGGAAATTTACTAAAAACGTTGAGTAATTAATAAAAAGAAAAGTATCTTATAAGAATTTGTTCTTCAAATGTAAACATCTCCCTTCATCATAATAATACCTAAATTAGAATACCACAAATTATCTACTAAAATTCCCTTAAAGGACTCCTCATGGAGTCCTAAAAATTGACTGAGTTTGACCTCTGTTACTTTGTAACTTTTTTTAATGGCTCTTATAGTTAAAACTCCATCCAAAATTTTTGTGGAATCCTCCGACAAATGCCTCAACCCTGACCAAAGTTGAGTGTCAATTTTTTTGTACGTAGTTGCCCTCAAATGGCGAAACTTTTTGTTTCGTTATGTTGTTTTTCAAGTGCCTCCTAATTAGATAATATGCGGCCGGGCATTGTGTTCGTGTCCTTTGGTCAAGCAGCGAGTCCTTGCAGATGACGCCTCTTGCCTTTTCCTATGCAAAGTGACGACGCGTGCAATGGCCACTCAGCCCCGGAATTATAGTTTCGACCCAACCCAATTTTGGTTTATGTTGTTGGCCTTATAGGGGTTTTTTATATACCCTTAAAAGGGGATTATAAAGGAGTTATTGCTACTGAATGGTATAGGACTTCTTCTTTATGGGCCTTAATATGTAGGTTTCTTAGGCTTCGTTTAATTTTTTTTATAAGTTATATATTTTTATTAAATTATCGAAATCGTACCATCCTTATATTACTATATACTAAGTAAATTTTCTTTAAAAATGTATTATCTTCTAAGACCATATAATGATTAATCAGATAGTGCTTTTTGATTTCTAAATTGAAACCCATCTTCATTTCTAAAACCATTGAAGCAGAAATCATGAACTCTTCTCTGATGTTACCCTCAGCTAGGGTATTCTCGAAAGTGTAGAATAAAAAAAAGTCAAGTCGAAAAGGCAGGCGCATGGAGAGGACGCTGGCAAGGACGAGGTGGAGAGGTGGAGGACGACGCCTCCACGTACAATTTGAATCCTAATGGATGCGTGCGCCGCTGCCAAACGACTGGCACGCACGCGATGAAGGCACAGCTGGCGAGGAATGGCCCTGTCCGGGTGTCCTGGATGGTCTCGTTTCGGTTTTTTTTTTTTTTTTTGTGTTACCAGTCGGGTTACCGTGGAGGTGTAAAGTTCACGTGTGCCCACTTACCCAACCCACGACGGGTTGCCGTTTTATTAATGCTTTTGGAGTGCTTTCAATATTTTATCGTGCATTTTGCTCTATGACTTGGGTCTGTGTTTCCTGGCAGGACGATATCTATCGTTTCAGTTCGTCCTTTTTTCCATTTTTTGCCTTTTTTTTTTTACCCCTTTCGGAGTGCATCGAGCGTTGCGTAATAACTTTTAGTTGGTCACTTTGCGGAAAGGTGTGGGTGTGGGTTTGAGTGGGTGGGTGGGTGGTTGGAATCCGAGGGGCATATAAATAGTGCTAGCCCAACCTCAACCCGCTTCCGAACGCTATTATGATTATGACTTTGAGTTGCGCGGAGCCTTTATCTAAATGGGTCTTTTGTTTGCCTATGACCGGGGTCTAATGGAATAGGTGGAGCTACTACTATGTAGAATGTTATGCGGACCCAAATGACGGGCGACTGTGTAGTCCGTACATGTTGATTACGATCATTTGCTATTTGGAGTTGTCGAACTGCAATTGGTGAGAGTACTCGAATGTACTCCTCCGCCGGGGGTGGAGGTCCTCAATTAAGTTGTCAATCTAATTACTACGGAATTATCTGAACATATGTCAGCGTTGGCCAAAAATAAAACAATGTCTGCTAAGCGATTAACAAAAAAGAAATGGTATTGGTTTTAAAAAGAGTTGAGTGGTTTTTAAGGTATTAGTAAAATAGGGGTTTATTTAAAATTTATTAATTAATTTTCAAAAGTAAATTTATTAAAGATTGAAAGTTTTTTTGTATGGTTTGTTGTTGGTAGAATTAAAATCTTCTATTTATTCATGATTTTTAGCATACTTCTGAAAGGGTGGCTCTTATTTTTCATTACGTTTGGCTATGAAAAACTATATCCTGACGTCGTCTATTGTAGTTTCTTTATGAAAACTTAGAACAATCTAAATTTATGCCTAGACTGAATCTACCTTCAAAAATGTCCAACATAAACGACACAAGTCTTTGAAGATTATTCTCTTGGCTTTAGACCTGCCCTTAGACCTGCAGGCTAGCTGCTTTATGGGCGTTCCCGCAAATCCCAAAGTATCATCATCTGCAACGGGAATAGCATCCACCCCCCAAAACATTACCTTTTCGGCCACCACCGCCCACCATGATGAGCAGGTTGTATTTTCTTCCACTGCGATTATGCAACAAGCTGGGACCACTTGAATGTGTCCAGTTTCCAAGCGGGAGAGTATGCCACGTTTTTTGACTATATGAATTTTTGAACATCCTGTCTCTGCATGCTTAATATCCCAGCCCTGATCCTGACGGGCGACAGGGGAAAAGAGCTGCTTTTGGATTCTACGAGACGTAATCCCGGCTTTGGCTGCCTTTTGTGCTTGTTGCCAACATATTTAAGCTTCACTCTGGTCCCAGGATCCCTGACATTCTGTTGTCCTGCTGCCCAGATAATGCTTAGCGACACACTCACACAATCTTGCCATACAGACTCCCACCCATACACTCCCCATCCCACACACACATTGAAATGTGCGAATAAAAGTCCTGTCTGGTTGCGTATCGCTCAATTTGCCTTCGATTGCGGAGCCGCCGCCATTTTACCCACGGCAGCCATTCAAAAAAATGCCTTTTTCCTTTTCTGTTGGCTCTTTTTGTTGCCTTGGGCCCCATTGTGAGACTTGTGTTGTCGATTCTGACAATGTCGCTTCTGGCTATAAATTCGCCTCGATTTTCTTTCATTTCTCAAAACAGCGTATGCCTCGATTTTCGGGCTGCCGTTTCATCATTGCCATCGAATCGTATTGTATGAACATGCCCCAAGAAGTAGGCTACAAATACTCGCTGCACTTTAAAGGCGGAATTTCGTTCAAGGCGATTAACTATTTATTTCTTTTTTATATCATAGTAACTATTTATGTACTTAAAAATTATCTATAAAGTTTTCTATGAACTAAAAGCTATGGATATTAGCCTTAAAAACTTGTTAACTTTTAAAATTTCCACAAAAAAAACACTAAATAGATAAACTTTAAAAACAAGCCCTTTTATCTTTCTTTTTGTTAACTTTGAATGTTTTTTTTTATTTTTCATTGTGGCCTGTCTGTCAATTTAAATAAAATCAGTAGCACAAGGCGAAGTTTCAACGTAAAACACCAAAAAGCCATTCTGTCAAGTCAAATTACAAAGAAAAGCCTTAAAGCGCCAAAATTCCGACTGTCGAATGCCAGTGCGAAATGTGAATGTGTGTGTTTGTGAAAGCGTGGATGTGTGGGTGTATGTGTGTGTGTGAGTGGCAGTACGCACATTTTGGCTTTTGGAAAATGGCCGAAACCAAAGAGACCAAGAGCGCCGACCACTTGGCAGCTTATAAGCACACGTCTCGCCTCACCTCGCCACTTATGGGCTGGTCAAAAGTGTGTTCAGTGTGGGTACACTTAGAAAATAGTTTAATGTATATTTAATCAAATTAATTAGGTCAATAGAGTATATGTATATTAAAGGAATTTTTGAAAGGAAGGTTTATAAGTTTACAATGAAGCGAATTGGGAATCTCTCGAATGGAGGATAATATGGTTTTGTTTCCAATTCTTTTTAAAATTAAAAGGATCAAGGATAAATAAAGTTTATAGAAAAATGTTTCCCATATTTTCTCCAAAACTACTCCCTTTTTTCCATAATTTTCTTGCAGTGTTGGTGCATTTTAAAGTAGTGTAGGGTCAGGTGCCTCGGCCGTGGGGTCAGGTGTTGGCTGGCGAGGGGTGACAGATGCGCAGACGTTGCTCTCGATCAGCCGGTCGTCCGGAGTCAGTCAGTCAGCAATTTAACGGCTTTAAGGTCATTTTCACAGTTGCGAAACAATGACACAACAATAAGCAATGGCAGCCACAGTACACAAATACACTTACACTTAAACATATATGTATGTTAGTGTATGTGTGTATGCAGGATGCTGTATATGCAAAAAGAAGAAGAAGCTGCCGAACTGCAGCAGCACAGAACAATATAAACATATTTGTGTGTATTTTTAGTACACTCCAACCAAAATTTGCCAACAAAAACCGAGTCTCTCTAGCCATCTCTATCGGCTAGCCGTTTGTTGAGTAGGGGTGCGAAAGAGAGGGAGGGAAAAAAGCCAAGTTGAAAAGAGCTTTTGCGAGACCACTCCCCGAAAACTGCAGGCTACGTCGACGCACACAAAACAACCAATCCCAGGCACAAACACATACAAGTACAACAACAAAAAAAAAAAACAACCTAGACTCAAAAGAAAAACCCCCAACCACCCAACACACACACACACAGGGATACAATTGGAAAATGGAATGGCAAAGTGTTACAATGCAATTTCCCCGCCGTTGTTGTTGGGCGGCCAACCCAAAACTCAATTGTTAAAAATCCAAAAAAAAAAAGGCGAAAGAATAGCTTGGAAATCGTGAAAATCATGAAGAAAAAGGCCAGACTGGAAAACTGGCACAACCAAAATATGAGCAGCAACGGGGAACAGCAACAACAAAAATCGGCACAGGGTGCAGTCGAGCTGCCGAGCAACTTTCCAATTGGAAGTCGCGGCAAGTTAAGGGTTGGGTTACCGTTCACCGTTTACCGTTCCAACTGTGATTATGTCAGTCGAGCCACCCCCTCGCCGAATCGTGTGCCGTTAGTCGTCAGTTGCTTTCCAAGCGTCGAAGTTGCCGCTCGGTTATCCGTTATCCGGTCATTCCGGGCCAAAGTCTGTGATATCGCTAGACAAGCCCAAAAAACAACAAAAAAAAAATTACAACAATATATCAGCTAACAAAAAATTAAAAATAAATCAAAGAATAAATATTTATATCAGAGAAGCAAACGAAAATGTGGATTAAATCAAACAAAATCAAAATGTGACACAAGTGAAAGTGATAAAAGTTGAATTGAAAAAGCAAAATTTTATTCACAAAAATTTGGCAAAACCCAAAAAAATAAGAATAAAGTTAGGAAAGTTCCTCTTTCAACAGCATGGAACTTTTGAAACTGATGATGTTCAAAAGTGACTTTCTGTCCAATGGCAAATGTGATGATCGCGTACCGCCGATTAATTTGAGTCAATTGCCAGAGTTTTTACTATGTAAGTGGTCAGGATTGAAAGGATATTGAAAGGTCATTCTGATATATTTGATCGATTTTAAAACATAAAAAGGTCCTAACGACTTTTTAAATAAAACCTATTTTAAAAAATATGGCAAGAAAAAGTCGGAACATTAAACAAGGCCAGCTTTTTTAAACTTTTTTGTGTTACCATTTCTATATAAACCGATAAAATTTGGTAATGCCAAAATATTGATAAGATTTTATCAAATTTAACAAATATAACAAGTGTAAATATAACTATTATTTTTATGAAATTCTATACAAAAAGAAAAGGTGTTGGAAATCTATGATTTTATAAGTGTTTTAAAATATCAATATTATTTTCTTTGCGAAATATCTATCTATCGTCACCTATCTGTCATCTTTATAACTTATATAGAAATGAAAAGTATTTACTCTGGGGTTTATCAAATAATAAAGGAATTATACCATATAAACAGGAATACAGGAAGAAATATACATTTTTTGGGGATTTTTTCTATCTTTTCACTGTTTGTAGAACTGTTTATAAAAACCACTTTCCTTGAAGGAAGTTTTTATCAATAAGAGATGTATATAATTCCCTTATCTATAAGGAAAAAATGTACTTCCAATTTTAGCAAATTAAAGGTTTTTTGTTTTAAAGTTTCCCCAAATTACAAGAATCCACCTGTCAAACTCCCATTTGATTGCTTTCAATTGTTATTGAATTTTTTAAAATACATGGTAGGCACTTCTTAAATAGACGACAAAAGCAAACTCAAATTAAGATCAAATAGCTCAATTAAATATTGTGTTGATTTGATTCGTTGTGTAACGAGAAACATTGAGCAAGCAAATATAGAATAAATAGGAAAATCCAATTTGAAACCAGATGGGTAAAATAGCAACCAAAACCCCTGGTCCAATTTTTAAAATCAAAGTTAAATGGTAAGATTAACCTTGTTATCCTTTTGTTTGTCCCGACAGCTACAATCCCAAAGTGCGGCGGCTGTCACGAGCTGATCCTGGACAGGTTCATCCTGAAGGTGCTGGAGAGGACGTGGCATGCGAAATGTTTGCAGTGCAGCGAATGCCATGGCCAGTTGAACGACAAGTGCTTCGCGCGGAACGGCCAGCTCTTCTGCAAGGAGGACTTCTTCAAGTAAGTAAATTTCTCAAACGCATCCTCCATATGGAGTGGATGGATCGATGGTGGATGGAGGTCATTAAACCGGTTTAATGATAATAAATCTTACTTCCATATCGCGCCGCACTTGCCAATGTTTGGGTCGAACAGACGTTACGGTACAAAGTGTTCCGCTTGTGATATGGGCATACCGCCCACGCAGGTGGTGCGTCGGGCCCAGGACAACGTCTACCATCTGCAGTGCTTCCTTTGTGCCATGTGCTCCCGCACCCTCAACACCGGCGACGAGTTCTACCTGATGGAGGACCGCAAGCTCATCTGCAAGCGCGACTACGAGGAGGCCAAGGCCAAGGGTGGGTATATCTTTCATCTTCTCTGTAAGATTTATATTCTATCGGGATTTTGTAACACAGGTCTTTATCTGGATGGCTCGCTGGATGGAGACCAGCCCAATAAGAGACCCCGCACCACGATTACCGCCAAGCAGCTGGAGACCCTGAAAACCGCCTACAACAATAGCCCCAAGCCCGCCCGCCATGTACGTGAGCAGCTCTCCCAGGACACGGGCCTGGACATGAGAGTGGTGCAGGTGTGGTTCCAAAACAGGTATGTTTTAACGATAAATATTATTATAGTTTGCTTTAATATTAGAATAAGCTGTCATAAGTTATTAAGAGCATATTAGTTTTAAACTCTAAAACTTTTCCAGTTTGATTTATTTCTTGACAGCCAACTTTATTTAATAGCTTCTATTTTAGAATCCGATGAGATTTCCTTTTAAATTCTAAATAATTTATAAATATTTTAAATTTTTATAGGCGGGCCAAGGAGAAACGACTGAAAAAGGATGCGGGTCGCACACGTTGGAGCCAGTACTTCCGTTCGATGAAGGGCAACTGCTCGCCTCGGACCGACAAATTCCTTGACAAGGATGAGCTGAAGGTCGACTATGACAGCTTCAGTCATCATGGTAAGTTTTGAAATCTATGAAGTTTAATTAAATATTTAGTAGAAAACGGTATCATGAAAAAAATGAACAATATATATATGTTCTATATTTGATTCCTTTACAGATTTAAGCAACGATAGCTATAGTACCGTCAATTTGGGCCTGGACGAGGGCGCTTCGCCCCACAGCATCCGGGGATCGTACATGCACGGCAGCTCCAGTCCATCGCAGTATCCGCCGAGCAGTCGGTCACCGCCGCCAGTGGGCCAGGGACACACCTTCGGCTCCTATCCGGATAACATCGTGTACACCAATATAGGTGGGTTAAGACCTGAAAGACTTATAAGCCTATACTAACTAATGCAAACCTTGTAGATCATGCTGTGGGTACCAATCTGCATGCCAGCAAGTCGCACCATCGCCTGCACAGTAGCAACAATGTCTCGGATCTGAGCAACGATTCCAGTCCGGATCAAGGCTATCCAGATTTTCCGCCTAGCCCTGACTCCTGGCTGGGGGACTCCGGCAGTACTAACACTACCAGCGCCAACAACAACAATAACAATGCGAACAACAGTGGCAGCAGTGGCAACAACAACAACACTGGCAGCAACAGCAACGCGGGCGGTGGTAGTGGCAGTGTAAGTGCCGCCTCCAATCCGCCTCCCGGAGTACATTACTGATACTCAGATCTTCTTTTGCGTTATTTTGAGATGCAGCGCAGTCTGCTGTTTCAGCAGTGACGGGGCTAACATAGTCGTTACTATTTTCACATAACTTTTAATTTTAATTTTGACGTACCGGTTGCAAGCCCGGTTGGCAACATCTGTTAGCAACATTAGCAGCCTCGCCATTTTGAAAGCTCTCCGCAGCAACATTAGCAAAGCTTAAACCTTCAACAATGTGGCAACGCTGCAACACACATATTGTTTATGCACTTCTATTATTATTTAAAAACAAAACCAAAAAAAAAAAACATTCCAAAACAAACAAAAAAAAAAACCAAATACAATTTGCTCAAAATCCTATGATTTATCTTCGAGACACGGCTTGAATGTTACTAAGCGTTATGATTCCACGAGAAAATCGCTCTATCATTTACATATTTGTAACCCTGATATTTTCATGTAAATATTGTATATTTGTGTATAGTGAATGGAAACTAAAACTGAATTTTAAATTAATTTAAGTCTGTATAGCGTCAAACAAATGCGGGACATCGAGTGGGGTAGCAACATGTTGACGATCGGCACCCCCAATCCCCCAAAAAAAAAAAACAAAAAAAAAACCAAACAAAAAAAAACACAAGTTATTTATTGCTTTATATAGGAATACAACAAAAAATTGCATAGGAGAAATATCAATTACGAAAACGTGATGTCGTATTTATATCTAAAGAAAAAACCAAAAACAAAACAAAAAATATTTCAACCATAGAAATGTCAGTAATGAAGCAACTACGTAAAACAAATGATAAAACAAATGCGATGGAATAAATTACTATTTGACATATAAGAATAAAAGACAACCAAAAAATTGTTAACCAAAAGTTTTATTATAAAATGATTATTTAGTTGGGGGAAGTGAATTTATTTTCTTCATTTTTTTTACATTTGTAGATTTGGAAGCTGATTAACAGGGAATCGAAATAAAAAACTTTCGAGGTATGTATTCCGCTCAACAATCACGTGAAAATTAAAAAACATAGCCTCTATGTCTTGGGGTCATATACATTTCTGTATAAGGATCCCATGAAAATGTGGCTTACCCCTATAGGGGCCACAGTGATGGATATATCTTCCCCAATTCTGATCCGATTCTAAAGCGGAGTACCGTAAACGATTTCTGGATCGATTCGCCACCATTCTGTATCAAAATCCTGATAAAAAATATTTTTTAGATTTTTTGTCCATTTTTCGTGATAGGATCCCTTGAAAATGTGGTTTTCCCCCATAGGGGCCACAGTGATGGCTATATCTTCCCCAATTCCCATCCGATCCTCAAGCGGAGTACCTTAAACGATTTCTGGATCGATTCTATATCAAAATCCTGAGAAAAAATATTTTTCCCATATTTTTGTTCATTTTTCGTGATGGGATCCCTTGAAATTGTGGTTTTCCCCTATAGGGGCCACAGTGATGGCTATATCTTCCCCAATTCCCATCCGATCCTCAAGCGGAGTACCTTAAACGATTTTTGGATCGATTTGTCACCATTCTGCATCAAAATCCATGAGACAAAATATTTTCCAAGAATTCCAAGATTGCATCCCACTTACAAAAAAATAAAAAACCGTAAAATGACAATTTTTTTTATCTGTAAAAATAAAAGTATCTG
Source organism: Drosophila bipectinata (assembly GCF_030179905.1). Lineage (NCBI taxonomy): Eukaryota > Metazoa > Arthropoda > Insecta > Diptera > Drosophilidae > Drosophila > Drosophila bipectinata. The sequence continues at coordinate 16,255,867 of NC_091736.1, read as the reverse complement.
TTACAGTCTGAAACGTTTTTTTTTTTAGAAAAGTCTGGACTAATTAGAATTGCTTCAAATTATATAAACGGTCTACGCTGTAATTAAATTATAGGAATAAAACGCTTTTTACATTTCTGAAAGTATAAAAGGTGCTCAAATTCGGTATATCAAAGCAGTTGGATTTTTGAGAAATGAAGCTTTTTGGATATTTAGTCGGCATTCTGTTGCTTTCATCAGCATCGGCCTACAATGGATGGTTCTCGTACAGCAAGAAACGATAATTAAAGAAAATCTACAAAAAAATGCATAATTCTACTTAAATAAAGTTCATTCAAAAGCACTGTCAACTCTAAATTTTCATTTGACCCCAAGCAATTATATGTGTTTTTTGGGTGTATTAGCACTAACCATACAGCATATAGACAACCCATTTCATACAACGAAAATGGACGCGAAAATTTCTTGCTACAGGCCCCAGCAGGCCCCAGAGCGGATTTCTTACGCTCTCTTACGCTCATCGTTCGTTCATCTTACGCTCATTCTCGCATTAAATGTTTTCTGTTTCTCAGTCTCTAAACGGAGCGCGATGAAGAAGGTTGGCCTGCGCTTCGGTTGATCTTTGTATGTATGCGTGTCACACATTCACATACATGGGTGTATGTGTGCGTGCGATTTCGTTTCGAAGCCAGCGCACAAAATTTTGATTTTTCTTACTTTTAAGGCTTGCTACCCTAACAAAATTCGGGTATTCGTTATTTGATGAAATGACGAAAGAAATTATATTATTTTGTATATTATATTTTTTTATTATTTCAGCATACATTTTTAATTTATTTAGGAATAAGATTAAGTGTTAGTAGTAAAATGTTTTCTGTATATATATTTTTACGAATCATTAAAAATCAATATACTGAGAAAGTGTCAGAGTATATTTCGGTCGGAGTCACTTAAAGCGCCGTTTGCTTTTAAGTTTTTGTTGTTCTGCAAGAGGCTTGTGCATGCCTACTCTAACGATGGAATGATTTTTAGGGGAGGGTGAAGACGGGTGAAGAATTAAATTACTTTTTAAAGTTATTATATATAAGGAAATATATATAAGGAAATTATTAAATTAACGACAATAATTTAATTAAATCTCACAATAACCCAAAATATAATAACAAGTGCCTGAAAAATTGTAAACAAAAAAGGTAAACAAGTCCATCAGCTGTTTTCGTGTCTTCACCCTCCCCTAAAAATCATTCCATCGTTAGAGTAGGCATGCACAAGCCTCTTGCAGAACAACAAAAACTTAAAAGCAATCGGCGCTTTAAGTGACTCCGACCGAAATATACTCTGACACTTTCTCAGTATATTGATTTTTAATGATTCGTAAAAATATATATACAGAAAACATTTTACTACTAACACTTAATCTTATTCCTAAATAAATTAAAAATGTATGCTGAAATAATAAAAAAAAATAAAATAAAAAATAATATAATTTCTTTCGTCATTTCATCAAATAACGAATACCCGAATTTTGTTAGGGTAGCAAGCCTTAAAAGTAAGAAAAATCAAAATTTTGTGCGCTGGCTTCGAAACGAAATCGCACGCACACATACACCCATGTATGTGAATGTGTGACACGCATACATACAAAGATCAACCGAAGCGCAGGCCAACCTTCTTCATCGCGCTCCGTTTAGAGACTGAGAAACAGAAAACATTTATTGCGAGAATGAGCGTAAGATGAACGAACGATGAGCGTAAGAGAGCGTAAGAAATCCGCTCTGGGGCCTGCTGGGGCCTGTCGCAAGAAATTTTCGCGTCCATTTTCGTTGTATGAAATGGGTTGTCTATATGCTGTATGGTTAGTGGTATTAGGCAGTAATTCCCTATGTGTGCTGGCCATTAAAATTTCAGCAATTTACTGACAACTTAAACACGTTAATGGCCACATCAAAACGGCAATAAGTGTCATATAACGGTATATGGGTATTTTTTTTTGTTGCGAAAATCATATGCTTTGATTTTTTTTTATATATAATACTATGTGATATGTATTAAGCATTTAAATGGTCATGCTTCCGTTTTTTATGGACAAACAAAAAACATTCTTTTGTTGTTTAATGGGTTAACAGTTTAACGGTGAGAAATTATGCAATATACGATGCAAAATGATCTCTATATAAACAATACAAGCCATTGTTATTAATTAATTGTTATTGTTTGTGGAACAAAACAATTTATAAATTTCAAATAGTCAAAAAAAACCATTCGAATCAATTATATTCTTTTTATACCCTTGCAGAGTATTATAATTTTGGTCAAAAGTGTGCAACGCAGTGAAGGAGACATCTCCGACCCTATAAAGTATATATATTCTTGATCAGGATCACCTCCTGAGTTGATATGAGCATGTCCGTCTGTCCGTCTGTCCGTCTGTCTGTCTGTTTCTACGCGAACTAGTCTCTCAGTTTTAAAGCTAGCGACTTGAAACTTTGCACACACCCTTCTTTCCTTTGCACGCAGTATATAAGTCGGAACGGCCCGGATCGGCCGACTATATCCTATAGCTGCCATATAACTGATTGATCGGAAATGGTATAACTTCGGTGTTTTTAGAGTTAGAGAGTTAAAATTTTACACGAGCGCTATTTTTGGCAAAATAATACGACATGCCAAATTTCGTAAGGATCGGCCGACTATATCCTATAGCTGTCATATAACTGAACGATCGGAAATGACCCAACTTTCGTGTTTTTGAAGATAGAAAGCTGGAACTTGGTACAGATTATATTCTTGGTCAGTTAATCCGACCTACCAAATTTCATAACGATCGGCCGACTATATCTTATAACTGCCATATAACTGAACGATCGGAAATGTTTTTTGGTAGAAATACCAACTTTGGTACTTTTGAAGATAGAAGCTTGAGACTTTTTTTAGATTTTGTATTGTAATAAATTAGATTATATATTCATATTCCCAAAGGATCGGCCAACTATATCCGATGTTTGCGACATATATCCGGTTTAAACTGCAAGGGTATATAAACTTCGGCTCCGCCCGAAGTTAACTTTCCTTTCTTTTTTTTAATGGTTTTTATATATAGTGCCTAGTAGGCGCCTCAGAATAACATCACTGTTCAATCCAGGACTTGACCTAACTACTAAAATTGAGTATACTTATGAGCAAAGAATTATATTTTCAAAGAAAAATCATCTAACGAAATTGCAAAAAGCAAGAACCCCCCATTTAAGGAAAAGGAAGCGCCACAGAACATTACTGTCTACCCACCATGTGTCCCAATTTACTAATGGAGAAAAGTCTATTGCCCGACTGTTATATCGAAAACCAGGTAATCCTCTTTTCTGTGCTCCGAACGCTCCAGGCGGAAGAGCGTCCCTCCGAGAGCGTGGATGTCCAGCTGCGCGATCGCTATGATGTGTTCCGTCAGATCCGGTCGAGCTATCCGTTGCCCCAAAACAGCACTCAGGATATCACCATATATGTGGAGGGTTTTGAAAATCTCACCATGACATGTTTGATACCACCACCTGGGGACCAGTCAGGTGAAGACGTGGATACGAACGGCCGCTGCCACATGGCGACCATGAGCGGGTCGGCCACCATACCGAAAAGTGTCCTCAAAGAATATTTGGACTAAGACCTTTGGATGACGATCCGTAATTCCCTTTCGACCGAACAAATGTGAAAGTGATATTACGAGTATTTCTTGAAGCCCAGGCCCATAAAACACAACGAAAGTAAAACTTGACCGTTAAATGCTGGCCACTTAAAAAAGAAAATTCAACATAAAATTACAAAACAATTTAGCAGTCAGTCGGCAGTAGGAATGTCCACAAACAAACCCTAAACATATTAAGCAATTTAATGTGCGTTTGTCTCGCTTGTTTTCCTGTTTAAAAAACTGGAACCAGCTGGCCGTGTGTCCAGTGAAATGGCCCAAGCTTATCAACTCTAAATGATCTCATTCAACATATTTTATTATTACCTACAACAAATTTTACAAAAAAATCCGACTAAAATAATAATATGTATACACAAACGTAGAGGAAAGTTAGAGGCATATAGAATACAAAGTTACCTTTTTTTTAAGGGTTTCCGAATAAATAATTCTATAAATTTAATTATGTATTTTTATTGCAGTTTAATTGTTTTACAAATTATAAAATAAAAATTAGTTTAACAATATTTATAAGAACTTTATGAAGAGTGGTATTCAACATGTTCCAGCGATGGTAAAAATAGGCAGAACTAATAAAATTGCATTCAATGGTCGAACGCATCTGCATGTTATGATATTAAATGCTTCTATAATATATAGAATATATAAAAAAAAAAATAAAACTATGTATCTGCCCAACAAATGCACAAATGGTCGCGAATTGAGACCAAACTGTCATAAAAATCAGTTAATAACCGCAGACCCCGCCAGACGAGCGAGTATGAAAGTATATAAACGTGTACTAATGTTCGTGATATACTTATCTGCTTATGTGCATATCATACGAGTATGTATATATTTTCATTTTCATTTGGCCAGAGATCGCTGGGGTATATCACTGCGTTTAGTTGACAAAGTTGTGTTAACCCGAACGGTTCCAATTAACGGAAACCGAAAGTTCTGACCACAAATACCGCACCATAACTGAAAGTGCTCCTAAACTAAAAAGCGGATAAAATGAATCGAGTGATTTTTACTAAATTGTGTATTAAAATGCGAGCCATTTCCATTTTGTGTATAATTCTACAAATTTTGGCCATCGGTCGAACGGAATCGGGGGATTTTGGTAGGATATACGTAATATTATACGTATACGTATAAATATTTTTTAAGGACCTAAGGACTTTGTGTATTATCTTCTCATTATCCTTGATTTTAACCCACCTGTGAAAAAACTATAATACCTCTTTGATAATACCTCTATCTGTGAATCAAAGCGGTTTTAATTTGTGTCCTGAATTTTATAAAGACAAAATTTTCTAAAGCCATACATCTAACTTTAAATTATTCAAATTTTCAAGAAAAACTCGTTATTCCCGTAAATTATCCAAAACCGGAAACAAAGAGTGCAGTCCATGGTAACGAGACATCCGGACACTCGGTGGCCGCGCGTTCCTACTACGATGGTGGCTTCTCCGCCTCCCAGTCCAGCTGCTCCGTGGGCACGGAGTGCACGCCCCTCCACGACTGCACCGCTCTAATCTACGAAGTGGCCAGGAGCTGTTTCTACGGCGATAAGTCGCTCTACTGCGGCGGGACAAGTGAGGAGCTACCCTACGTCTGCTGTCCCAGCAGTCCCTTGGAGAAGAACCAGGTGTGCGGCAAGTCCTTGGTTCAAGGACACTTTTACAAGGGACTGGGATCGTATCCCTTTGTGGCACGCATTGGATTCAAGCGTGAGTTGAAAAGGACATTCTAGGATCCTAAACTTAAAAGTCTGTTTGTAGATGTCAATACGGGAGCATTTGCCTATCCCTGTGCCGGAGCCGTCATCGCCAGGCGGGTCATCCTCACTGCAGCCCACTGCGCTCTGGCCAAGGCCGACGGGCATCGATTGTAAGTGGGTCACTTGGTCATCCGACAGCTTATCCACCATCCGATCAACTTTCTCCCATAGATCATCGGTACGGGTGGGCGAGTACGATACGTCCAGCGATCCGGACTGCGCCAACACCGGATTCTGTGCCCCGCGCTCCGTCAACCACGCCATCAGCCATGTGATCGTGCATCCCGATTACAAGCAGGGCCAGTACCACCATGACATTGCCCTGTTGGTACTCAAAACACCACTAAACTATTCGGGTGAGTATCCGATGGGAGTGGGAATGGTGGGATGTGGGGCAGTTACGCTTGACAGTGTCGGTGATAATTAAAAATCGTTTTGTTCTGTCATCTTTCCAAGTACTCCATCAGCTCCACTCGCTCCAAGTTCACAAATGTCAATAAGTGCTCCCCCCCCAGAGCCCCTTCATCCTTTACTGTTTGTTGCCATATGTGTCGCATGTCGCTAATTCGAGGTTGGGATGCCCACCATTCAGGGGGCGGAGTGGGTGTATCACTCATTTAATTGGGCGGCGTTGGGCTTTGGAGCGTGCTTACTGTACCATCTAATGACTTGGACGCGGACTGTCCACAGTAGAGGCTTTGATTTTTCAGCTTTTTAGATTCAGTTCAATAGCCACGAACTTTGGAATTATGATCTGAATGGGGCTTATGGGGTTCAAAACCTTCTTAAGCTAAAGATAGCTATATAGACCATTCTCTTTATTTATATCTCCAGCATGAAGGTCAAAAAACTGTATGATTTCATTGAGAAAATCACTGAACTTTAAATTGTTGGTTACTGCACTCAAATTAACTGGGACGTGATGTGGCCCCAAATTGAATTTTAAAGGATAAAATCCATATTACGGTCACTTTCCTCGCACATCACAGAACAAATAAGGGTCATTACCAGCCACCACCGGTCGAGTGTCTTCTGGTGAGGCAATCGATTGGCTAATTGCAATTTGGCCAAGTTCGTAAACAACACATTATTTGCGAACCGAAAGAAGGCGTCGCCCAGTTGGCTGCCCAACTTGTTTGTGATCGCCCTTATTGCTTTATAATGCCCGATAAAATAACGCGAACAAAGATAAATCAATGGATCTGCAGGGGCGTAGATGAAAAGGGTTTCTCTCATTTAAAAAATAGAAAGGCCTTTATAAGAATATACTACTTTTTGTAAGTTATTAAAGGATGACTATTTAAAAACCTTCAAACCCAGATAACCTTAGAGATTACTCCAAAAGACCCCTTTTCTGGGCGCTCTGGTTAGGTCAGTTGGCAACAATGTTGCAGCCCCAGCAGGTAGCCACCAAAAATCGAACTCAAGATTAATGGCGATCCACCCATTTCCAATTTCGCACCGCCAGTGGCCACACAACCCATCTGCCTGCAGAAGACACGCGCCAACCTGGTGGTGGGAAAGCGGGCCACGATCGCCGGCTGGGGAAAGATGTCCACCTCGAGTGTCCGGCAGCCGGAGATGTCCCACTTGGATGTTCCACTCACAAGCTGGGATCTGTGTCTTAGGAACTATGGATCAACGGGCGCTTTGGAGTCACCCAACTCTATTGAGGGCCAGTGGATGTGCGCAGGCGGCGAGGGCAAGGATGTGTGTCAGGGATTCGGAGGGGCGCCCCTGTTTATCCAGGAGAACGGTATATTTTCTCAGGTAATTAGAAAATTCTATATTTTTAACTAATAACTACAATGATAGCCTTTTGTCCTTTTCCAGATCGGCATCATGTCCTTCGGATCGGATAACTGCGGCGGATTGCGCATCCCAAGTGTCTACACTTCTGTGGCCCACTTTGCCGAGTGGATACACGACAACACGCCGCCAGAGTAGGCTCCTCCTCTCCTAAGCTAAGCCAATAAACTTAAAGTAAATTAAAAAATTGCATTTTAACCGAAAAGCTGCGATTCTTTAAAACTAAAAACAATACGACGACACTAACGAAAAAAAAGAGAAAATAAAAGAACCTGCTCCACTGCGCAGCACTTTCCAATGAACTGATATGTTGATCTGAGCATACACGCATCCAATAATTTAATTGAATTAATTGAACTTTGACACGAACCCCTCGCAGTCTTGAAAAATATACATAAAATGATATTTTATACGAATAAGATGACGTCAAGAACCGAGACACTTTACACTTTCAAATGATTTCCGTATTATTTAAAATTAAATTCAAGTGGCTTTAAGTTGAATATAAATAAAAGAACAACTAATTTAAAAATATAAATATCAAAATATTATTTTAAAAAAGGGCATACGACATTCGACTAGGATCTTCCAAGTAACTGCAATCTATGCTTTCTGGAAGTCTGGACCACCGATCGTTAAACTTAATCGCTTCTCGGACTGGGCTCGATTTAGTTGCTAGGGAATTCTCTCCTCTCCTGCCTGCCCAACTACCTTAGTATGTGTATTAACTTGGGATGCCGGTTGCCGGTGTCCCGGTGCCATGTGGCTAATTGGAGTCAGCTGTTTTTATGATCCTCTCGGATCAGCTGGTGGTTTGACAAGAGCTTCCAGCCCAAGAACTGAGCCATAAAACTTGAATGCAAGGCTGCACTGCGAGAAATACGTCAGAGATACACCTACAAAATATTAAACTACATAAAATTGAACCCCATTGAGAACCGTTGCATAAGCTATGCCGGCTGATGACAAATCAATTTGTTCACATTCCCGTAGAAATCAAACGCTTAATCAATTTACGGACGACAAAGAGGCCGCCGGACAGGGCAGGGTATCCAGTGTATCGGCGAGATGCGAGGGTCGGAGGCTGAAGGCTGCAGCCACAAGGCAGAAGACGCTAAATGAAAAATCAATTTGCTTGTTGTTCTCCAAAAACAGAGACGGACGCAGTCCCCAGACGGTCAGTCGGCTATCGATCGTCGCGAGGTGAACATCGTCGAGTGGTCGTCGTCTTCGTCGTCGGTGGGGCGCATCTGCTCATCCCAAATCTCCCATTTGGCGGGTCGAAAAATTCTTAAAAAACATTCTCCGTAAACTGTCCAAAATTTTAATTGCATATTTGGGCCGCGTGTGTGGCCACTGGCCAGCTGGAATCGTTCAAATTTATAAATGGCCTTGAAATATTTGTTAAATTCTTGCTTATATTTAACAGACTGGCTGTATTGGCACTAAATTTTACTGATGATGACCAGTAAAATTTATATATAATATATTAGTAGTATAGTTCATTGTGAACCCTAAATTCGGTTCGTATTTGGTTTGTCATACATATAGGAAAAGTATCTTAAAATTAAATAGTTTATGTAAACTATAATATTTGTAAAGTATATGTAGGTTGCTGCATCCAGTGAGGTAGTGAAGATTTAGAGCCTCTGAAAGTGGAAAAAAATGTTTATTTTAATTAGTTTTTTTTTATTATAAATTTATTCTTAAAGAAATTAAACTATTTTTGTAATATTATCTCAAAAATTCTTTATGATAATAATTAAGATATTTTTGAATTTAATATATATGACAACCCTTACAATTATAGAAATATGTGCCAAAGGAGAAGAGACCCGAAGAAACAAAACCACTCAACCGTTTGCCCAGCATGATGCCAAGCTAGCGCCAATAAATAAATTTAAAAAAAAAAGAAACAATAACAATAAACAAATACAAGAGATGCCGAAAAAAAATTAAATTAACGCCAATAATATGTTCTTGTTTACGTGGGAGTCTGTGTGTGTTCGATAAAGTGTTTGTTTACGCTTCAGTTTTAGACAATCGGACAAATAAGCAAAAAGAAGTAGCCCAATATTGGCGCAAACAAGCCCTTGCCGAGATTCGTGCGATTTTTCGCCCCCGATTGTGAGCTTTGTGGAAAGCGTAAATGTAAAAAAAACACAGAAACCCAAAAAGCCGCCAGAACAGTGAGCGAGTCATAAAATAAACATTCGAGGCTAATCAGATGGCCGGCTGGTTGGAGCGTTAATTAGGCATTCGAAAAGGGAGACAAAACAAGTGCTATAACTGTAAGGGATACGATTCAATCCGATCAAATATTTAAAAAAACAAAAACCTAAGAAATGCTTTTGAGCCGACGACGTTGTTGGCCGAAGCAAAAGAAGAAACAAAGTGCAAAATAACATTTTTTAAGAATTGTTTTAAAAAAAATAGTTTTACTCGAGCAACACGAACTTAAGCAACATGCATCTTAGCAACATCAGCCTTAGCAACATGCTGCTAATCATCGGCAGCATGCTGCTACTGGCATCAAGTTCAAACGCCAAGGCCTACCACGAATGCTCCAGCGTCGATATCCGTAATAACTGCAGCAGACTGCATCAACTGGACAATTGTACGGTCGTCACCGGATACGTAATGATCACCCTCATCACCAATCCCGATGAAAACTGCTCAAACAGCAACTATACGTTCCCTCTGCTCACCGAAATCACCGAATATATGATCTTCACGGATGTCCGGGGTCTGACCAATATATCGGCGATGTTTCCACGCCTGACTGTCATTCGGGGTCGCAGATTATTTCTCAACTATGCTTTGGGAGTGACCAGCATGCCTGACCTCGAACTGGTGGGTATAGAATTATGTCCCAAAGAAACCCAAACTTCATAAAAACATCATATTTAGTTGGCCTTTCCGGAATTGGTGGCTATTCAACGGGGCCACGTCTACATCGGCAACTGCCCTAAGCTTTGCCACATTGACGGGGTAAGGACAGAGTCACAAAATATTCCTCTATAAAATAACAAAGAATCTTGGCTAAACAGGTTAACTGGGATTTGCTTACTCTCAGCCCAGGCGAGAACCACATCATGGCTGTGGGGAGCAACTGCAGCCAGCCCGTTTGCCGGGGATGTGCCTCCTCCAGCTGCTGGTCTGACCAGCACTGTCACCGTTCCCTTAATGACAACGTTGCCAACTACTCAAGGTGAGCTTTGATTGAATACGGAATAGCCCAAGAACAACCACAGTTTACTATTTTACAGAAGTATCGATTCATGCCATGAAGAGTGCTTGGGTGGCTGTACAAGTAAGAAAAAATCTCCGGCGGAGTGTTCGGTATGTCGAGGACTCAGCAATGCAGGAGTCTGTGTGAAAACGTGTCCGGCTGACAAGTGAGTTCACCCCCGGCAGTCTTAATAATAAAGACCTTTATAATACAACTGATATTTTTAGGTATGTTCATGAGGGCCATCTGCGATGCTACACCAAGGAGCAGTGCCTGGCCAAGCAGGATCATGTTATTTACGCCTCACAGTGCGTGGCTTTCTGCCCCAGTGGATACAAGGTGAACAATGAATCCGTGTGCATCGCATGTGATCGCGATGAGGCTTGCGTGAGTTTCTGCAATCCCCAGATAGGAAACACCTTCAATATATACAGCCTGGGCGAAGCGGAAAAGCTGCGCGGATGTCAGATCTTCAACGGCAGTGTGGTAATCACAATCCGTAATCTTATAAACGAGTCCCAGTTGATTCACAGTTTTAGCGGCATTCGAGAGATTCGGGGATATCTCAAAGTCTTCCGGTAAGCTACGAATTTTTACAAACTTAGCGGATAACTAAAGATTTGGTTTCCAAAAGGTCCTCCCAGCTAACCAGTCTGAAATTTCTGAGCAATTTGGAGAGGATTCATGGCGATCCTATGGAGCATAACTATTTTTCTCTTATCCTTTATGACAACAAGAAGCTGACTGAACTGTGGAAGCCCACCCAGAAGCTGGAGCTTATGAAGGGTGGCATGTACATTCATCGGAATAACAAGTTATGTAACCCACGGATGCGGGAGTTTCAGAATTTTGTGACCCACGACAGGGACTTGGATTCGTTGCAGACCAGCGATCAGGAAGTAATGTGCAGCCCGGCAAAGATGCAATTATTTGTGCAGGTAACTAAAAATAAAATTAAAATCTTTATCTTAAATTACTTCAAACTATGTGTTTTAGAAATGCACCCACAAAACAGTGCTACTAAGTTGGCTAAAAACCCAGACTAGCCAAAAGATCGAGTTCGTTTATCGTCCGATGGCGCCAGGAATGTTGTATCACGACGATAGTGAACTGGAGGCGCCTGTGTGCACCCGGATTAACTGGGAACGCCGCCTGCTCTTTCGCGATGAACTGACCGGAAACGGAACACATTATGAGATCCTTTTAGATGATTTAGAGCCCGATACCCGTTACGCCTGCCTGCTTCGCACCTTTGGAGAGGATGTGACGCACGATGCGCGCAGTGACTTGACCTATGTTCAGACCAATAGGGACATTCCCAAACAGCCAATCCTGGAACTGGTCAACAAGACCGACAGTACGCTTACAGTCCGAATGGAGAGCCATGATCATGATTACTTTTTTCTGACGTGGATGGAGATGAACGACGACAGGAATTATATAGAGCAGCGTAACTATTGCCACCAACCGGTCATGTGGCAGGACGTGGAAGGAGCCCAATGGTCTCAGGACTACGACGACTGTTGTGCTCACAAGGCGGAACAGGAAGATGATCAACGCTTTATCTCCGAAATGCGCAACGAATACCGCTGCAGCCTCGACAATCCTCAGCAGTGTCGCAATCAGATGGAGGGGACACAGCTTCGCTTGCCGGCCCATACTACTGAGTACAAGCTAAAACCACTTCAACGCTACCATCTCTACGTTGTTCAGCTTCAGGCCTGTAACGACCTGGGCTGCAGTACCCATACAGCGCTCTATGAACGCACCAACTACACTGTGGGCGCGGATTTACTACCGCAGCTGCACGGATGCCATCATCCGGAGACGCAAAAATATATCATTCGCTTTGATGAACCGAAACAGCCCAACGGAATGGTTCTATACTATGTGATACACTTCCGGAACAACTACAAGCAGACTCACGTGGGCTGTCTGACTCGTAAGGATCGCACCAGTGCCGGTTATACATATGTGAGGCAGCTGAATGTCACATTCCAGGAATACGCCGTGCGAGTTTACTCCTTGGCTGGTGACGTGATGAAGCCATTCGTTCCCTTTACTATTTGCTCTGAAGAGGAGCGTCAGCAGGCACACAGTCGAGCGGCCAAGGAACTGGCCCCACCGGAAATTTCCGAGTCTGTGGCCGTAGCTTCCTCTCACCCTCACGGCGTCAGCATCTTCCTTATTTGCTTCCTGTTCGGTTGCAGCCTTTCGATAGCTTGGGTTCTGTACAAGCGTCGTTGCTGGCGGAAACTGCCCGGACTGAGACGCTACATTCCAGTACGAGAGCAGTGGCTACGAGAACGCCAGCAGGCGGAGGACCGTGAAATTCTGGTCGACGGTTTTGAAACGGTTCGCTTCCAGAACAACCTTCAAAGCCCCGATGGTCATCCAATGTAAACCTTAATAAAAGCGAACTTACCCGTATCCTTATGTGGATGTGGTGCTGGACTTGGGTGTGGCCTTGGGGTCCTCCTCTGGATCAGTGCCGCTGGCCAGTAGAACAGCCGGAACGCTGGTGGACGGCATCGGTAGAACATCACTGTCGGACGTCGGCGTGGGCGTGCGCGGCGACAGCACCTGCTGGCGGCTCCTCAGGCGCTCCATCTTGGCCTGCTCGTACTCTTTGAGCTCCGAGAGCTTTAGTTGGATGGTTTGAAGCTCCCGGCGTCGCATTTCTTCGGTTGTTTGGTTCAGTGGGGTTTGCGAAATGTATACCCAACTATTGAAGATGGACTAAAAAACCAGATACTATCGATAGGTTTGGCAAACTATCGTTTCCTCTTCTGCAAAATTTTAATTAAATATTAATTTTAAATATATTTTTAGTTAAATGCACAAGTTTTAAAACTAAGTTTTAGTTTGATAGCAAATATTTATTTAGATTAGATAAGAAAAAAATATATGTGTATGTTTTGTTTTTTTTTAAGATTATTTGATCATCGGATCAATTTCAGTTGAATGGTGGATTATTTTAAAAATCCCTTAATTTTCCACAAGATAGTTCCCTGTTTTTAGAATCTGCCATAGATTTATGGAAGTATCCTAGGCACTCTACCAACGATTAAATTATGGATCCAAAATTATTACTGGGGGATTCCCCTAAAACCCGATCTAATCTTACCTAATCTTCCCGCATTACTTCGAATTGTCCGTATTTGATTGTAAATTATTTCTAAAATAAAAATATTGGATTTCTAGATGCTATTCAAGCCTTAATTTGTGTTTATTATGTACAAACTTGAGGGCAGAAAATTAAAAGTTTAAAATCAAAGTTACTCATCTTCGCCAAAAAGACCCCCCAGCTCCAAGTCTTCGCCACCAGTTCCAGTCAACTGGTGCTTTCGGAATTCTGTAAAGAATTTTCCATCGCTCTTCGAGCTCCACTCCTGTTCATCGGTCTCGGCTGCTATATGCCGAGCATGCTTCGGTGGAGTGAAATGGCTGTACGAACAGGGGGTATAAATAGCTGGTGTCGAGGATACTCCAGAAGGACGAATACTGTAGTGATCATCGAGGAAGTCCAACACTTCCGATTTTGTGGACAAACTGTTGAACTGAACTCGTAAAGATCGCTTCATTTCGGTGCTCCACATGAAGGTCAGGTGGTGATGGAAGCACTGAAACAGCAAGTTTTCCCCTGCAGATTCCGCGATGTCCAGCCATTGTTGCACACAGGATGGCGGGGTAGTAGTGGCCTCCGGATACGCACTATTAAAAAGAGCTGGATTGGCAAGCAGGCCGCGAGCAGCCATCACACCGGCAGCCCCTGTCTTCTCGGACAGCTCACAGGCATCCGCCCAGCTCTCAACATTACCATTGACTATCAGCGGGATTCGCAGTGATTGACGCACTTCGGACATGGCACCAATGTCCAGGGTATCCTTGGAGTGCTTCTGTGCAGGTGTCCGGCCGTGGAGGGTCAGGAAAGTAGCTCCCGCTTGTTCAAGCTGCCTCGCTAGCTCAATGGTCCGCTCCAGGGAGCTCTCGCCGCCTAGTAGACGCATCTTCACCGAGACACTAAAGTCAGAGGGCAGGGTGCGTCGAACCTGCTGCACCACCTCACGTACAACTTCCGGCTGTCGTAGCAATCCGCATCCATAGCCCTTTGCCATGGCCCAGCCCTGAGGGCAGCCGCAGTTCAGATCAATACCATCTACATACGAATAAATGAGCTGCGCCGATGTCACGAATTCATTGGCATCCTTGGCCGCAAACTGGGCAATCAGAGGCTGATCGTCCGGTCCCGTGGTAAACTCGTTCTGTCGAGCCTTTTCACTGTTGTTGATGGAGTCGGAAATCATCATTGGCGTGAAGGCCAACTGCACGCCATTGAGCCGGACGAGGCGGCGAAATTCCAGTTTGCTGTAGCGGACCATTGGGGCGCTCACCCGGAGGAACTCCGGCTGGTCCGCAAAAAGGGCGGCTATGTCGTGGTGGGGCCTTTGTTGTGGTAAGTGCATGTTCTCCAAATTGTAAATAAACAAAAACGTGCATGGGAAATCATATGGAGCCGGTGCTCGCGATTTTTAGTGTTGAAAAGCGCGACAATGCGCGGTAAACACAACTAATTTCAAAAATCCCCTTTTTAAAGTTTTAAAAATAAAAATAAATAATTGAATTATTTATAAATGATAATAGTGACTATTTTTACATCCATATAATTTACTTTTATTTATATTTTCAGTTCTTAAAATAGAAAGTCTTATATATAATATAATATATTATATATATAAAAAAATCAAAATATATAAATATATAATATAATAATATTAATATAAAAACCAAAAGAAATAATTATGATTTAATTTTAAACTTTTGATTTTGAATAAAAAAATGCAAGAAATACCCAAAATAAAGTTTTATATACATTTTTATTTATTATAATACTTATAAAACTTACTTTTTATCCAATCTTACTCTATAAAAACGTTTATATGTAACTATTCCAATATAAAATACGGATATGTACTTTTATTTTAAACTTTTATTTATTTAAAGTTTATAATTCCGTGGTGGCCACTCCCCAGTACTTTCGCATTCGACTTTCCTGCTCGTTAAAGTCATCCTCGTCTATTTCCTCCTCATCCAGGATGTTCCTTTCCCGCTCCTGGGTGGCAGCAAAATCATATTCAAAATTGTAGGGCATCAGTCGCTGCAAGGATCCGAAGTACGCCGAATGGGGTCCTCCAACCCGTTTTACAGATCCTGCGGACATCTTGCGGGACTTGCCATCAAACAGATTATACCCGTAGCTGTTGGCCTGTTGGAAGGATAGGGCGCTCCCGAAGTGTCCAGGAATGGGATGCTTGATGGGATGGTACGCACCCAGAGGCGCTGGATTTGTGGTAGATCCGGTCATTGTCTGGGGCAGCTGGGGGGTGCTGGTCGATATGAACTTGTTGGTGACACTCCGCATGAGATTTGAGGTAAAATCATTGCGTTCGGTGGCGGCGGGAGCAGGAGGAGCAAGGATCGCACTGGGCACCTGTCGTTGCTTGGTGAAAGATTTGGAAATGGTATTCAACTCCTTGTCAAAAAGCAGTTGCGTGTTCTGCTCCAGCATGTATTCCCAGCACTTGAACTGCTCCTCCGACAATACCGATTCCGTCTCGTCCAGCATCTCCAGTTGCTGTTCCTCCTGCAGGACTCGAGCGTGTGCCAAAACGAACTCGTTGTCGGTACTGTCTTTGTCCTTGGACAGCAGATCTCGGTCGCTCTGACCGCTGGGGGAGGATCTTCCCGCCAGAGGTTCCTGCTCGATGGCCCGGTGGCGACAGGCGTTGCTTCTGTCACAGCAGGTCCGCTTGCAAACAGATCCGTTAGAGACAGGAACCGGAACTGGAGCTGGCTTTTTGCGGACGCTCTGCTTCAGTTCTCGAATGAGGTGATCCACGTCCGTTCCCAGGTGTCTGAAACGCACCACAATCACACTGAGATTCTCCGCCGCTCCGAAACTCTGGGCGATATCCACCAGCCGCTTGGCGGCCAACAGGGCGTTCTCTTCCTTGCGAATTTCTCGAGCGGCACGATCAATGTCCATCACGGACCACAACTGGGAATTCCCAACTACCAGATACTCATCATCATTGCTGAGGGTAAGCTGAAGTAGGAATAAGAATTAGAATTGAAGTTTATACAGGTTTTTAAATCTAACCTCTAGAACATGTGGATCCGGCATAGTTAATGTGGAGCCTAGATCCCTCGGATTAGCGTCCGAATCTGTGAGGCGTAACTGGGTAGTGCGTCGCACCAAATAGGCATCTAATCGTCCGGAACTGGCCATCCGTAGAACATAACGCTTGCTTTTTAACGGCCTCACTTTGGAGGGGGCCCGTGTCCTGGTCAGATGGAACAGAGCTGCACTTCTCACACTCCCGCACTGACGTTGTGCCGCTAGCAGGGTGGACTTCATGTAATCCCTGACCGCCGCATCCTTGACCAGTTGCTCCTGTTTCATCAGACCAGGCACAAGCTGGACCATCTCCTGCGCCGCTCGTGCGAATCCATCGGCCGCCTCAAACATACCATAGAGGGCTTCATCGGATGTGCCATAATTTCCTGCCCGCAACTGGCAGACCAAGAGCTTGCGGCAATCTCCAGATCCTGGGGTTTCTGCAAATCCCATACTCCAAGGCAGTGTCGTCTTGGTCTGACTTTTGTGGGCATTGGAGTGCCGCAGTGTGGTGGTTGGTAGGGCGGCTCTATTATTGCCGGAAACATCTATGAGGCTCCAATGGCGTTGGCTCTGAGTCTGGCAGACTTTAAATTGTTGCTCGTCCACCTGGTTAGGATATAAATTATCGAAATATACTTTCATTATTAAAAACCAATCTTACCTGCAATTGGAGATTTCCCGAAAGATCCAGGAACTTGAGATTTCGGGAGGGAACCAGCGCCAGGAGATTCACCCTGTCCAGGTGATTGTGTGAGAGGTCCAGAACCTTCAACTTACTCAACTTGGCCAGCTGGGGAGTGCTCAGGAGAAGATTGTTGCAACATCGGAGTACTTTAAGCTGTCCCAGAGTGGCCACTTCCTCAGGCAACTGTTGCAGCATGTTGCCCGATAGAACGAGGATCTCCAAATCCGGCCAGTTGCGAATACAGGCGGGTGGCAGGACACCGATGCGGTTGTAGGCCAAGTGGACGACCCTCAATCGGGCGGCATTGTGTAATGGCTCAAAGATGGTATCATTCAGTTGGTTTCCCGCCAAGGAAAGATTGACCAAGGCGGCATGATTATTCTGTTCATACCGTGGCAGAGTGGAGAGCTTGTTGCAGGAAGCATTGAGGGTTTCCAACCGGGCATGGGTTACGGCAAAGAAGTTGTCCGGCAGATTTATTAGATCGTTACTCTGCAACTGAAGACTCTGGATGCTGGCAAAGCCCTCCGGCAGCTGCTCCAGCTGCTTGAGACCATTGTAAGCCAAGTTTAAAGCCAACAACTGGCTAATCCTGT
This sequence comes from Drosophila bipectinata, assembly GCF_030179905.1. Taxonomy (NCBI): domain Eukaryota; kingdom Metazoa; phylum Arthropoda; class Insecta; order Diptera; family Drosophilidae; genus Drosophila; species Drosophila bipectinata. The sequence goes on along the minus strand of NC_091736.1, from coordinate 16,237,923 downwards.
AGTTCCGAAGCAGTCCAGACACATTGCTGAGGTGATTGTTGGAGGCATCCAAGATGGACAAGGAGGCACATGCTCCAATCCAGTTGGGTAACTCGCTGAAGTTGTTGTGGGAAATGTCTAGACGGTGCAGCTTCAGCGGAACAGGATGTGTATTGGTGGTGGAGATATTATGAAGATCTAAAAAAAAAAGTGCATTGTGTAATAATTTCAACCTAATTGCATTATAATGGGAACAGAATTTACAATTGTGATCCGCGACGAGGGCTTGCAAATTGGTGGCATTGATGATCAGCTCCATCAGCTTGTTCCGGCTGCACTTGAGTGTCTCCAGTTGGGCCAGAGAGCTGAGGTCCAAGACCTCCATTTCATTTTCGCAAACCTCCAGCTGGGTCAAGTACTGTCGACGACAAGAGAAAACGAAAATTTAACACCGGAAGCCGGATATTGGATGCCGGATATAAAAATTCCGGAGCGGATTCAACTCACATTGTAGTTGCCTATCAAGATGCTGCCGCCCAGTTGGCTGCCCTTCAGGCTGAGCTTCTGGGGAGATGTGGATTGGCCGCCATTGGTGGCCTCATCCGCCGAGTCGACGGGAAGCACACTTGCCTCATTGCGGCTGGCATTAACTTTCAGCTTCGATTTGTACGGATCCGTCGGTTTCCTTGTGGCTTTGAGCATTGTTTCGGATGGTCTCTGGGTCTCTGTCTGTTTTTAACTCAACAACTAGGTAAAAAACTACAACGGCATTGCACACCACTTGGCTATGCATCAACGAACACCCACCGTCCGAAGATCGTTTTGAATTTCATAAATGCTTTTTTTTTGGGGATCCGAAATACATAAGCTTTTCTTTTTCGATTTGAGATATGGAATTTTCTTTATATTTACTAACTTTTTCTATATTTTCTAGAAAAAAGGTGTTCTTGTCGGGTTATATATGCCACCAAGCACCTGCTTGGATTTGGCAATACGATCTACTCTCCACTCCCGCTCGATGCGACCGCTCCACTGAAGACGAACACAATAACTATGGCTATGACTCTGGGCCGTTACAGCAAGACGGACACGGTTGAGGGCCCGTCGGAGTTTCTGTTTCTGTTCGTGTTGCCCAAATCCGAGTTGCGTTCAAGACATGGAAGTACAGTGGATACCGGATGGGCGAATGCATCTAATTAGGGGTGGGTCAGTTAGCTGCCCTTTTCACCAAACACATGCGATTAAAATTTTATTTTAAATAGAGCTGTATTTTAAAGTTAAGCTTAGTTAAGGTTGGCTTTTTTACAGAATTGCTAAGTCTTTTTATTAAAAGATCTTTTATACCCTTGTTTTAAACTCATATTTATGCAAAACATTTCCAAATCCTTTCAAAAAAGGTTCCAAATCAAAAAAAAATCTCTTCAATTCTTTAAAAAAATGTACTTTTTATTAAAAGTGCTTTTAATGGATTATCCACTGTAACTGTAATTGATAAAGACCAGAGGAAACTTGGCAATACAAGACGAGTGCCTTTTTAAAATCAACTTTAAGAGCGCCACAATCGGTTGCACCAACGAGTCTCTTTCGCCCCAGTTGCCCATCAAACTTCCGAAAGAGTTGCAAGTGGCTACTTGAAAGACTAACCTAAAAGGGAAAACCTAACTTCAGGAGGAACTCCAACAGATATACTCTACATTTTGGTTAGTATTATACACATTTTTGGAGGATTACATACAGTATCGGAACAGTACAAGCATACATTAGCTTCTATCGTCATATCGGCTATATTTCGGTTATTTTGCAACCGAGTTTTAGAAGGAATGTCTCTTATAAATCACAGAACACATCTAAATTAAATAAAAACGGAAATTATTTATATGTAAATAAATATATGAATATTTACCATCCTCTACGACACGAACTAAGCAATGTCTGAAAAGGTTATGTTTTAGCTAAATTCTATCATTATGCACTCAGCTTGGAAAACTCATTTATTTATTTCAGGGAATTTACCATAATATTGTTATTGTTTGCCAGATAATTGAATGGTAAACCTTCTTGATTTTAGATCTTAGAGTAGAATAATTCTCTATCAAAATCGGGACATAAAAAATTAAAGACATTTTTCGTAATTTTTCAAAGGGGTAACATCATAATTTTAGCCATAAATAAAACTGAAATTTTTTCTTCGAATTTTCAATCCTGGGTCGCATTAATGTATGCGGTTGATGGTCTGAGTCATAAATGGTATTTGGTTCTCAAATAGGTTAAAATATGTGCTGTAATGTGTGAAAAAAGTGTGCTGTAATGTGTGCAAACAAAAATGTCAACAAAAATATTAAAATTTTTTACATTTTGTAATGAAAAAATGTGTATAAGTCACCTATTACTGGGGGGATCCACAAGTGCTATACCTTCTCGATCTTAGATCTTTGAGTAGAATAATTTTCAAACAAAAACTGGCAAACTGAAATTTTACTCAAATATCGGAAATTTTCAAAGGGGTAACATCATGATTTTGGTCAAAAATTTGAAAATTTTTTTTGTTTTGATTTTCTCTATCTTTGATGCAGATCGAAGGAGATTAAAGTTCTGATTCATAAATGGTATTTGGTTTTAGAATCGGTAGGAAAATAGCCAAAATATTTGCTAAAGAGCGAGTGAAAAATTTGAATTTTTTTTAAATTTTAGAATATTAAAAACGCTTCTCCAATTTTTTAATTTTCCAATAAATCATATATCAGCTAATATCAGTATCAGTATATCAGTATAAATCAGCTAATATTTTACCGATCCAAAAAGGGTATGTCATTCCTATCTTAGAACTTTACGTACTCTCATTTGTAACCAATGTCTGGAGGTTACAATTTTTACCCTATTTTTCGAAATTTCGAAGAGAGTTCATATTTTAGCTAAAAATTGGATTAAAGTTTTTTCTTTGACTTCTTTGATTCTGATTCTGACTTCCTTGATTCGCAATTGATAATGCTTTTCGAAATCGGATACAATAAGGCTGGGATATTGGTTAAAAAGGGTCGAAATAAATTTCATTTGGAAGTAACGCCGAAATTAACCGAAAAACGTTCTATTTATTTTCGGAGAATTCTCAGATGTTTGTAACAGAAATTGGTTTGTTTTCCAACTCTTTTCCGATTCTTAGTATTTTCTGGAAGCTGTGGAGATCCTTAGCTTTGGAGATACTATGACTTAAAGAGCCTCCTCTCTTAAAACCCAGTTACCCATACAACACCCGCCTCCCCAAATATTCCCAAGAAAGAAAGTAGTGGTTTTTAGCTTTGTGTTTGTTACACGAATTTTAGAAACAATTGGTTTTTATTATTTCAATGAAATATAATAATTGTTTGTCATGCGCCTACGCATTAGCAGCAAACTCAGTAAAGTGTGTATTTCATGTAAATTATCTGCTCTTCTTATCATATCATTGCAGTTCGTCTGCTGACTTTACAAAATTTTAACAACGTCTGTACATAAGAAACTAAGGGCAGGCAATTTCGTTTTTGTGGTCAACCGTGGGCGGGTTTTGGCATGACTTGAACGGTTATTTTCGATAACTTGGCCAGTTTATACATGTACAGCTGCCCACTTGATCGGGGGTCAAGTTATGAGTACATAAAAATAATAATTAGACAGCGTGCTTAGCAATAATGTACGCCCTATCCACATTAGTGTGTGTATCATATACGATTGTAGGTTTTTTAAAATAATTACATATATATATGTATATATATATATTCATATATATATATATCGCTTTTTTTGTTTTTAATTATATGGGTATTTATATAAAGTACAAAAAAACACATTGCTAAAATACATGTCTAAACAAAGGAGCAGCGAAATAAATAGATGAGGGATTAACTGGAACTGGAGTAGCGTGAAAATAAATCAGTAGGTCTGGTTGTTGGAATATGGTAAGAAAAATGGTTAACTAAGCACATTGTGCTGCTATGCTCGTTTGTTTATACACATAATCAATTTTTTATATATTCGCTAAGTATTCCATATACTACGTGTACTGTTTTCCTAGGATTACGTTTATGGTTTAGTACGCCTTTCCTGGTCGCAAACGTGTCTTACGTAGTGGTTCTTCAGCTTAATTCGATCCCGGTTATTGTAACACCTGACCGTGGGTGCGGGTCAGTTGCTGAACGTATCTGCAGCGTAACGCGGATTAGGATTATACTTATTGCTGTTGTACATACAACTTAAATGTAGAAATATTTAAAGTGGCATATGACTAAAATTCGTTATCGACTATGTGTGTGTGAGGGGAGGAGGCAAAAGGGGGGAGAAGGGCAGGGTTCTGTAGGCATGGCTTGTCTAAATCATTCTTATTTACGGATAAGGGTTGTCAAGACCTAGGCAGCCGTCTGCCCATCATTGAACTTCTTCGAGTAACGCGAATTGAGAGGCTTACGGAACTAAGAACTAAGAGACGTGGCAAAGGCGAGAAATTTGATTTCCGCACTACACAATCATAATAAATGGTAATTCGTATAAGTAGGTAAGGATTATGCATAATCGTTAATATAGTTATAATTATAGTTCCATATAAGCCCGCGTATATATGGACCTTCGATACTATTTCCCCGTACTATTAACCGTCCCCGCCGTCGCCGTGCTCATCTGCATACTGCCAACATCTTTGTGGTGATCCCCCGTCGAGTTCGTATCCAAGCTCGTCTCCGAGTAGTCCAGCTTGTAGCTGGCACTGCGCGTCACATCCTCCATTGAGGCCTCCTGGCACTCCCGACCCGTGTGCGTTTGGGAGCCGCAATTGTAGCAGGAGATCACCTTACCGCCCGTGTTACCGCCGCCACCTGCTCCCGTTATGGGGCAGACGGCCAGCGCACTGTATGACGGCGTGCTGGGAATCTGTTGGGGCGCCGACGGTACGGTCGCTGCATTCGTGCTTACCACTGCTGCCGTGTTCGGGAGCTGAGGTGGCGTCACAGCCGTTGGAGTTCCGGCCGCAGGCACTGGCAGAAAGGCCAGGCCCGTTGGGAAGGGGTAAAGGAGTTCACCATTGTGTGGCGGGCCCATCGAATAGCGGAAGCCACCGCGCACCGTCTGTGGGGGCGCACCGTGTGGTTGGAATATAGTCTGCTGCGGCGGCGGGGGTCCTCGTTGGTGATATGGATAGCTGGCGGCATTGAAGGCGGCGGGCGGCGGTTGTTGAGGCTGCAGCAGAACTGTTGTCGTCGGCGTACTCACCGGTGCCGGGCTGATCAACAGTGTCTGCTGCTGAGACGTCTGCGCCTCGCTAACTACACTTGGTGTACCCGTCGTGTATATCTGCTGGTAGTTCTTATCCATCCCGTTTCGCCCGTTAAGCCGCTGCTGGATACTAAGTTGCTGTTGCTGTTTGTAGCTAAGGTGGTGCTGCTTTTGTGGATAGCTGCCCAGGCCGCTGGGAATCACCGTGGTGACCATGCCCATATTGGCGTCCACTGCACTGTGCAACGGCACTGGCACCTGGGTGGGTGTCGGGGTTTCCGATGGTGAAAGGTCACCGCAGGATCCATTTGAGCTTCCCGACTCGCTTCCTGTAGTGGCGGCACTTTTATTGGAATTTATAGGTATCACCGAACCGCTGCCGTCATCGTTCATGCTCATGTTCTGCATCATAGCGTTCATGGTGAAGTTACTGTTCTGAAAGTGCTGCTGCTGCGGAATAAAGTGGTTCGCTTTGACCCGATGGTGGTGTCCTGGCCGAGGGAAACCATTGCGGATGATACTGTGCAGGCTAGTGCCGCTGGAATTGCTGCTTCCGCCATCAATGACATTCTGAAAAAAATAAAAGTAACATTTAGTCACCTTCCAACAATCCATCTTTAAAGAGGTCACTGAACTGAAGCCTCCTAAAAATAAGGAAAGAGAAAAAAATCTTGAGATAATTACATCATGTTGTTGCTCGCCGCCAATGGAAGTGGGCGGCGGCGTCGTCTCCGCCGACGGACGTCTCGTGTTCTTGGGCCCCGTCATCCTTTGCGACATGCTCCTCATCTGCTGTTGTTGCGTCTGCTGAGCCTGCATCGGTACATTGCCGAGCGAGCGCTCCCGCTGGGGACTCGTCGTGCGGCTGCTAGACGGCGAGGATTGTTGGCTCAGCATGGGCGAGCTGGCCGGTGGCACTTGATGGTCCAAGCTCTGCGGCTGCTGCTGCTGCTGCGGAGCGGTCGTTTGCTGTGGCGGCGGTGGTGCAAAGTGTCGCATCGACCACGGCGTGTTCTGGTGGCCAAGCATAGCACTTGTATCCGCTGGAATGGTGATGTTGGGCTGCATCAGGTGCGGCATGCCGTCAACGCTAATCTGATCAGGCAGGATCTGCGGATGAAATGTTTCTGTCATGGTCTCTATTTTTTTTTACAGAGGACTCACCTTGGAAAAGTGCTGAGAAAATATCATGGGAATATTTCCCTGTGGAGTCTGCAGCACCTGCACCATCTGGGGATGCTGAGGATGCGGTGGTGGCTGCTGCGGGGCCTGCATCTGATGGATCACGTGCTGCGGCTGGAGGATCAAATCGTGCGGGGACGGCGGGTGCGGATGCTGGGGCGTTGGCTGTGTTTGCGTCTGAGCCTGGACCTGTGTTGAGGACTCCATCTGTGCTACTGGTTGAAACCGCTCGGCCACTAGCTTGTTCTCCTTGATCTTTGCCAGGATGCCGAAAATCTTCTTCTGCTCGTCCATGGAGAAAACGGGATGGATGGCCGCCATCGTATAGACGAGCAGCAGCTCCAGAAGGGTATCCTGGTCGTTGATGCAGCTGAAATCACACTCACCCCAGCACTCCAGGGTGCGGTAGATCTCGCTGACGCAATTACGATTGCAGGCGCGGATGAGGGCCAGGTAAAGGGCCATCTTGCGCCGTATCTTGCGGTCGGTGGGGTCGCCCTTCTGGCAGGTGAGCATGTCGGCGGCAAGATCATGCGGATTATTTGCCCGCAATTCCATACCGCGCAACGTCTCCGAGTCGCACCTGCCCTGCTCCTCCAGCAGCGTCCCCAGGAAACGCAGCTCGAACGGCAGGCAGGCGGTTAGCAGGGCGTACATCATCTCGATCCGGTTGTAGCTCTCGAGTTTCTCAAACCACAGCAGCACGTCCTGTTTGCAAATCATCTCCAGTGTTTCAGCTAGCGATTCTGATTCCTATTCCGATTGCGATTCCGAATCCGTGGCGTTGCATCTACTTGGTACGCCGTACGTTTGTGTTTGTGTTGGTGCTCTAGTTACGTGTGGTGGGTGCAAAAAGCGCAACAACAACAACAACAACAGAAACAGTGACAGCAAGCGCGGTGTGGAGCAGCTGCTGCTGCATCTCAGCCGCAATCGGCGGCGCTGGCTGGGATCCGCGCCTGGACACTGGACAGCTTCCCGCGAACTACTAATTGGCTTTTATCCGCCTCCGTGCGCTTCCTCGCCTCTATCGCTACCTTTTTCTTTCTCCTGCTCACAAAGGCTGCTCACAACTACAACTACAAACACACAGTCGCATATATTTTGCGCTTTAGCGGGTGGCGGGGTTCGCGGGCGGCGGGGGTATCGGGGGGCTGCAGCACATTGGCCAGCACTCGTTGCTTTTCACTCGCCGCTGGCAAATTCTGCAATTTCCGCGATTTTTCTGCCTCCACGTGGGGTTCCTGCGACAGTTTCTGAGACTCTCGCAGTGGGGGCCACTTCTTTTGGGGCTACTGTCTGCGTGCACTTTATTTACAACGCATTTTTTGCGATTTTTGTCAAAATTTTCTAATTCTTTCCACTTTGGTACGGTGTGACCAGGGGTGGTGTTTATGTTGTTTGAGCCAGTGTGCCCAAAGCATGGTTTAAATATACTCTTGTTTTGGACCACCGATAATAATTCGATGATTTTAAAAAGCGCTGAATCTGGATTCAAATAAATATAAGCTTTTATTTCGATTTTAAGGACTTTTTGTATTTTATATTAAAAATTAGAAAAGTCTTACGAATTTATTCAACTGATTAAAGATCCAATCTAATACATACATTGAACCATCCCATGTTGTTGAAAAAACTTGTTTTAAATTTTGTTACTTATTTAATTGCGGATTACGATTTTATGAAAAGAGAATACAAGATTAATTTGCTGTTGCAGCTGCTTAGAATCCGTCCTCATCATCCTCTGCCATCTCCTTGGCCAGCTCAAGGTCCTGCTGCTCGCGCTCACGCCTCTCCTCGGCGCTCTCCAGATCCTTTCCGTACGACTTTGGTGGATAACGCATGGCCTTAACGCTCTGGTTGTGCAGGTTCAGGCAGAAGGAGATGCGCTCGTGGAAGGCCAGCTGCGGTTCCCTGGTACTGTATATATCAGTGCTCTCCTTGCTACGCATAAAGTTCTGGGCCGGATCCAGAGTAGCTTCGATCACTCCATCACGAATGGCCTTGGAGACGATAAATTCAGCGTCCTCGGCCGAGTCCAGCATCAATCGCTTGGCAATGTCCTGCGGCGATATGCGGGAGTAAGACAGTCCGATGGAGCGAATGGCTGTCTTAATGACATTGTGGCGCAGCCGAATGATCAGGGTAAAAGTATGGTCAAGCTGGAACTTGGGTCCGTACTGGGCTACCACGTCGCCGAACCTCTTCAGGTTACCCAGACGCACGGCCTGTGTGAGCTGGAAGTAGGCTCCGAGAGACTGGCGCAAGCCCGCCTGCCGAAACACCACTCGCTCCGGAATGTTTCCCAGAAGCAGCTCCACCACAATGATCAGCTTTTGCACAGTCTGGCGGAAACCGATGGCAGCGTGCTGCGGAGACTTGCGCAGGGCCTGGACTAAATGCTTGTGAGCGTCACTGTACTCCAGCTTGGCGGCCTTTATGCGGCCCAAGTAGTAAAGGAATCGAGCCCACTCGTTGTTACTGGCCGACTCTGGGTAGACAGACTTCTTTACCAGCTTGTCGGCTTGATCGTACAAAGCATAGTGAAGGTAGTTGCGCAGCAGACAATTAATCAGCACAGCCTGGCCCTCGAAATCGTTACGCAGTGTAGCAGTACGAAGGCGGGCGTGCAAGAAGGCTCGGATTCCTTCAAGAGAGTCCTTCAGCTCGGCAACGCGCGAGAAATAGAAGTAGGACTTGGCGCCAATCAGATCCAGGGTGCGACGGTTCTGGACTGAAATCTTAGCCATCAAGGCGTCGGCACAAGTCCCAGCGCGGTTAAGGTCATTCGCGTCGATGAGCTTGACCAACAAAAGAAGGTAGAAATAGGCGTCCACCTCGGCAATAGGTGCCTTCGAGGCAACCTGCTTCTTGGCTAGATCAGGAAGTTCCGTGGCGTCCTTCTCAACGGCGGGCATTAAAGCTACAGCGGCCTCACGATCCGCTCCTGGCGGGTAAATGCTCTGGGCCAAATTTCGGAACACCACTCCGTTGAGTTTTCGGCGAGTATTGGGCAAGTTGCGCAGTACGCGTAGAATAAATCTAATAGAAGGATTATCCCTTATTAAATGGATAATACAGATTATTGGTTACTTACCGCGACTCCTTAGAGGCGACTCCTTTCTCAATCTGACGAATCTGCTCGCGGATCTCCTGCACGGTAGCCACATCTTGGTTCTTCTTCTCGTCCGCTAAAGTCTCCGCGGCGGGGTCCACCTCCATCTCCACGTCGTGGGCACCAATATCCGTTGTGTTGGTCATTTTTTTGAACTCTTAATTTTCTATTACCACAATTATTGCCGACTTTTTTATTTTTGCCCAATCAAAATGCCAAGTAATGTTGCTTCAGTGTTGCCAGGTTCCGATTTGGATTTTCCTCAAAAATGTACCGATTGAAAATACCAAAAGAATAATTTCCCCTTAAATTTAAAAATTTCCCTCTAAGTAGTAGACGAGCTTACCCGGTTCCAGAACAGTATTTTTATCGTTATCGGTGCGGTCACGCTGATCGATACCCAATATAGCGGCAATCGTTGGGCACTTGTTACAAAATAGAAATTAAAACCATAAATATGAATTAAAATTTAGTTCTTACAATTAGTCAAAAATGTTACGGTATAAGCATGTGGTGCGAATGCTCCAGCGACGTTCCTACTCAGTCAACCAAGCTGGCAGTGGAAGTGGTCCTGGCAATGATGGCGACGAAGACAAACATCCAATCCGGCGGACCCTCCGTTTGTTGGGCAACGATATGCGCAAGGTCAAGGAGTTCTTTGTGCCCAAAGAAGCTGTTCCTGAGGATTCCAAAGACACCATCCCCACCCAGAGCAAGTTCAAGTTCTCTGGGGAGAGAGACAGAGATTACACTTTACCGGACGACTTCCAAACACATTGCGATGTGCTAGTCATTGGAGGCGGTGGTCTGGGTAGTTCCGTAGCCTACTGGTTGAAGGAAAAGGCACGTGACGGACTTAACGTGGTGGTAGTGGAGAAGGACGAGACGGTGGGTACATTTTGAGGGGTCCACCTTCTCTTTTTAACGATTTATCTGTGTTTTAGTTCGCCAAGTCTGCTACTCGAGTTTCAGTTGGAGGCCTGTGCCAGCAGTTCTCTCTACCGGAAAACATTCAAATGTCTCTGTTTGCTGCCGAGTTCCTACGTAACTCCAAACAGAACTTCGGTACCGAGGTGCCGATCCAATTTACCCCGCATGGCCATCTACTGCTTTGCAAAGACGAAGACGCCGAGGCATTGATGCGCTCCTCCCAACTGCAAAACGAGCTTGGAGCCCGCAACGAGTTGCTCACTGCGGAACGGCTGGCTATTCGGTTTCCATGGTTGAATACAGAGGGTATTGCCTTGGGCTGTCACGGACTAGAGCTGGAAGGTTGGTTCAACCCGTTGGCTTTGCTCAGCAACTTTAGGCGTTCCGCTGCCAAGAATGGGGCACATTTTGTTAACGGCGAGGTGGTTGGCTTCGATTTTCGGGCGCAATCTGACATGTCTGTGGTCGCAGGATCCAATGAGGGAAGCTACAACGGCTTGGACAAGGCTGTCATCCGCTTTGCCGACGGAACGCGGCGCACCTGTAAATTCGCATTGTGTGTGATAGCAGCTGGAGCAGATTCCGGTAGCGTGGCGCGAATAGCGCAGATAGGAGTCGGACCCGGAATGCTGCAAGTGCCGCTGCCCATAGACAAACGTAAACGATATTTATTCGCCATCAATACTCAGGCGGAAAATGCCCCTGGAATGGGCATGCCTCTGACTGTCGATCCCTCGGGAACTTTTATTCGACGCGATGGTTTGGGTGGTAATTTTATATGCGGCCATAATTCCCAAGATGACAGCGACAGCTCAGCGGTGGATCCGCAGTACTTTGAGGAACATATCCGACCGAAACTTGCAGACCGAGTACCTGCCTTGGGAGATTCCAAAGTAGTCGACAGCTGGGCTGGATTTTACGAGCATAACGTCTATGATGAAAATGGCATTGTCGGTGCCCATCCCTACTTCCACAACCTTTACGTGGCCACTGGTTTCAGCGGTCACGGCATTCAGCAGTCGATAGCTGCAGGACGGGCTATCTCCGAGTTGATTATAGATGGCCAGTTCCGTACTATTGACCTCTCGCGTCTTACTTTCGACAGACTAATTGTGGAAAGACCCATATACGAAGAAAGTCAAGTCTTAAGCTAGGATCCTTTGTTTTTATAGAACTGTTAAAAGTCCAATGAGCATGCTGTAGGTAAATAATTTTTGGTTTTCCGAAAACCAGCCAGGTGCAAAGCTTTAAAATTACGAAAAAAAATTGGCATCAATAAAATTTATTGGACACAAACGGAACTTTCAATCCTTAACCCATTAGACATGAATTTAAAAGATATTTTCCCACAAAATTGGGTCATCTCTCTTGCTACATAACAAAGGTAACTTGATATTATTGCTAATATTACGATATTAACTATTTGAACTGTCCGGGAGCTGGTCCGAAAAGCCCGACGCCTTGTTTGCTAGCGGCACGGGAGGGTGCAAAGCCAAGGAGCTTCTGGATGTTCTGACGAATGGACATTGTGCAAAGGATGTACAGAAAGATGAATGAACAGTCGGTGTAATCGTCGCCAGCCAGGTTGCGATGGCTCAGACCCTGAATCCAGGAAATGGGTGTAAATGGCAGCTGGGCCACAACCCGACCGTCGAAAATGCTATTGAACATGCTAAGCAGCGCTGTGAAAGCAAAGCCGGTGGCGAACATAGACTTCATTTTGACCAGCGACAGGTCTCTGTTGTTGTTCTTCAGTTTCTCCTCATCGCGCTCTATTTTTTTCTTCACAGCCTTGTCCAGGGAATCACCATGAATCTCCTTGCGGCGCTCCACTGTCGGACACAAGGAGTTAGTTGGTAATTTACAAGGAAAATCTTTTCACTTACATTTCTTGCTCTGCTTTTCCACTTCGGTCTTCAGTTTCTGATACTTTTCCGTCCGGTAAACCAGCACCCAAGTGAGGCCTATAACAGAGAAGTGATAAATCACTTCATAATGAACTGAATTTCACTTACCTTCGCCCAGAAAAGCGGTGCAAACCGAAATAAATACAATTAATATCGTGTCGGACCACATTTTTTCACCAATTTATTAATTTTGATGAAACGTCTCGATTATGTGGGACTTCGATAGAACCTTATCATAAACTATCGATAAGAAAATACTAGATATTCGTTAGAGATGATCCAAAATACTCGTAAGTCAAGTATTTTAAAAATATATTTTTTAAAATTTATTTTTCATAGATTTTACAATTAAAACCCTAAAAATTAATAAAATAAATTAAAACACAACATTGTTTTTGTGGCATTTCACAAGTTGCCGACTGATGGTAAATTGTATTTCTAGGCTCATTAAAATTTTAGAGTTGGTATTACAATTATTAAATCAAATATTTTCTGTTCGTTTTAATATATATATATATATATAGATGTAAGCATAATAACTTGCTGCAAGTTAACAGACTCCGCCGGTAAGACGAACTCCTTGCGTTGACGCTGCTGCTGCCGCACTTGCGAAGTTGCTGGAGTGGGGCTGTGGATGTATTTTGGGGGTGAGGTGACGTTAGGCGCTGTAAAATGCTACATTTGAGGAAAAAAAATCAAATCAGGTTATATATATATATATAGAAATATATATGTGATATATAGAAAACAACAACAATGAGAAGAGTTCTGGGTAAAATGTAATTTAAATCTCAAAAGTTAGAATGTCAAAACGTCAGTAAAAAATATTCAAATTGAAGTCCATTTGACTTCAAGTTGAATATTAAACCTACTGATGTATTTGAATGCGCAAAAAACGCTTGGACATAATGGAAAGATTCGGGTAATAATGGAACCCTCAAGAAGTTTTGGTTGCTGTTTTTCGTTTCAGTTTTATGGATGTTGATGTTAGTTTTTTTTTGAGATATTTTTTTATTTGCTCAATCTCAAGCCTCCGCCTAGTAACGTCGCCGTTCCCGCTCGCGACTTCGCGATCGCCGCCGTTCATTGGAACGGTTACGGCGCGAATCGCGCTGTCGGTCGCGGTCCTTCTCCCGCTCCTTCTGTCGCTCCTCTCGCTCCTTGATGCGTTGCTTGTGTTCCTCGATGCGTTTTTGACGGAATGCCTCTTTTTCTGCAATCTGGAGAGATAGTTTTTGATATTATTTTAGTCCACATGGAATAAGTAATTTAAGGCAATTCTACTAAACTTACAGCTTCCGGCGTCAGTGGCAGCCAATAGATGCAGGGCGTTCCCTTAGTCTTACGAAATAGATCATCTAATAGCCTGATGGGTGGTTCATTCTCCTTTCTTTTGGCTTTGGTTGCTGCTCGAAATAAAAAAAATATATATATTAAATTTTTGTAAAGATTGGCACCACCGTCTATGTAATTCACCTGGCGATCCGCTGCGACTACGTCCTTGTAAGTTGCGATCGCCGCGGTCACGTTCCTTCTCCCTTTCCCGTTCACGATCCCGATCACGTTCACGGTCGCGTCCTCGACCCTCTCGTTCCCTAGACCGCTTGCGTTCCTGACCGGCTCTCTCCGTGTCTCGGGATCGTGATTCCAGTCGGTCCTTGCTCCCTCGACGCTTGTCACTGCCGGCTTTGTCCTGTTCGCCTGGCTCCTTCTTTCCTACATCCCACTCACGAACTGGTCGTATGGGCTGCTTAAGAGACCAAATTAGCTTCATATTCAGAATTATTGTATTTTCCATTTCTTACCTTTTTATCCGATGTGTCTAATCGGGACCAAGCATTGCCTGGTTGCTGGTTGTCCCTGGTGTTCTCCTGGCCGTACTTTGGAGCCTCATCCTTAGTCGATTCTATCGCTCGATCCATGTCCAATCGGCTACCAAAGTCGACGTTCAAGCATTTGGGGTTCGAGACTGGCCAACGCACTCCGTGCAAGGCATGACGGGTTTCAATGGCCTCGCTGCAAAATAATAATTTAATTTTATTAATAATCCAAGTAAAAGTGTCTATTTAAGAAAAAATAAAAACATGCATAGATAGTAAAGTAATAAAGTAAGAAAAAATAAAAACAAAACCTATGTTTACCTGAGAAATATACCATTTCACGCTCATTTGTTTCAGATACTCAGGTAAAATCTCAACTTAAATCATCTTTAATCCATATACCGATTTTTGGAAATAATTTTCTTGGAATTGTATCTTTTACTTACTCTTCTGATGAGTAGGCGACATAACATTTGGACTTGATGCGGTCTATCCAGAAGCCGTCTTCCTCGACGATCTTGCCCGTCCGCGCCAGCAGGCCCTTTAACTGCATAACGGTGAAGGGCCGAACCAGGTTGGTTATGTAAAGCACGTGGCTGGCGCGGTTCCGAGCTGGACTGGGGGAGCGGACTACCTGTGGAGCTGGCGTGGCCACAGTGGCCTTGCTGGATCCACTCTGTGCTGGCGCCGAATCGGCACCGGGTGGCGGAGTGGTTCTGCCAGCGGCTCCACTTGCACCTTCCTTGTCCCCAGTGGACTCGGAACTGGTATTGACGGCAGAGACCTCGACAACGCGCTCCTTGGCCAAAGGCGGCGAAAGCGAGCGCTCCGATTCGCGGTCACTGGTGACTAGACCCTCCTCCTCGGACGAGGACTCTAACTGCACATCACTCAGCGGCACCGGCTGTACTACATCAGCGATAATGTTCTTAAGGGAGTCCGTTGAAATCGCCAGTACAGGCGGGGCACGATCCGATGTTTTTTTGTTCGTCAACCATTTCCGCTTCCTCACCGAACGCTGTTGCTGCAAAGCTGGAGTTTCGGTTGAGGCAGTTGCTATGGTGCTGTTATTCTGGTTATTGGTTATTGAGGCCTCGTGTTTGTCATTTGGAAAATCTGTGGCTTCGTCGTTAGTTTTCACATTTTCCTCATCTGCATGCTCACGGTTTTCCTTTTGCTCCTCTTCCTCGGGGACCTTCTGCTCCTCGATCTCGGGAATCTGGTCCTTGGACTTCTTCTTCGGCTTCCTGGTGGGGGGTTCTTCCTCCCTTTCCTCGACGTCTTCTGTCTGAATGTCTAATACATCGCTTGACGTTTTTAGTTGTTCCTCATCCTTGCTGGCCGTTAGGCTAACTGAAGGAGAAGGAACTGTTACCTCTTGCTCTTGACTGCTCTTCTTGTCTTGCCCGTCCTCTTCATCGTCAGGGTTCCGTTCTGGCTTGTCATCGTTGTCATCATTGTCCTCGGAGTTCGTTTCCTTTTCTTGGCCTCCAGACTCCCGCAGCTTTACAAGATCCTCGCTCCTGTTATCAGAGGTCTCACTCTTTTCAGACGGCACCTCCTTTTCCTCTTCTGCGCTTGGCTTTTCAGCATGCTGGCCGTTTTCGGGCTCCTCTGGTATTGGTTCAACCTTTCGGTCACTATTCTTACCATCAGCCCGCTTTTTGGGAGTCGAGCGACTGCCGCGACTCTTGCGCACTGGGGAACCAGTAGGTTCCTCGCTGGAGGCCCGTACCTCTGTGGTTACTTCGCGCGATGCGGGGGTCTGCTGCTCCTCCTGTACGTTGGCTTCGTCCTCCGTCTTTTCGTTCTCGGACACCTTGAGGGAGCGGCGGCTTCTCCGTGCCGGCACCGGGGCGGGCGAGGAGGACTTTTTTCGCTCGCTGCGCCGTCTCATGGCTGCGGAAAAGGCTCGCTGCAAAAATCTAAAACAAAACGCTAGATCTTCTGTTTCATTCACTGCACACTGTTTTTACTCCTCGTCCCTGGGACACACACCTTTGCACGATTATGAAAAATTCTTAATTTTCTATTTTGCCAGCAAAAGAGCGTCAATCCGCCACAAAATGAAGGGTTGCTTCCGACACTCGATACTGCACGTTGCAGCTATCGAATACAAATGTTTATCGGTTGTTATCGGATGCGTTTCATAAACCGTTAAAGATCTAGGAAGAAAAGAATTATCCGTAAATTAGTTATAGATTTAGAGTTTTTAACTTATTATCTATTTTTTATAATTTAATTTTCATTTCTTTCTTAAATTTATTAGTCTGATGGTAAAAAGTGGATGCACTACAAGCAGTTTCTATGCTACTTTTTAAAATTTTTTTATCTACAAATTAAATCTGTTAAAAATGCATAGTCTACTTTAAATTGAATACTAAATACTATAAACTGGCAAATATTTTTTAAAGAAAACTGATGGCTAAAATGGTCGTTACAAAATTTACCTTGTAACATTCCCCGAGCACTTTGCAACACTGTGGTGCATTTCATAAGCAGCACAAAATCAAACGTAAACTTCCCAAGACATCTCGATTTCGCAAAATGTATTAAAAATCGAATAAAATGATTGTCAAAAACATTTTCAAATTGACCCATGTAATGGGTAGGCTCCGCATGGTTCCTGTCAAGGAGTTGCATAGCTCTGTGCCTTTGAGAACGGCCAGTTTGTGCGCCGCGAAGGCTCCAAGTAGGGGTCAGGTGGCGCGACTGCATCCTCCAAATCCGCATACGTCCAACGGCATGCTGTGGGCGTTCACTGCAGCATTCACGTTTAATTTATTCGGTAGCGGCGATGAGAAGGAGGAGACCCCGGAAGACAAGCTGGTGAACACGATCAAGCGATCTATCTTGTGCATTCAGAGGGAGCAGTTCGATAAGGCCGAGCAGATGCTCCACCTGGCGCTCCGAATGGCCCAAGACTTGCAGAGCAAGGAGGGTGTAACGTATGTTTACGATGTGATGGCTAACCTGGCCATGGAGAGGGAACAGTTCAAGAAGGCCGAAAAGATTTTCACCGACGTTATGAAACGTCTTTTCGCCGACGGCCACAACGAAGAGAGTCCCAAGGTGAGTGTTCCTTGTATGATTGCTGTCCATCTCGGGCTCAGTATTTTATTCTTACAGATCTTGCACATAAGCTCCAAGATAGCGCACATGGCCCAACTGCAAGGCGACCTCGAAAAGAGCTTTCAGGGCTTCACCTGGACCCTGCAGCAGTTGGCTAAGCTCCTGGAAAAGATTCCAGAAGATAAAGACGTACAAGAGTTGTATGGCCTGACAAAGAACTGGTATTGAAGGTGTTTCCATGGCTTCCAAGCTCAACAGATATCCTCTACATTCTATACTATCGATGCATTGGGCTTTTGCTTATGTTTCAGGTTTGGCCAGTTGCTGATGAAGCAGGGAAATTATGCGGAGGCGAGAAAACTCTTCAAGGAAGCTTACGACACGCTGGTCGATGTATATGGCACCGTGAACGATGCTTCAGTAACCATTCTGAACAACATCAGTGTGGCTTATGTTAATGTAAGATATTCGCCGCTTCACATAAACTATCAAATATGAAAAGTTACTGCATTCCCCAGCTGGAGAAATACGCAGAGGCACGCGAGACTCTTCTGGTCGCAATGGATCTGGCCAAGGAGCTAAAAGACGTTACTCAGGAGGGCATTCTTCAGGCTAACTTGGGGCTGATATATCTGCGAGAGGGCTTGATGAAGCAGGCGGAGAACGCTTGTCGTCTGGCCTGGAAAATGGGGAAGCAACATGGAAATCCCGATGCTCTCGAGCAGGCCGAGTATTGTCTTAATGAAATTAAGACAACGCTGAATGGAGAGAAGCGCCAGTAAGGCACTTCTTTAAACTTGTAAATCTTATAAATTTGTATTGAGGCTTAAAAATATGTTTGCCCAAACTGTTTTATAAAAAATACGAATGGAGAAAAGGCATTAAATATTTTTTGTATAGTGTATTTTGACTTATTTTAAAATTTCACTTCAAAGGAAAGAAAGCACAATTTTTAAGGGCAATCAAACAGTTTAAAGCTGAATCGATTGTTTTAAACATTAATATGGGTTTGGAAAATAATTCTAAGCAGGTTCATCGAAAAAAAACTGAGTCTTCATTAAACATGGCATAGTTTTAAATTTAAATGCACATATTAGAATAATTGTTTTCTTTCTGAATAGAGGGTAGGTGAAACCTGATCCTAGATCTGCTTAAAACATTCCAGTGATTAGCTGGAAACCCCATAATTTAAGTTGCTTTGCATTCACACAGTTACCCCTACTCGAACTTGGCGATGACAATCATCAATCCCACGCCGGTGAGCAGTGCAAAGATCTCCTTCAGCGACTGCTTCAGTTTTGTAGATTCCTCCAGTAATTCCGGCAACACGCTGACCGTCGCAATGTAGATAAACCCGCCAGCAGTGAAAGGCAGCACCCAGGGTGCGGAGCTGTCTCCTTCACCGCTTCCAGCACCCAGAAGGGCTAGAGCTGTTCCAGCTACTGCTCCCAGCGCAGTGACCAGCTGAAGCAGCATCGCCTTTCGTCGCGAGCACCCAGACTTGATCAGGATGGCAAAGTCGCCGATTTCATGCGGAACTTCGTGCAGTAAGATAGTAATGGTGGTTACAATGCCAATGCTGTTGCCCGCCAAATAAGAGGCTCCGATGGCCAGGCCGTCGGTAAAGTTGTGGGCAAAGTCAGCTGCCAGGTTCAAGTAGCCGGAAATCTCCACCTCACCTTCGGGCTCGGCTTCCTGCTTTTTGTCTTTCGGCTTGTTGGACTTGACTTTCTTGTCTCCATCTCCATTTTCTTTGTTCGCAGCCTTTTTGTTCTCAACGGGCTTAGGTTTGGGTGCTCCATGGCTGTGACCATGTCCTCCCTCGCCTCCCTTCAGAATACGCACGAGTTTCTCAACCGATAAAAAGGCAATGATGCCACCGAGCACCCACAGGCCAACGGACATGTCATGGACGTGTCCGTGCCCATGGTCTTCGCCCTCATGATGATGATGATGGTGGTGGTGCCCCTCCTCATGATCGTGATCTCCGTGGGAGTGCGGGTGGGTGGCGTGCGGTATCAAGTGCAGGAAAGCATCGCCCAGCAGACCCCCGGATGCGAAGGCTAATAGAACCTTCAGTCGTGGCTTCATCGCCTCGCTGTTATCAAGAGGAATGATGTAAAGCAGAACGAAGGGGGCAGCGCTTATAAGAAGCGTGGATCCGATGGAGTGCAGCCATATGGTGTTCATATCTGAAAGACCTACTTGTTAATATATGCCATTTTCCGTGAGGAAGAAGTTTCTTACCCAATGCCGGCTTGCCTTTCGAATGACCATGTTCATGGTGATGGTGATCGTGATGATCATGGTGGCCGTGGTCATGATGATCATGGTCATGATGATCGTGGTGCCCGTGGTGGTCATGACGTCCATGATGGTGATGGTCATGATCATGGTCGTGGTCGTGGTGATCATGAACAACCGGCGGAGCCTTCTTCGCATCAAAGTTTTCATTGGCTTCCCGCGAGTATTTGAAACTGGGATTACCCTGACCGGCACATAATTCCGGCAGGGAGAGAAGCACTGCTCCAAGGATAACGGCAAGCGCCAGCTTCTGATAAAACTGGACCTTGCTGGTTTGAAAATCGGCCACTTGTTTGGCCATCTTAACTAAGGTATCTTTTTCGGCGACTCCACTAAAGTGTTGTGACGTGTGTGTTTTTTTTCCGCTGCGTATTCACTGTAGCTATCGATGACAGCGAGGAATGGCCCAACTATCGATAGTTTCAAAACATTGAAATAATTAAAGACACTAAAATATTTAAAAAAAACTGTGACTTAAGCATCAAAGGACGCTAATTTTAAAGGCTTTAATTTTACGTGTTACTTGTATAATTTAAATACAATATCAATTATTATAGTCTTTAATTGATAGACTTGGTGAACCGGAACTAGAACGTCATGTTTGCAGCCCTGGTTTGTCCCCACAAAACAGACCCAACACTTTGTAAACACGAAACATTTATTTTAAAACTTCAATAAAACACAAAGAACACAAATGACAGATCTGAGCATCACTGGTCAGCAAGTGCAGACGCAGCAGTTCGTCCCAACAGAACCCTTTCGGATCACCACCAATGCACCACACCAGATGAACGATGCTAGTCTGACTCCCGGAAGGAAGAAGCTACAGAAGTGGCTGGGTCGCGTCCTGCGAATCGTCATTACCGATGGCCGCGTCCTGATTGGATTCTTTAACTGCACCGATCGAGACGCCAACATCGTCCTCTCCATGTGTGCCGAGTATCTGGTGGAGGGCCAGGAGCCTCGTCTGTTGGGTAATGTCATGGTTCCTGGAAAGCACATTGTATCCTGTTCTATCGATGAGCCTGATCCTCAGTCTAGTCTTCTGGTGCAATAGACAGACCTTTTTTTTGTAGTTAATATTAATCGAAATAAAGTTCTGCTTACAATTTTAAATTTTAAAAATCCTAATTATTAATGTATCTCTTTACGTTCTCCCACCCACCAAAGAAAACAATGAGTTTTTAATTATTTTAAATTTGTATATTTTGCAATTTAATAAGACTATTAAATATCTCTTCGATATTAGTTGTTTTCCTATTTTCTCTTTATCGTTGCCAGAGATGGTTGAACGAGGCTAATAACTAGATACGTGAAGGGTGCACAATAATTTTTTTTTATTTTTGTATGTATATAATGCCGCTCATAAGCCGTTCAAAAAAAAAAAAACATCGCGTAAAATTCGTCGGTGTTCAATAAATAATTAGTTTCGAGTCGTACATGACACGGCAAATGTGTGGGTGTGTTGTGATTTCGTTTTTAATGTATTTATATACAAGCCACTTTGGTTGCTGGTTGGATAGCTGTTCCGTTTCGGAGTTTCCATCTTCCTTCTCAGTACAGGTTGATTTTCTTGAGTATCGTCTTCCGACACATGTGGCATGTGCGCAGGGTCTCGGCGCAGTGGGAGCACGCACCATGACCGCAGAGGAAGGCCACGTCTCGTTTCCGTTCCATGCAGATGCCACAGAAGTGCGACTCTTCGAATTCTTGCACCTTGTTCTCAAGGTACCGCAACAGGTCTCCCGATGCCACTCGGGTGGGATCACTCGGCGAAGACGTGGACGTAGGCAAAGACACAACCCTTCCACTGGGGGTCAAGCGCCGCTCGATGATCACTCCGCAGCGCAGACACTTCTTCATCCGAATGCCGCATTCCTCACAGGCGATCTGATGTTGACACGGCTCGAAGCGCACCAGTTGCAGCACCTCGTTGCATACGATGCACTCTTGTGGTCCCGTCACAATGACAGAAGTTGGATTGGAACTGGATGCAGCTCCTGCAACACTGGGCTCCACCACAGTTGAGCTGGTTGGTGGTTTGGGTGCCTTTTTGCGCGGTGCCACTTGCGGCGAGACGTTCTGCTGGACTGCGTCCGAGTTAAGTTTTTTCACGCCCGGCGAAGCTGAGGGCGTTGATGGTGCAGCTCCCGATGCTGCCGTCGTGTCGTTGGGCTTTGGCATCAAATCTAATTGTTGGCGCTGTGGCGGCACCGGGGCCGCACCATTGGATTCTGTTGGCACTTCTTCGACGGCAGCAGCTTCCGACATATCCAGGGTCTGGAGGTTGCGCGGAAGAGCTTCTGCATCCGCCTGCTGGCCGAAGATTAACTGACGGATGTTGCGGTCAGTGATCGATTCAAAAATGCTAGCATTGGCGTTGTTCAGCTCCACCCGACAACCGGATCGCGACAGATAGATCAAGATGCTGTACATTAATCGATCTTCTGCTCGAACGCTCGTTGGCACCAGGGTCTGGTAGAACTTATATATCTCTGGCGCCTCCTCCTGTTGTGGTTCGGCGGCCGCCTGAAGATTTGACTTCTTAATGACGCACAAGTGCATGGCATTATCTCCGTCCTCGTCCTTGGCGTTGACGTCGCAAGAGAGCCGAACCAGACGCTCGATCACACCGGCGTGGCCCTGAGAAACGGCCAGCAAAAATGGTGTCTGCCGGCGGTTGTTACGAATGTCCAGCTCCGCCTGACCCTCGGTGACCAGGGTCTCGACCACCTGAGCGTGTCCGTTGAGGGCGGCCAAGTGCAGAGCGGCAAAGCCGTCGTCCTTGCGTACGTTGACCAGCTGGCGAGAGAGCTGCAGGATTCGACGGGCGGCCACTACGTTGCCCTTCAGCGCAGCGTGATGAAGCACGTTGAAGCCACGGTTGTTCTTCACCGTAAAGTCCAGATTGGGAGCGTTGCAGAGAAGCTCCACCACCTCGGTGTTCTCCTTGCCGATGGCATCGTGGAGAGCAGTGTCGCCATAGGAGTCCTGAATATTAACGTTGGCATTGTGCTGTAGCAGCTCACGCACACAGTGAGGCGTTTTCTTGTGCGCGCAGATGTGCAGAGCGGAGCAGTGGCTCGAGTTGAGGAAGTTCACTTCGGCCCCGTGCTGGAGGAGCACACGCATCGTGGCCGGCTGGTTGCCAAAAGCGGCGTAATGGAGTGCTGAGTCGCCCTCCTTGTCTACAGCATTCACGTTGGCTCCCTTCGAGATGAGATAGCTGACCAGTTCCACGTGGCCTTGGTGGGAGGCGACCTGAATACACGCCTTGCCGCCGCTCATCACATCCACCTGGCTGGGATTTGCATCCAGATGCTGACGCACAAAGTCCAGATGGCCTTGGGCCGCTTCGCGTACCAGTTTGTCGGCCACCGAACTGCCAGAAAGACCAGAGAGCGGTGTCATTACATGGTCGGCTCTTCGATGACTTAGGTCCATCATGCTGTTGGAACGCTCGGCGGCTGTGGCCAAGGGCGAACGCTCCAACTTGACGCACTTGGGGTTCAGGGTCCACTCGAAGCCGTCGTCCAGCTGTTGTATGCGAAGATCGCCATCGGAGTACACTTTCACAACTTTACACAGTTTTCCCAAAGCCTTTAGAAGATTACAAATTAGATTCGAAACGCACTTCGTAATGGTAGCTACTTACATAGCGCATAATGTCGATCCACTCGCCGTGGCCTTTTTGCAGTTGCTGCACCTTGATGGCATCGTTGATGATGGTGACCAAATCGCCAACACGAAAAGAAACAACCTTGACCAAGGCGGCCGGATGGAAAGTCCATCGATTGGGACAATTCTCGTACTGAACACTGCAATTCTACTGTTTGAAAGAATTCTTCTCAACGAAAGATTAATGGATGCTTACCGAATGTCCCCTTTGTCTGTGATCCGGTGTACTGTGCCCAATTTTGACAAGTGCTCTACCATACGCGGATTCCATCCGCCGTGCCCCTGCTGCAGCTTCATTAGTGCATCGACCTCCAGACACACTTTGACCCGATCACCCACGGAAAAGCTAGGCTTCACCATGGGTGTCACGGGCTGGAGCTCGTCCGGCTGTCCCAAGACGGGCATGTGGTCCTTGTAGTAGTGGCCGCCGCACGTAGCTGATATATACTTGAGGTCCACGTTGCCCTTGTGTCCCAAACGGTAGACGTTCGTTGACCCTGTTACCCACGAGACGTTGGCTACACTGCGACACGATTCGTTGTCCCAGCCACGGATTTCCATAACCCGCCCCGTCCGGCCCTCGCCACCGTCTTGTTCGTTCCACTCCCAGTCGGGACCACGAACCACCTTGGAGCCAACAAAGATACCGCGCAGCTGAATACGCTTAGAGCCTTTTCGCGTCGGTACTCGGACTCCCAATGAATTGGGCGTGGTGTAGCGGATAAAGGGATGCTCCAGGTCGTGAATGTCCTCGGCGTAGCAGTAGGCGCACAGGTGATAATTGGGGCACTGGGCACACTTGAACACTATGCCAGCTATTCCTGCTTTCGAGCAGCCATCACAAACGACATTAGAGTGACGGACACCTACGGTAATAGGAAATAATAGTAGAAGAAGTTTCTGAGAATATTCCAGAATTGACTTACCAACTTGGGCATTATCCACGATAATCAAGTCGTACTGATTCTGATAGCCAACTCGGTAGTTGGTCCTGTGGCCAGAATCCCAGTTGACCACAACGGTATTTTCCGGTGAGTGCGTTGATCCACATCGACCAATTTCGCAAACCGTTCCAACGTGACCTTCTCCGTCGTCTGTTGCGCAAGAAATGAAACATCGTTAGTAGGATGCAACGTGAATAGCTGATGTGGTGGAGAAACTGGCTGCACCCAAGCGCTCCCTCTGGAGCACATCCGGTGGATCTGTCGGACAGACATCTGGGGAGCACAAACTTCCCCCATAAACAACCGACACACGGCTATAAATACCCCCACAATCATTGACTCGGGCTCCAAGCGGATTCGGTTATGCACTCGACGTGCAGCTGCTCTATAATTACCCAGCACGGGCGTGGAATCGTTCTCGAGAGGGTGACATTTGATGTTGGCCTAGGGAGGAACGCGGTCCGCGTCTAAAATGTTTGTTTATGCCTATATATTTTCACACAGAAACAGCGATGGAGGAGCCTTGTTTTCCCGAAATAAACTCTCCACTTTCGCCCCAATGTGGGGAGAGTAGAAGGCCTGCTGGAATCGCTCACGATCCCCATCCCAGGGTCTAAAAATAAACACTCCAAAAAGGTTGGAGACAAAATGGCACGCGCCCTTGCTCGCCCGAAATGACATGCCAGACATGGGCCGGAGGCTCTGTTTCTGCTTCTTTTGAGGGGCGGGGGAAACTGGAAGAGGGAGGAACACATACCATGACCCATACTTTGGACATGTGTGATTGTGCCTTTGCTGCAGGCACATGCAGCTGCTGTTGGAGCCGCTAGGCTCATGGTATTAGTCACGGGGAAAAGTGTTTCTGTTTACACCCAGCACTTGTGGAGCTTAGGGCTATATATTGGACATGATACCCTTGCAATACATATGATAAATGTTGGCCAATTTAAGAAAGCCTTGTTATACAATCTAATTGTGTTATAATATTTTTAAAGATTGCTATTTCCGGTTTCCAAATGAATTCCCAGTACGAAGTATGTCATAGCTCTCACTCGATTTCGTTATAATTTTCAGCTACATCATCTAATGGCTGGCATATTACGTTTGCGATGAATTTTTCCAGCTGAAGGAAATTAATTCAATTAAAAACTACGCAATATTATTGTTTAGCCAGCAGCTGCCTACGGACATATTTACCTGCCACATAGGGTGTTGGTGTGCATGTGTATTATCAATACCCACACATCCGAACCAAATATGTATGTAGGAACCATAAAAACGAAGCGACGAAAGCAGAAGCAATTGGTAAGCGCAAGAATTTCGCTGCTGCCGCAGTGAGTGTTGCTAAAAATAGCGAGGCGCGTCCTCTTTACATACAACAACGCCCCGAGCAGCAGCGGACACGGACACGGACACACACCTCTTACCACCCCTACCCCACACCCGGTACACTACACGGGTGCCAATGCCAAGTGAGTTTTGGGTATACAGTAGATATCGGCACACAAATTATTGGTTCCTTTTCAATTAAATTTCTTTAGGAGATCCTTTTATTGATTTGCATATTAAAGTGCTTTAGTTACTTGCACATAGGAGTTTTAATTTAGGGATTCCTGGAGTTATTCCTAAGCAATCTTCACAGTGATGATGATTTGATTCCACAATTTTAAACAAACACCCATACAATAATAGGGAACCGATACCAAGTTAATGTTTCCCCACTTCTGAGGGGAGTAAACAAATCGGCCCGTGGCCTTCCGTTCCTCCCGTTCAGTTCTTACCTTGATTCGACCAAATCCAATTGGGTCCACGGACGACTCGAATGCCGGGCGGAATGGAGGCTCGCATGGCTGAGGGCTGACTCACTGTGAGATGTTTAATAACTTCAGTGTTGTGCGGTTCCGATTCCAGCAATTCTGGTTGCCAGGCTGCAAGGAAGATGTGTGACATTTGACATTAGTCGAATGGGGAGTAAGATGATGGGACCTGGATGATAATTGGGTCAACTAACTGGCGCATGACTAAAGGAGAAAACCGCACGCATATACAATCTCTGGGTGTCTATATGGCAACAACGGATTGATGACGAGAGTGAAAATTCAGCTCCCTACTCTTTCGTCGATATGGTTGTGGTCTTCCCACTGAGGTCTCAGCTCCAAGGCGTTATGGTGTGACGCATTCCGATAAGACGCATGCAAATATCTGGTCATTATTCGAAATTTCTTCGCACTCCCCCTGATAATAGCTACATATTTTGCTGGGTGCTTTGCTTGTTTTTAGCTCTTTTACTTAGATAGAGCTCATTCAAAATAATTGACCCGCATGTGTTGTTTACGAAAGTCCGTCCACTGCCGTCCACTCACACTGGGGTATATCCCACATCGCCTATACACATATATGCAGATTCGCCCCAGTGTGCGTCCGAATGTGAAAAACGTTTTGGGGGCAGGGTCTGGCTTACCAATGCAATTATTGAATACTGTCCCACGTCCAGCAATCGCTGCTCCAGCTGTTTGCAATGAAAAACTTTACTTTCGGGTTTTAATGGTGCATTTTATGCGCGCGTGCGCTTTTTATTGGGCATACAAAGTTTCCTTTCGCCAAAGTGCATGAGACCGCTGCTACGATGGCCAAAGTGGGCATAATTCACTCACTGTCGCCTCGATTTCCGCACGCTTTTAACACTCTGCAACCGCACTATTTGTTTTTTCTCTATTGGACATTACAATTTGCTTGCTGTGGGCCAAAATTCACAATTTTGCTAGCTCTAAAATATACAACTACAATTTAGTGTGCTTCTTCTTTCTATAGGTCTGGCCTAGTGATGGCAGTGCAAAAAACACTTGTGCCATCGATATATCGATCGGCAAGCTGCCTATCGCTTGGCTACAGATAGTCAAACACATGTTAAGTTGTTTGTGTACCTTTCGGCAGTCAAAAATTGTAAATAAATTGTTTACCAGCTATTAATAAATCTTTTTTCTGTGTCCTGGGTGTGTTATGAAAAGAGCAGCCACTATGGACCAGTTGACATATGAGACAGCAATCAAAAAAGGTACGTTTTGCGAACTTGCTTGGTAACTAGTCACCATACTAATATATAATGCTAAACAGCTCAGCTGGTGGAGAGGAATCCTCAGTCCCAGATTGACCCTATGCGAGTTTCCATGCACGATGAAAAGGACATTATAACCCTGGCTCAACAAATTCAACATGCAGATAAGCAGTTGAAAAGCACGACCTGCCACAAGCTTGGTGTTATAATGGATCAGGTAAATATGATTCACTTGTATCAAGTAAACATAATTTATAACAATTCTTATCTAATTCCAGATAAAGATGCTTCAAGCCCAGGCCATGGAGATACTGAAGGAATCTAATGCCAATCGAGACCTACACAGTGCTGCCTGCAATTTTACCAAAAAACCCGGCCAAATCTATCATCTTTATCAAAGATCATCGGGTCAAAACTATTTTAGCATGCTGTCCCCGGAAGTAAGTTTGGATTTTTTCAAGATGATTAATTTTTAATCTGAAAATGTTTTAGGAGTGGAACCCAGTTGATCAGACATTCAAAGGTAGCTACCGGCTGGAGTTTGATTTGAGTTGGACTCCTGTGGATAAGATAAAAGAGCAGGATGAGAAGCTCAAGTGGGTGGAGCAGTGCATGCAAAAGGCCTTGGACGGAGGACATGGATCCGCTATGGCAATAGACTTTAACATAAATAATAATTAAAATCAAAATTAGTCGAATTAGGTTAAATAAATGGCAATGAAAAATGTAATTTTGAACTTTCAAATTATGGTGAACATCCCTTCGGTTTGCTTAATAAATCGAAAAATACAATTTTAAATTTAAGAGATATCGATAGACAGTATGCGTATAAACACATATCGATATCTAGGCTGCAGTTCGATGTTTTGTTTTCGGTGCAACAGCTGTGCTTTCTTTTTTTTGTAAAATTGTGCATATTTTTTATTTGTTTTGTTTTGTTTAGCGTTTCGTTCAGACACGTAAGATGTCCGCGCCCAAGAACGAGATGTACTACAGTCTTCTGGAGTGGTTTAAGACCCTCAATTTGAACGCACCGCACTCAGATGCTGAATCTCTGGCTGACGGTGTAGCACTGGCTCAAGCGCTGAATCAGTTTGCCCCGGAATCCTTTACGGATGGTTGGCTATCCAAGATAAAGCCAGGAGCCGTGGGTAGCAACTGGCGGCTCCGGATGAGCAATTTGAAGAAGGTGGCCCAGTCTGTGTACGACTATTACAGCGAGGTGCTTAACTACTCCCTTGGGGATTTTGCCAAACCGGATGTACAGCGCATCGCGGAAAAATGTGATCTGGGGGAGCTGGAGCGGTTGCTGCAGTTGGTTCTGGGTTGCGCCGTCAACTGTACAAATAAACAGTCGTACATCACCGAGATAATGAGCCTCGAGGAGGAGCTGCAGGCCAATATAATGCGTGCATTGCAGGAGTTGGAGTCCACACGCAACGCGTCCTCTTCTCCAGAGGCAGGAGGAGTGGTTGGCTCACTGTCACGCAGTTCTCTCAGTGGAATACTGGATGGAAAGGCACTGCAAGAGGAGCGCGATGCCATGGCGCAGAAATGTTTTGAAACTGAGAAGAAGATGCTCTTGCTTATCGATGAAAAGACCAATCTTCAGCAGGAGCTGCAGAAGTTGCAGCAGGAGGTCTCTCGCATGGAGCACACCTCCACTGCAATTGGCGACGATGGTGTGTCCCTGGGTCCAGTTCAAACTGGATCTGTGCGCTACAACGATTTGCGCCGTCAACTGGATCTGCTCAAAGAGGAGCTTTTGCAATCGGAGGGTGCCCGGGAGGATCTCAAGCTAAAAGCCCATCAGCAGGAAACCGATTTGCTGCACATGCAAACGCGCATCGATGAATTAATGGTAGGAATAAATACTATTCACTCTATCAAAGCAAATATACAATTTTGAAATACTTTATTAATGCCAACAGAAAAGCTCTGCTGAGGTGACCACTCTCAAGGACGAAGTCGATGTGCTCCGGGAGTCTAATGACAAACTGAAGATATGTGAAGCCCAGCTGGACACCTATAAAAAGAAGCTGGAGGACTACAATGACCTGAAGAAGCAGGTTAAGATCTTGGAGGAGCGCAGTGCTGACTATGTGCAGCAAAACGCCCAGTTCGAGGAGGATGCCAAGCGATATGCCAACACCAAAGGTCAGGTCGAGTTATTCAAGAAGGAGATCCAGGACCTGCACGCTAAGCTCGATAATGAAAGCAGCAAAAATGTAAAGCTGGAGTTTGATAACAAAAACTTGGAGAGCAAGAACCTGGCACTGCAGCGTGCTAAGGATAGTTTACTCAAAGAACGGGACAATCTTCGGGAGGTCGTCGACGAGCTCAAGTGCGGCCAGCTGTCCTCTAGCTCTGCATTGGCTGGTAACACAGTTTCAACAGAGCTACAGCCGTTAGCAACGGTTGATAAGCTTCAGCGACTAGAAGCGGAAAACAAAGCTCTGCGTGAGGGGCAGGGCGGACAGACTGCGTTGGCGGTGAGTAATATAGGTTTTATTTCCTCAGAAAAAAAATTTAGTTATAAATTATATATTTCCAGCAACTTCTGGACGATGCTAATAAACGGAACGAGCATTTACGCGAACAGCTAAAGACAGCCAACGAACGAATCCTCTCGTTGTCGCATGCCTCCCAAAGTGATGATCCTATCTTCAAAGAGTAAATATACATTTCTTAATCTGAAGATTATAAAACCACTAAAAAATATACCTTTTTAAACAGGAACGAGTTTGGAAAGCAAATAAAGCAGCTCATGGAACTCAATGAACAAAAGAGTAAGTTTTAATAAATGAATTAATAATTTTATAAAGTTTCTTATCTGATTACCTTGATTGCTTTGTAGCACTACAACTGGAAGAGGCGGTGACCCAAAGTTCCACGCTGCAGTGTAAGGTGACGCAGCTTGAAACAAATTTAACAGCACGGGAACAGGAGATCCTAGCCTATGATGCCAAGTACAGAAAATGCGTTGAGAAGGCCAAGGAGGTGATCAAGAGCATTGATCCGCGAATAGCTAGTGGTAACTCATTCATATCCATTTTACAAAAAACTCAACTAATTGTTCAACTTATAGCCCTCGATGCTAGTGTCTTGGAAAAGAATGCTGAAGTTGTGGAGGAGGAGCCCAAGCCAAAAATGACCGTGATGGAGGAGCAGCTGATGACGTCAGCGTTTTACAGATTGGGTGTGAATGCCCAGCGGGATGCTATTGACTCAAAGCTGGCAATTCTGATGGGATCGGGGCAAACGTTTTTGGCCCGCCAAAGGCAGTCGGCGCCGCGCAAATCACTAAGTGCAATGAAATCAAAGTAGGAAGCTGGAGGACCTGATGTATCAGTTAAGGATGGTTGAGCGATAGGCTCATCTTTAAAAAAATTATATAAACATTATATAATACAAGTATTTATTCGTCGTCTACATGGAATTATATTGTATTTATAGGAAATACCTAAATAAAATTAAAAAGATTAACTATTTCCAAACGTAAAATGAAATTAATTATTTCCAAGGACATCCAACCCATTAAAACAACACGGATTTTCTTTTGTAAATATCTTAGCTTTTAGTAAAGAATTAAATACATTTAACGCAGAGTTCAGGGCGAAAAGAAGTTCACAAATAATTCAGAAGGACATTCAATCTCCTTGGCTCTGGAACCCGTCTTGGAGAGAGTCTCTGGGGCATTGGCACAGGTAGGAAATGCAATTCGGAAAGGAGCTGCGCAGACGAGCTATAATAACAATAGGTTTCCATCGATCGATGTAGGAACACACTCCTCCGGTTGCCGGCTGGAGCGTATTCCACGAACTGGTGCAGTCTACATACTTGGTACATAAGATCTCAGACGCTTCGGCGGCTCACCATGGCCGCCACATGCTCTCATCCTGGCCGGCAGCTGCTGCTGCAGCAGCCGCCGCCGCCTGGGCCATATAATGGTACTCCTCCTCCTGGCGCTGCCGGAGTGCTTGACGAGCGGCACTGCTTGTCTGCGGCCTGGGACTTGACACCGGCCCTTCGTTCTCGTTGGAGCCGATTCCGCTCTCCGATCGTGGCGAAGACTGCTGCGTGGGAGGCATGGATTTCAGCTCGGACACAGAGACTCCCGAGCTGACGGAGGCTGCCACCGAGGCGGGTCGTTCGGAGTGGGTGGATGGGGTGCCGGCCACGACTGCGGAAACGTTGGCGCCCGCGGAGGCAGCTACTGCCATGCTGTTGGCATAGGCAGCTGCTGCGGCGGCCGCTACATGTGCCGCTTCCAGGCCTCCGGGAAAACTGGGACTTAGCTTGCCAGCTAAGTGCGGCTGGACGCGCTGCAGCTCGATGAGCCGTTCAAAGTCCGTTCGGGTGGCTATCGGATCCACCAGGGGCTGGGCACTTAATCCCAAAGCCGCCGCTAATTGGACATAGTGCGGAGGCAGAACCAGGACTCCATTTGTCCCATCCGGCTGCTGCTGCACCTGCGCCTTCAGCTGCTGCTTGTACTGCTCCAGGACATTGGCGCACACCTTGTTCCGGTCCTCCTCGTAGCTGAGCTCGCTGGGTGTGACTCCGTCCAGCGGAGACGGCTGACTCTGCTGTCCCTGTAATGGGGTCTGCGCCTGAATGGGAATGGCTGTTTGGACTTGTTGATGGCCGCGATTATTATTCTCGTCCTGGGGTGCGGGCGTGGCTGGATGAGCCCTCTGCTGTTCGGCGGCCGCCAACTTTAAGCCCTTGCTGTAGTCCAAGGGATTCGAGTCCTGGCTACTGTAGTCCAGCGAGTGCTCCTCCGGCTGGGGCTTTTTCGGGTGATTCAGGTCAAAGCAGCTGCTGCTGCTGGGGCTTTCCGAGAAGTTTGCCGTGGAATGGGGACAGATTTCCACATCGATTTCGGCAATGCACTGGTCGAGGTGACGCAGGAGTCGAGCCTTGGAACCGGGCTCCGCCAGGGTTGGCATGGTGCCCATCGGAGGCGGCTCGGGTGTGGCCAGGTATCGGGCCACTTCGCGGGCACAGTCCGTGTAACCAGCTCGATATTTGTTAACCGCTGGAAAATATTTTCGAAATTTCATTAGTTTTTTTAAGTCAGTAAGTCGTCCGTTAGGACTTCTAGTCCTCTAATATTTAACGGATTCTTATTCATTTGACTAAAATTATGATTAACAAAAAATATTCCTTTAAAAATAAGGAACTCACAGGGATCATCGAGATTGCGATGCCGCTGGAAATGACGCACGGTCAGCTCCAGGATGTCGGCCTTCTCCAACTTCGTGTGCTTGGCCTGGCCCTCGCCGTTCTTGGCATTCTGGCTCTTGGTGGACTCGAGGATAAGGGCCTTCAGGATGGCCAGGCTCTGATTGATACGCGCCCGCCGTCGCTTCTCCATGAGTGGTTTATTTGTCCGTTTGCTGATGTCCTGCGACGAGGTCACATTCTGCGTCGAGCTAACCAGCCCGATGGATTTTATACCGCTGCCATTGGTCGAGCCGGCGGCGGTGAATCCGATGCCTGGACACAAAAAAGTACAATTAATTGGAATTTCATTAATAGATCTCATGTTCGAATGGAATTATAACACGAAATCGTATTCTATATTAAAGGATTAACTTTCAAACTAAACTCCCAAGTTATCCTTTGTTGAAAGTTAAAACTTAAACGGGCTAGTTAATTTGGTAAAATTAAAATTAAATTTATCTACAAATAGAATCTACAAAGAATTCTACGTTGTTTAAAGAGAATTTTAAATCGCTTTTTAAAAAATGAATTCTTTAGTTTAATAGTTATACAGTTTCTAAGAGTAGTTCGTCTGGTTCACATTTCTGAAAAAAGTTTTCCAGACACTCTTTTTAAAAAAGGTGGAACGTTTTTAGTTTCTTACATAATTGATTTTAATTATTATAAATTTAATATGTAATAAATGTAATAAATCGAGGGCTTCTTCACTTATTTTTTGGCTTTTAAACAAGTCCACAGGTGTCCCATTTATTAAAGTTCAACAAATAAACTATTTAGTTGTAAACACTTTAGATATTTATTTATTTGTATTTAAACTTGTTTCTTTAAAAACAATTTTGGAATACAACACAAATTAATAATCATTTTTCTCACATAAATTTATGGTTTCAAGAACTATTTTTTTAAAACCAGTACATTTTTTTTATCAATTCCGTGGAGATTAATTTGAATTCTAAATGTCATTTGTTTTAAAATATTGAATGAGTTCCCAAATATGAAACTTTGTTGAATTTTCAGAATTTTTAGAAATATACCTGGTGCTGATTTATTTTTCGAATAATCCTTATCACGTTTTGCTGTCATTTTCTCATTTTTACGGAATTCCAAGAATTCGTTTCCGGTTGAAAAATATTTTTCAAATATGCTGCTCTAACAAAAATTCGTTTTAAAATCGAAATCCGTTTTTTAGAGGCCGTGTCGCGTAAAAATTACGTCTTTATGGTTTCGAGGGTTTTTGTAAAAGTGCCGTTAAAAGCGGACTAGCGTCCGTACGGGTCGAGGATTCACGGATAACTGACGGCAACTGTGTGTGCAACGTAACGGCAAGGCAAGGGGCAGAATCAACTGCGACTTTTCACTTCGTCGGTTGTCGGTTGTGTCTGGCTGGGTTGGTTGGCTGGGTTCGATTTTCCGCTGCCGCGTGCGTTTGGCTTGTGCAAAATTTCCCGACTGAATCGCTTGGTAAGCTCATGTTGCTGCCGTCGCTGCTGCTGAGGTTGCGTTGATGTTGACTGTTGTTGTTGCTGCTGTTGCTGTTTCTGTTGGCAGTGGCAGTGGCACGAGCCACTGAGGACGTCGACGTCGTCGTCCTCGTCGTAGTCGTGTGGCGCAGCAACCAAAGCAGATTGGAGTCAACCGACAATAAAAGCAACAACAACAACAACTAGCTGTAGAAGGAGCAGCAGTGGCAACGGCAACGGCAGCGGCAACAGCAACAATGGCAATGGATGTGGCAGCAACAGCAACGCCTGGCTGCCTGCCACGTTAATGGTGGTTGTGGTAATGGTTGCCCCACCGACCCCACACATACAGGCCAGCACTCAAACACACACACACACATACTAACACTAACGCACACACTTTCAGTTGGCGAGAGCTTAACGACGCAGTGGAGGCATGTTGCCAGTGGGCGTCGAATGCTGAATAGTGGGTGGTTGGCTGGTGGGAAGGGGCGGCGAGCTGGCTGCGGCAAATGTCAGGCAGCCCAAGCGACAAGCCAGAGCGACGTGCCGCCACTGGGACGGACGGCGTGACCATGTCTGGCTTTAGCACACTCACACACAGACACACGCGGCGACACACGATCCCACACACAAGCGTACAATCAATTCGTTTAGGCGCAAATAGGAAACAACCCAGCAGACATGGCGGATGAGTGATATTTTCGGTTTAGAAAATTTTAAAGCATACTTATTGGGTGAACTTTTTAGAAAATTATTTAAAGGTCATTTTAAACGTAAATTATAAAATAAAAAAAAGCTTTAATTCTTAGCTAAATAGATTTTTTAAGATTAATTTTAATAAATATTCCCAATTAAAATTTTAGACCTTTTTGCTTGTTGGGTGGACTGCGTCAACGGCGTCAGCAGGCGGGTTAGCCGGGTCTGTGGCCTGCGGGTCAGCGGGGTGGCGGTGGGGCAGGGTGCGGTAAGTGGGGGACTTTGGTATTTGCTGTCGCTGACTTTGCCATTCGGCTGCCCGCATCGAAATCATAACACCAACGATGCGAAACTTCTGCGGCGCAGCAGTCGTGGCAAATAATAAGCCAGGCAGGACGACCAGGCTGCGGGGAGTCAGGCAACGAAAGCAGGATGTGACAAGGGCAGGGGGCAGTAGGCAGCAGGCAGGAGCCAGACGAAGACAACTGTGACAGCGACAGTAGCGAGGACTATTAGATAAATACGCTGGGCCAGGAGTGTGGCAGGGTGCGGCTGCGGGTGCGGGTGCTGGTGCGGGTGGTGGGAATATCATGGCAACAAAGTTGATGGCAACAAATTGCAGTGGATGTGGCCCATCAGGCGGGCTTAACAAGGTGCGCAACGTACTCCCAAACGCAAATAGCAAAACACAGCCCGCAGCCAACAACAAGTGCCCCCAAACTGTGTGCTATACAATATGGAAATTCCGCTTTGCTGCAGTGCCTCCAAACTTGGCACATGTGGCGCTTGGATTCATGGTACTCAGCTTCTATAAGCGCCGAACAGAAAATAGGAAAATCCAATCGAAATCGTACGCAGCATAATGCGTCACAAGGTTGGCAGGATAATCCGAGACATTTACGGCAACTTGCTGCCGTTTCCCATGAAGTCCTTTCTCGTTTGTCAAATCCTGTCAACTATGAGCTGCTAATCGAAGGGCGTTGTCTGAATTTCCATCAAAGTGTCAATGGAATGCGTAGTTCAAATATACATTTTTTTTAAGATATCTAATTGGGGTGAATATATTATTAAATCTTAACAGATTGTGGATTTGGAAACAGAAGAAGTTTCCTAATCTTTATAAACTATTTCTTCCTTTTCCTTACATTTTTATTTTTTTTAAGATTATTCTTCTGTCTATTTAAGCAACTATGATAGATTATTATAATGTTAAGAATTCAAGTATATGCCTTAAAAAAAGTCCTGATTTAACCAAAATACATATTTGTTTTGTAAACCAAATCAGACAAATCCTTTCCCCATCTCTGAGATGTGTTCCTCACAGAATCCTTTCAATTGCCTGGGCCAAGCATTCTCTATGGCATTTGAACGCCTCCTTGAAGTGCGGCAGAAATCTGGGGGGCATAATGAGCAATTAGCAGCCACAGTTTAAAGCCGAGAGTAGGCGGCGCGGCAACAAAGTGATTCCAGGCGTGGGTCTCCTGGGTCGTTGGTCTCTCTAACTGGGACTGGGAACTTTTCTTGCCTCTTTTTTTGTTTTTTTTTGTTTTTGTATACATACATACATGCGGCTTGGCCAGGTGCAATCAGTGTGGTGTGCACAAACATGGACGGGGTACAAAGAGAGCTCTTGAGGCCACGCACGTGGCAGGTGGAAAGGGGGATAAGGACGGGGCAAGTGGATGTGGATGAGGACCTGCTACCCCCAATCCAGTATCCGCATGTTGCCAGCTGCCGATGCCGCCAGCCAAATTACTGAACTGAACCGAACTGAACGATGACTTGAATGCTGGCCTCGCGGTTGGAGGGTAACGGTGGGTGGGTCGTTGGGCGAATGGTACGGTGGCTTTGGTGTTGGGCTTTGACTGGTGGGTGGTGTGTAATTCCATGGGTCTGGGGGCAGTCATGTGGCGCTGGCACACACATAAATCGTTTATAGCCACACCGAGACCGGGCAGGCCGCCACCAGCGTCATCATCGTCATCGCTAAAAGCCCTGCCACGACCCTGGCCGGGCTCCGGCACTATGGTTCTATGGCTCGACGGCTCTACAGCTGTACGGTCTTGCCTCCACCGATTTCCGCACCCTTATTCCCACCTCGACATCTCTACTCCCCATCTCTGTTAAACCCCACCGGCAGCATTGCTGCCGATGTTTCTGGTCGACTTGACAGGCCCCACTGCCGTGCTAGTGCTACTGCCGTACACACACACAACCACCCATCCCCATCCCCATCCCGTCCAGACGTGCGGGAGAAGTGGCAGTGGCAGTGTTACAGCCGGCAGCAGGCCACATGCAACCTTCGGCCACGGCTCGGTGACTGTGGGAAATACCCTGCCCCCGCTACAAAAGATACACTTGGAGAAATTTGTATTATTTTAAGATAAATATTTATTTGTAATTTTCCATTTAAGTTAAAGATAGTTTTTCGAAATCCAATTATGACAATATTTCGTATAAATTTAGGTACTAATTTTCGCTGTGCATCCCCTTGACTGCCAGTCGCAGCCGGAGTTGGAGTCAAAGGTATAAAAGGCAAGTTAAGCGCAGACAGCAACGCCACCAGGAGGTTGGGTCGCCTCTCCTGCCCTCCATCTCCATCCAACAAAAACAACAATATCCATGCGAAAAGGTATTGGTGGCAAAACAGAAATGAAAATCAAACTGAGGGAAAAAACACACACACAGATGCGCACAGGCAACACACACACACACACAGATGAGAAAACCCCACAGGAAAAGCTTCGGAAGTGCGCTCCATGCCGCAATGGCAACGGAAGCAGGACAGGACAGCTCGAAAAGGACGAAACGGGGGCGAAAAAGAGGCGGAGGCGGGGAAGGCAGTTTGTCAAGTGGCGACCAGACTCGTTGGCAGGAAAGACGG
The DNA here is from genome assembly GCF_030179905.1 of Drosophila bipectinata. Classification (NCBI taxonomy): domain Eukaryota; kingdom Metazoa; phylum Arthropoda; class Insecta; order Diptera; family Drosophilidae; genus Drosophila; species Drosophila bipectinata. The sequence goes on along the minus strand of NC_091736.1, from coordinate 16,200,427 downwards.
AGGGTGAAAGGACGAGGGACGAAGGGCCATGACACGACCGGCTCCGACTCCGGCTCCTGCTGCTGCTCCTGCTCCTGTTCCTGCCGTTGTGCCAGCTAAAGAGAGAAAAATGACTAAATCAAAAGGAAGTGCGCCACACTGTGCGGTGTAGGAGCACGTACAATACGCCGGAGCTCCATTCCGGTTCTTTTTCCATGTGTTGGCGTGTCTCTGTGTGTGTGAATTTGGTTGTGGGCACGAGTGTCTGTGGGTGTGTCTGTGTAGAAGTGTGCTGACGCGTGCTTCGAAGACCGAAAGCCTGACGGGCTCCTGACAACCAACAAAATTTGCGATAACGCACGTAAAAAATTTGTATACAGGTATTGATCCATAAATAAGCTAATTAGATGACTACAATTAAAGTTTAAGTAAAATTAATTGGAATAAAAATCTATTATAAATTATTTAAAATACTAAAACATCAAAAGAAAATAGTATAGGGCTCTATAGTCCATGTAATGGATTCTAAAACCCTATTTGAAGTAAATATATTTTTAGAATAAGCTTGGTGCTTCCTTTTGAAATAAAAATATAGATTTCTTTCCATATAGATGGATAGATCTAAATACATCGAAATACTAGATATAATCTTTATGTATCCTTTACAAAACATCCTTGCCACTTTTGTTGGTGGCCGGCTGGGCCGCAATATGGCAGAGGCAACCGACAGACGGCAAACGCAAACAGAGCAGAGAGCAGTGGTGTGAAAAAAATTGAAATTTGCGTGAGTGCTCCAACTGCGGCATGGCATGGCATGGCGTGGTGTGGCGTGGCGTGGCATGGCGTGGCGTGGTGGGGCATGGCGCGGCATGACTTGGTGTGGCATGCCAGTTCGGCAACTCGGTAGCCGGGTAGCTGGGTAGCCGGGTATCCTGGCGGCGTCCTGGCATTCTGGCTGCCTTCCAATCCCAAAATGGGCGGGTGTGAGTTTGTGTGTTGGTAAGTATCTGTATGGGTGGGCGTCGTTTGCACTTCGATGCTAATGTTGGCTTGGCAGCGACGTCTGTCGTCGACATTTTCCATGCAGGATTCGAAATTTTGAGGGATTTCGGCAGGGGGGACTACAAGGACCATGGCCAGGACGCGTGTCGCTTGTTCGTTTTGGACATTTTTTTTTTGTTGTTTGGTGAGGGATTGGCAGTGGCGGGCGTGGCTGCCATGGATGGGTGTTGGGAGTTCATACATGCCCGCCGCCGCCGCTTGTCAACGACAACAATGGGCGCTTCGCTGGCCCGGCCCGCAAATGTAGGCAACACTTTTTGTGTGTTTTATATCCGCCATCCTTAAAACAAAACTGCTGCAACTTGACTGGCAATCGCCGGGCATGTGAAAAGTCCGCAACGAAATGAGACAAGCACCACCAATTTAGTTGAGTTAATCCCTAATGACACTGTCAGGCTCAAAGGACCAAGGCTTAGGGCAACTAAATTAAACCCAACAAATAAAAGCAAATGGCAGAAGCCCCACAAAAATAAAAACAAGGCAAAAAGTAGCATTAAACTTTAAAAAAGGTTGCCCGTATATTTTTTATTTATTCAGCGATGACGGAAAGTGCCAAAAAGTTTGCCCAGAAGTACAGGATTCTCCCGAGATATAAAAATAATATAAATGTTTTTAAGGGAATTAGTTCTATATTAATTATAAAATTCATAACCTATAAATTTATTACAAGCTCAAAACAAAGAAATTAAATCTGTTACTAAATCTAAAAAAAGGGAAGCCTAAAACTAATTTAAAATTTAATTTCAAAGGTATACAATAACAATTGAATTTTTGAGCGCCTCGTAAATTAGGGACCTTGTTTCCAGCCTTTTAATTGGCGAGCCATCACTGTATGGGTAATTTGTGGGTGTGTGGGCGTGTGGCTTACAAAACGCCATGAAATTTATGTGTGTGTGTGTGTGTGTGCTGCTGTGTGGCGGCGCCCTTTTGCGCGTCAATGACTTGCTTCTGCTGCCTCCGGCCGCCACATGTCAAGCCCACCTACCGGATGACCCACCAGCCCTGAAGCCCTCCACCTCCACCTCCACCGCCACCGCCACCGTCGCTCATCAAGCACACCACATTTCGCACACAACTTTTGCCGCATTAAATTTGACGCAAAAAGCACGCGCGCTGGCGGCGTCAAAAAAAGGAAAGACGGCAGAGTGGGGGGAGGAGGAAGTCTGGGGAAGATTGCCGCCTCCCCACCCCAAACGAATGAGCGAATATAAACGAGCAGCAACAACAAGAACGACGACAACCGTCCCTGGGTCTCTGAGCTCGGACCCGCAGCCGTCTAAAGTTGTTGTCTGACACCCACTCCAGAGCCACCATGAAGCCCACCCACCCCAAGTCACTCACTCATCACCACCCACAAAAAGCACCCAAATCAACCGCACCAGGCTTCACCCTGCCGTCTGCCGGCAAACAAGCGTGACCTGCCACGCAGCAGACCGACTTTGACGCCCAAAGCACCCGGTGCCCTGCCTACGCATCACAAACCATCTACACTGCGAGAAATAATGGTGGGGGAAGATATGAAGATTAAGTATTGTTAAAAGGATAATATAAAATATGGTTTAATGGGAATATACAAATGATTCAATCATACGATGATACAAGCTTTCCTAGAAGTTCTTTCTTTTAAAAGTAAAAGTAATGCATATAATTTTAACCCATTTATCTTAGTGTATTGGAGACTATCGGTAGGGGCTGCATGCAGAGACCCTGCCCAGTGGAGGAGCTGGCAGCTGAGGGATTCATTCGAACTCGGGCTCGAGCTCGAGCTAGGGCGCCAGTGGCCCGAGCCAATCGTCAGTCATCAAGGCTGTTTGCGGTCTGCTTTTCGGGGCGCTGTCTGGGTGTGTGCGTGCTTGGATCATACATATGTATATTTACATGTATTTGTGTAGGTGCGGGGTATAAACACCCATATAGCCCAAAGAACGAATAACAAAACCCTACCAACAGAAGCAAAACAGCGCCAGAAACCCAAAAAGAAAAGGTTCGGCTGACGACCGTCGGAAATACTTTATGGTTTCCCTCTTGGCACCTCGTCGTCTCCCCCCTTAACCTTCGATTGTCTATCGTTTTCGTTTCCATATTGATTTGCCACTTTTCTTAAAAAATAAAATTAAACGAAACCCCCAGCAGGAGAAGACGAATTCATAGAATTGACGAAGGCGCCGCGGCGCCATTGAGTGGTAATTGCAAAATAATTGCTGATACGGGGGAAAAGCTTCCTGACCCCCTTAGACCCCTTCTGCTCTGGATAAAGGGGCGTGGCGGCGTCTTTAAGTTGTTGACTTCAAGTTCAAACACAAATCCGCAAACATTCGAGTCGGCCGCCTCTCCTCCTGCCTTTTGGCCATTAATTGGTGGCGTGTTAGGAAGTTAAGCCCTGCTGCTGCTCCTCTGCTTCACTGAGTCCTGTCATTACCCCGGGGCTAGATGTTGGAGCGTAGCAAGTAATACGTTAGCAAACACACACCATCCTCCGACCACCCTGCCCACTCTGCCCATCCTGGCCTGCCCTTCCGCCCATCCACCCACCCACTCAGACTCGCAGGAGGCAAGCAAGCTAAGTGTACATTCAGCTGTCTGTCGCCTCTGCCACTTAAATACATGCGCACACCAACACAACTCAGCCCAAATCAAAGGACCATGGGACGGATGCCAAAACAAATTTTTTATAATAAAAAATAATTGTTAACACTATGAGATATTAAGTGGAATATCAATAAAAACATTCGGGACTAAATCTTGGCTATATGCTGACTATATCTTGGGTGATTTACATCCGATCCTTGGGACGATAACCTTAAACGATTTGTAGATCGACTCTACACAAATTTGCATTGAAATCCAGGATGAAAATATTTCTAAGATTTGAAGTCAAATTTCCTGGGGGATCCCCTTCGAAATGGGGAAAGTGCATGGAGGTACAATATGGCCCACAGCGATGGCTATATCTTTGCCAATAGTCATCTGATTCTTGAGCGGAATACCTTAAAAGTTTTGTGGACCGATTTCCTTTCAATCTGCATCAAAATCTAAAAACAAAAATTTTTCTTAGATTTTTTGTCAAATTTCCTGGACGATCCCCTTCAAAAATGGGAAAAATGCGTGCAGGTACAATATGGACCACAGCGATGGCTATATCTTTGCCAATAGTCATCCGATTCTTAAGCGGAATACCTTAAGCGATTTGTGGACCAATTTCCTTTCAATCTGCATCAAAATCTAGAAACAAAATATTTTTAATATTTTTCGTCAAATTTTCTTAAGGGATCCCTTCAAAAATGGGGAAAATGCGTGGAGCTACCATATGGCCCACAACGATGGCTGTATCTTTGCCAATAGTCATCCGATTCTGGTACGGAATACCTTTAACGATTTGTGGACCGATTTCCTTTCAATCTGCATCAAAATCTAGAAACAAAATATTTTTTAGATTTTTTGTCAAATTTCCTGGATGATCCCCTTCAAAAATGGGGAATGTGCATGGAGGTATAACATGGCCCACAGCGATGGCTATACTATATCTTTGCCAATAGCCATCTGATTCTTGAACGCAATACCTTAAACAATTTGTGGACCGATTTCCTTTCAATCTGCATCAAAATCTAGAAACAAAATATTTTTAATATTTTTCGTCAAATTTTCTGATAGACCCCCTTCAAAATCCTATAAAAAGGAATTAATCTGACCCCCATCGAAAACCTTATGTTTCCCAAAAAACATCGTATTCTCAAGGCCAATACCTTAAACGATTCGTACATCGATTATCCTTTAATCTGAATAAAAATCCAAAAACATACTATGTTTAGAGTTTATCATGAATTTTTCTATTCATATGGGACCTTAACATATGGCCAACTACAGTTTTTATACTTTTTCCGAATGTTTTTCGATTCTTAAGCGGTATATCTTTAACCATTGCTTCATTAAAACCTACCCATATTATATTGGCTTAATTTTGTGACAATTTTTGTCGTGACACTCCCTCAATAAACTAGGAAAAGTATGGGTGGACGGCAGTAATAGAGATTGCCCAAATACAGCGTCGTATTTCCCGTCTCCATGGACAACCAATCAATGATTACAATCAGTAGCTCTTTAACCTATGAGGCCCACGTCGTTGAACCCCAGAAAAGCCCCGAAGCTCCGTGTCTGGGCTTCAAAGTGAAATATTTTGCTTAATGAAGCAACGACTGCGTTTCCTGCCTCAGCCAATTTAGTGTGAGTGTGTAATTCTTTAGCTATTATGGCTACCCGGCAACGGCAGTGGGAATGTGAATGGCATCCCCCAGCCATCCTCGTTCTTTATTTCCACAAATCTCCCTTCTCCTGGGTGGCCGTTTATGTTCCATCTCCAGTTTCACCTTCAGCCTCGGAGTCGTGGCACCTGTGACAGTCAGAATGGATGAGGGGAGTGCCGTAAAATGTTACGCACGGACCCGGCCGGATTACCACCCCCGGCCCGGAGCGCTTATCCTGTTGTGAGGTGATGGGGTGGCGAGGTGGCAGCAATCAGAGCCAGTCATGGCCACCTAATACCCACACAATACCCCACAGCCGCGCACCCATCACTTCCGCCACACTTCAGGGCAACAACACCAGCATCGCTCCGGCACTTTGGCAACAAAATGTCCCACAATTACCACAGAGGCCACATCCACATCCACGTCTAACGAAGCCGATGATGATTCCTATGACAATTTTCTATAGCCGGCAAGTGGCAACTGCTCAACGGGTGCGACGGTGCCACCCTTTATCCCAGAGTCCCCATCTAAATCCAACTAACAATCAGACATTGCCACCGCCACTCGTTGAGGCCAGTCGGTCGCCACTGTCCGTGCCCAGTCCGTGTCTGTGTCCGTATCCGTGTCCGTAACGGCGTCTGTGTCTCTGTCCGTTGCCATGTCCATGGCTATGTCCGTCCCTCGATGTCCTCGCCTTGTCGACCCTTTTGCCGTGCCATTCCCCGTTCCGGCCCGTTATCATATCTCCAGTTTCAAAGTTTTCTCATGTAACCAGCCACGAACTAAAGGGGATCAGGGCACGGCCGGGGGCCAACCGGCTCGGCCGGCCAGTCACCAGACGGTGGCACGTTGCGGATGAATGGGCGGACATGGGCCACCACCGCCGCACCACACAGAAGCAGCATTGCGGCTAAAAAGCCATACTACGATAGTCCGGACTTCAGAGCCCGGCCAAATGCTTCAAGGCATCCGAATAGAGAACCATCTAAAGCAGCGACGAGGAATGAACAAGGACTCTAAAGAATTATGTACTAATCGTAAGGACTATGATAGTACCCAAGGATTAAGTTATAAGTTAATAAAAGATAATTTTTTGATTGTTTTAAATAAATGGTATGATTTTAAAAAGTAGTCTTTATAATGAAGTCTAAACTAGGACATGCATGTATTTAGCCAAGGACATTTTTAGCCAACTATAAACCAGTCTAATAAGCCCCAAAAGTCCTACGATTGAGAGGTAATGTGAACATCCGCGCTCCTAACGACACTTGGCAAGCGCCATGCCATGCCAGAACAGAGCAACTGCCGCTCCGTCAGATCCTTCGGCTGGCCAACGAGATTCCCCAATGCCGCCCAAAGCACACCCACGGCCACAACAATGAGGCGTAAGCTCAGGACCCAAAGTGTATTTGTATTTGTGTGCGAAATCAGCCAACTCAAAAGGAAAGCCAAAAGCAAAAGCAAGAAAAGCTGCCACCGCCGCCTGTTCGTCTGGCTTCCGTTTCGTATGCTGTCGGAGTTGCCTGCAATTATTCCGTTAGTGTTGCCTCCCACCACTTCTCCCACCCATCGACATCAGGCAGGACACCCACGTACCACGCACCCAGGTCCTGCCCCACCTGCTCCTCTCTGTGTCAGGAGTCCGCATCGCTCGTTACTCACACCAACAAGTGCAGCTGGCTGTTTTCCTTTGGGGCCGTCCTGTTGCCACTGCCGTTGCTGTTTTCGTCGACACTTTTTTCACGGCTTGCTCGCTTGGCTGCTCTTTCGTGCGTTGCCACTGACTCTGTCAGAAGCCCCCCACAATTCCCTCCACCCCTCCAACAACCCATCTCCAACCTCCGCCCGTTCGAAGACCGAAAAACTCGCAACCTGCCAAACCAAACCAACCGCATCCCTCCCATACCAAATTCCACATCCCCACAGGGCCTGCTGCTTGTTTTCCTTCTGGGGCTCGCTCGTTCGTTTCGTTCGTTGAGCTTTCGTCCTTTTTCTTTTTTTTTTTTTTGTTTTTTTTTTGCCTGAAAATCAAAACACACGTCTCGGCGTGCGGCGCACATCTGCATGGAATTTCTAAAGTACGTGCCACGGACAGACGGACAGGCGGGACGGACGGAGAGACGGACAGACCGACGGAAAGGCAGCCATCGCCATGGCTCGATGCCATCGTAATGCCACAACCGGCAGCTTTGGCGTGGTGCTTCTGCCCCGCCCTGCTCCTCTTCGGTCTGCTACTCTCCGGTCCGTACTCGGTGTGTGGCACATTCATGGATTACATAGCTAGCTCAGCCGTACCAGCAGCAGCCATAGCTGGAGCTGGAGCAGGGGCAGGAACAGGAGCAGCCATTCCTATTCCGCCGTCGTCGGTTGTCTGTTTGTATGTTTGGCGGCATGACGGCGAGAGCGTGAACCGTAACATGCTGAACCTTTATAGAAAAAATACACAGAAATAAATTGGGAGTTGAAATATTTTTAAGTTATTGATTTAGGATTGGAGTTTAATATTATAAGTAGCTAGGTAATGTTATCTCAATAGATTTAAAAGCATTTTAAAAACCTGTTTATCCAAGTATAGAGATACCTTTATTGTCTCCAAAAAATATCTATTGGAAATACATCTAAGAGTTGGTCTTTAAAAACTATGATTACCATAAATGTTTCAAGTACCATTAGGGTTATTTAATTTAAATTAAGTGATTATATAAAAATAAATTTAAAAACTAGTTGGTTCTAGATCTTGAAGAATTTGAAGATACAAAATGGAATTTTTAGGATCTTGACAAATTTTAAAACTACTCGTAACAGTATTACCTCCAAGAATATCTTTAAAAAAGGATAAAACCTATTAATAAAATAACTATTAATAGAAAAAAATATATTTATTTGAAAATGGATTTAAAAAAAAAAACCTAAAAAGGACCTGAAAAGCTTGGAAGCATTTTTGTTTCCTGTGCATTTTTGTCGACGGCGTTGTGTCCCGCGCGTGCGGTGTTCAAGCTTGGCATTATAATTTCTTGCTCGGCACAGTGGCAACCACACACACACACACACTGAATCCCACACAGACAGAGGCAAACACTCACACTGTGAAGGATTCAGGGCGCACATTTTAACACTCTCGACAATAAACAGCATGTCACTTAGCTCAAACTTCAAAAGTGCGCCAGTCTGGGCTCAGGACTCAGGGCTCCGGGCATAAGCAGGATATTCGGGAGGACGGAAAGAATGACGGAAAGGCCAGAGCAGGCCATGGGGGCATGGGGGAGATAAGAAGGGAGGGCAGTCGGGACAGGACGTGGAGGAGGAAGGAGTCATCGCCGCAGTCACCAACATCGTTATGAGAATGCCGCCAGCATGCTTCCGTGCCGTGCCAAAAGTTTTTTTATTTGTCATCCTCCTCATCCTTGGCGGCAACGGAATTTTGCCCGGTGACAAGACGGCAAAAGTTCTCCACAGGATGGGGGAAATGAGGGGGGTGGGGTGCCTTGAGTCTGGCTGGTGATGGGTGCCAGGCGATAATAAACAGGCCCACACGGTGGCCTCCGTTCACCTCCCCACCTTGCAGCACCCGGACAGCCACGCCCACACCTAATACCCCAACCAACCAGCCGGTCCGTCCAAAAGGAGCAACGGCATGGAAAAAACGTTGGCCAGGCTCGGCTTGAGTTGGCCTGAAGTGTGTCTCTGGCACTCGAGAGCCTCGTCAGGCACCGACACCAAAACCAACACCAGAACAGACTCAAGGAACGGCGCTTGTTGATATTGCCACACAGTGTGGCATTAATTGGGGCTACTCCAGCCGGATAGAGCCATACCTGAAGCAGCCACGGGTATATGATTATCCGCAAAGTAAACGAATAAGCCAAGACCTGATAATATAATTTGGTTTTACTTAAAAATTAGGAGAAGCTTTGGATTTTCTTTGTTTTTTCCACTGCTCTAGTTGAGGTTGTCTATCTTTGGGCTATAATCTTTGGATATGAGTTCTTTTTAAGATCTTCCTTTCTTCAATACATATTTTCAAGATAGATAGACTAAAAAATAGTTTAGTAAGATTAAGTATTGGTATCTTAAAAGTAAAATATAAGTCACTAATATTTAAATAGGGCAAAAAAGATCTATAGATAGATATAGATAGATATCTATCCAATATCCAAGTACTACTACCTTAAGAAGTATGTCTTTAGGATGTGCATTTATCTTATTTAAATATTTATAGAAGCTTTTAATTAATATTTAAATAAGCATTTAATATTCTTAACTAAGACTATCCTTCAACTTTAATATTTTTTAAAAATGTTTGAATAGGAAGTCCTAGGAAAACCCATATTATATAACCTCTGTACACATATTCTCCATGAACGGCTTCCCGGCAACAAAAACCTCTAATGGAGCCCACTGTACGTGTAAGCGGTTTGATTGTCATGGCAATTCGAAAGCATTTGTCGGTCGCTCGCCCCCAACTCCGTGCCCCTGCCCCGGCCCGTGCCCGTTGGCCGTATGCCCCATTCGCTCCACACATTTGCCACGGAGGCAACTCGACGCAGACACAAAATCCCAAACCCAACTGCCACTCCACACAACACACTCTTCAGTCCTGCCCCCGGCACAATCATCCTGCCCCAGCCACTGCCCTTGCCACACTCTCGCCCCCCACCGCCTGTGAGGCAGCGGCAACATCAGCCACTTGCCACATTTGGCTTTCTGCCAGGACCAGACTCCAGGACTCGTGTAGCCAGGAGTCGTGGTGGTGCGGTGGGTGTGGCAACTCGACGGCACAAGCAGCAGCAACAACAACAATGTCTGTGGCATCAGCAGCAGAAGCAGCAGCAACTAAAAATGCGACGTGCGAGATTATCGTGTCGCTTGTTGGTCGTCCCCGTCCGTAGTCTCACACACAGACACACACAGACACAAGCTTACTTTACGGATTTTGTTGTTGTTGGTGTTTTTGTTGCTGCGCACAAATTCTCCTGCCACTTCGACCACCCCATCCAACTTCGTCCTCCGTCCCATTTTCCTCACCGACAACGATACCATCACCATCAGGCGGCACAACTTACTGCCGCTGACGGAGGCAACTGCTGACTGCTACTTATGGCCCTGATGATGGCGCAATGACAACAACAATACTTTCAAGGAAGGATGGCTAAGGACTCTCAGATACCCATGACCTAATAAATATAAAACTAACAATAGATAGATTAAAAGAATTTCTATATTATGGTTTCGTTTATCAAGTTTAGTTATTAAATCGAATCTTAAAAATAAAAGATAATAAAGGAAAGAAGGATTAATCATAGAAATACTAGTATTAAACTCTTATATTAAAATATTAAATTTTTAATACCATCTCTCTGTATGATAAATACCTCTTTGGATACCAATAGACCCCTTGATATCCTATAAGCGAGCTCAGCCAAAAAGTATGCAGCGTGCGCACGCGAGGATAACGACTCGACTCCCCACTCGACTCGAGGACGAGGACGACAACAAGCCCGACACTGGGTGCGTGGGCAGAACGCCAGGAGCGGGGGAGGGCGTGGGTCCTGGCTGGGCGGCTGAGTTGGGTGGAACGAGGCGTATGCTGTGGTGTGGGTCCGGGTGGGCTGTGCGCGACTAATTGGGTGAGAGAATGTGGGTGCTTAAATTGGTTTCGTGCTTTCGTGTGACGCGTGCGGAGGCGTGTAAAGCTTGGCGCGCTGCCCGGCTACCAGGACAGCGTGGCGGTTGGGGTGTGGGTGTGGGTTTGTGTGTCTGTGTCTGAGTTTGCGTCTGTATGTTTTTCGTTGTGTGCGAGTGTAAGTGTGCAGGCGACAGGCTGCTTTGCGAGGTCTCCTTGTTGTAGTTGTTGCTATTGCTGGCATGAATGCTTGATGGCGTGACGGCAGTCGGTTGCTGCCAGCTACCCAAAAAAAAAGGGAGCATCAAAAATATTGAAAAAGTCCTCAAATACCCTTTAAAAAATTTCTAAGAGATGGGAAAACTATTTTTAACTTGTAATACTAAAAAGAAAAACTATTGAATTTAATATTAAGGGGCTGTATTTTATGTGAGTCTTCTATAAGACCTCTTATCTTCAATAAGAACCAATAAATAAGAAAAGTCTTGACATTTGTTAGAAATATCTATACAATAATTTCCTAATACCTTGATCTTAACCCCAAAAATAAACCTATTTCAAAGAAGAGTATTCGAACACCCCGCCTGGATGTGGATTTTATTCTTGCCCGGTTTTTTTAGCGATGCCCTGTTCGGTTCACAATTTCACTTCTGTGCTCGGGATTTGTAAGCGCGTCCGTGCAAGGACTTCTCATCCGGTTGCCCCGCTGGCGCAGCTTGTTTATGTCATTTTGTTTATGCTGCCCGCATGACGTGCAACTGCGCACTTTGTTTTCCTCGAGGTCCTGGGCTTCCTATAGTCCGTAAACTCCTCCTCAACTAATACTGCCACGATCGGGATTTGTACTGCTGCGTGTCGAGATGGAAGTGCTCCGCCGGGACAGGTCCAGTGACTGGGCATCCTGTATGACGATGATCGTGTGCTGGTTTTCGGTGGCCACCATCAGCTCCTGCTTGCGAGTCCGCAAACGCACGTAGGTGAGATCGTCGCCGGGCTCCATGTCACGGATCACGGAGCGGCCCATCGAAATCAGTTGACCCAACCGGTTGGCGTACATCCGACTGGCTGTCTCGTTTAGGTTGGTCCGCACGACAGTACCGGCTCCGTCCACCAGAATGGCACCCATCACACCTGGAAGCTCCGTCAGGCGATCGAACGTCTCTTGCACCGTATCCTGCGGCATCGCAATGGACGGAGATGGAATTAAATAATACGAATTAAAATTTTTACAATTGTATTTTTGAGAAATTTTAATTTTGTTTCACATCCTGGAGAGGCATTCTAATAAGTGACTTTGAAATAAAAGGTGTGGAGCTAGGCTATTGAGTTAATTTTTTAATTATTTAAAGCTTATGTAACTACCAGTCAGGCCTTGTCCAGGACCTCTAACTATTTTTGACCATCCAGTCCAGCGTAGTCATCGCACAGGCACCCATTCGCCATCCTTGGAAAAGAATTTCCGGAGCTCTATGTCAAAAGTTGGACGGTATCCTTGATGCAGCCAAAAACCCAGAAACCCCGCCTCGTCTGGCGCCACCACCCGTGGTGGTGCATGGGAGCAATCATTCCCGGACAGCATGCGGCGCCATGGGTATGGGTGTGGGTGTGGGGGTCACGTAAATGGCGTTGAATTACGGCTCGACAATCGAAGCGTTGAAGTCTCGAACTGAAAAGTTCACTCCGCCCACTTGAAACACCCCGCCCACTCACATCCAGCCAACTTCCACTGCTTGTGCATCATTTATAAGCTGGGCTAGGCCACAGATTGTCTGGAATCGAATCCTGTCGAGTCGAGTTGAGTTCAGTTGGGTTGCGTTGCGTTGAGTTGAGAACGCACGCAGGGAAGCCGATGATGAGCTCAGGACGGCCAGAAACTTTATGACTGGGGGCCATGTGGGGTGTCACGTGCTCTGTTTTGGGTGTGTGGTGAGGGAACACTGTCGCGTCCTCCCGGACAAAATCAAGCTTCCTGCCACCCCCCAACTCCCCTAGTATCGTGGCATGTTGTATAATTCATTTTGCGCTCCGGATTCCGGACCCTTTCGGCGTGTGGCACTATTTATTCAATAATTCGACGCAATAGGTTGTCACGGCAAACTCAAGAAATTGGGGTCCAGAAAACTTAATTTTCTTTCAACAACTTTAATAATACATATTTCAATATTGCAATATCTGAAATTTGATAAATTTTGGAAAGTCACGTTTCTGATTTGGTGTAAAAATATTTCCAATGATGTGAAATATTGTCCAGATGGGTTTTCAAGATATATATACATACATAGAAATAAAAGAAGAGAATATAAATGTAATCGATTTCTTCAGATTTCTTCATTTTATTCACATATTCACATAAAAATATTTTATTTAAATTGTGTCGAAAAGAAGCTGTCATGCCACATGAAAGCTACGAATAAAATAAACAAAAACTAAGTATAATACTTATATAAAACTGTTATAAACGCACGCAAATATGCGTTTAATAATATAATCATTTAAACTAATATAAAATACAAGAAATTATATTTTGTATTATATTATGTATATTATATTTTACTAATCTACTTATTTTTCTTAACCCATTATTTTAAATTTGGCGCCGAAGTGAATTCGCGTTGCCAACCTTCTGCGATACAAAGTGAATGAAAAAGTAGTGTTGTAAAACTTTTTGTTTTGTTCCCAGACTTATTCCAAGCCAAGTAGGTGACGAGCGCCATGCCTTAGAGTGTTTTAAATAAACAAATTATATTAAAACTTTTTAGAAAAACATTGAAATAAAATTTTTATATTTTTTAGAACTTTTTATTTAAATATACAAAAATATTCACTTGTTTTCCTGTATCCTATATAATATTAATATTGTCATGTTTAAATTTTTTTTAAGTTTTTGCCTCTTGTTTTAAGTACCATTTTTTATATCCGTTTTTTATTTACACAAGTAAAAGACCCGTTATGGTTTAAAATAAATGCGTCCTTATTCGCTTTTAAGATGTTTTTCCTTGGCCTGCAAATAAAAAATTAATTAAATATTTTATTGTATTGTTTATCAATTTTTTTACTTACATCTTGTGCAATTTTTAAAAGATGATCAAAACTTGTCTTCCCCGTCTGCATGACCATCCCGTGGAACACTTTGCTGTCCGACTCCGTAAGCAGTTCATATGGCGAACCGAACTCCACAACCTGACCTGCGTCCATGACCAGCACCTTGTCCGAGTCCATGATCGTGTGCAGGCGATGGGCTATTGTCAGCACGGTGCACTCCTTGAACTTGTTCCGAATGGTGGCCTGGATGAGGGCGTCTGTCTGGGGGTCCACATTGGCCGTGGCCTCGTCCATCACCAGGATGCGGTTTTCTCGAAGAATGGCCCTGGCCAGGCAGACCAACTGGCGCTGACCCACGCTGAAGTTGGTGCCGCCTTCGGAAATACTGCTCTGCAGACCTGTTGGGAGCTCGGAGATTTCCTCCTTCAAATGGACCTAAAGAATTTTTGTTAGTTTTTTCTTTTCATCAAAATTGTAAAATCTTACCCCTTCCAGAGCCTGCCACAGCTTTTCATCAGGATACTGTTCGAATGGATCCAAATTGTAGCGCATAGTACCAGAAAATAAAACAGGTTCCTGGGGAATAATCGAGAGCTTGCTTCGCAGATCATGCAGACCCATAGCGTTTGTGTCCCGTTCGTCTATGAGTATGGCCCCCTCGTTGTAAGAGAGCCGGAAAAGGGCGTTGATCAGAGAAGACTTTCCCGCCCCAGTTCGTCCCACGATGCCCACTTTTTCACGGGGCTTGATCACAAAGTTCAGGCCCCGGAGGACATAAGAAGCTGTGGGATCAGGAATGTATCTTAGGCTGAGGTTCTTGGCCACAACCGCTCCCTCTTCAGGCCAACTCTTAGGCGGCTGTTTGTCAGCCGGCGAGGTGAATTCACCCTCGGATTTAAGGTCGTTGTACTCCAGAACCCGCTCTACGGATGTCATCGAGTTCTCCAGTTCGGCGGACTGACGCATTCCAAACTGCACCATACCCGTCATGCTCAGCGTTTGGGTAATGGCGAGACCAATCTGTCCGGGATTACCTAGCGGTGGGTTGAAATAGCTGTTCAAAATCACGGATATAACATAGGCAACGCAGAACAGGTCAAGGTAGTAGCCAAATGCCCGACTGGTGGTCACGAACGTATAGTAACCGGAGCTTTGCAGGTCCTGGTAGTTGTCGTATTGAGCGATCAGAGTTCGTTGGGCTCCCATGGCTCGAATGGTAGGCAGGCCTCCCAGCGTAGCACTGAAATGGGAGTACATGGGCGATCGGGCAACTGCCTCCACGCGCTTCACATCCCGAGAGGTCATCAAATAGACGTCCCGCCAGTAATAAAATGCTAGTAGCATGACGAACGTGTTGATCAGATACCAGGGATTGGAGATGCATAGCACACACAGTACGCCCGTCAGCGTGAGGAAAATCTGGATGCAGTCCAGCATAACAGCGGGCAGAGCTTCGTCCACCTGTCCCAGGTCCATGGCGAAGCGGTTGAGGATGCGACCCGACGGATTGGTGTGAAAGAAATAGAGAGCGGTGCGGGAGATGGCTCGGAACATGGAGTTGTGCAGCTCCGTAGAGGAGTGCATGGTCACATTGAAGAAGAGCAGAGTGCGGAGCAAGGCACAGATAACAAGTCCGACATTAATGGCAGTAAAGTAGTAAATATCCAGCGATGACGAAGAAGATGAAGATGCTTTGTTTTTCACCCTGAAACGATCATATTTTGACAAAGATTTTTAAATTGTAACATTTTTTAGAATCACTTACCAGTAGGAAAGGAAATAATCCCCTCCAGAAGCCAGGATCTGGGTTCCAGCGCAGAGAAGGACCAGCAGGCCAAATATTATGCATCCGCAACCGGCGGAGAAGTACTTTTTGTACATGTCTATTCCAATTTTTCCACCACTAGTCGATTCCTGGACAGGTCCGGTGGCTCCTTTCGGTTTAAGTGGCTCCTTGTTCTTTTCTACCAAAGACTCATGGGAAGAGCCACTGTCGACCGTGCTGTCAGTGCTCCGAGTGCTGCTTTGTCTCGATAACCCATTAGCCTTTTCCAGTTCATGATCTTCTGCATTTTGAGTGCTTTCGGCCAACAGTTGGGCAAAGTCCAGGCCACTTTTAATCATTTCCTTATAACTTCCGCTGGCCGTGACCTTTCCCTTGTCCATGATCACTATTAGATCAGCGTGCTCCAGAAATTGCAGTTGATGCGTGACCAAAACCACTAGTTTGTCTCCAAGGTAGCCGCGCATGCATTCGTCGAAGAGATGCCGACCCACGTGAGTGTCCACTGCACTGAGGGGATCATCCAGAAGATAAACATCCGCCTTGCGGTACACAGCTCTAGCCAAGCTGATTCTTGCCCTCTGGCCACCGGATAGGGAGGCACCTCGTTCTCCCACTATAGTTCCATCGCCGTTTAGAAGCTCCAAGTCGCGCTCTAAGGCACACTTTTTGATCACAGTACGGTAGCGGTATTTGTCCATGGGCAGCCCAAACAGAATATTGTCACGTACCGAGGCATTAAAGAGCCAAGGCTCCTGGGAGGCATAGGAGTATCTGCCATGAACGTGGACGCTTCCAGCTTCGGGTGGGAGTTCCCCCAGAATAGCTTGTACTAGACTGGACTTGCCAGATCCAACGGGACCAATTACGGCCACTAACTGGCCACGTTTGAGGGACATATTAATGCTGTCCAACACCGGATCGTGGTGTTCCTTATCCCATCGAGCTTTCAAGCCTTCTATGCTGACAAGGGTGTCCGGTGTCTTTCCATTTTGCACTCCAATGTCCACGTTTTTACCAAGCAATTTCTGCTCTTCATCAGGCTTTTCGTCAACTTCCTCTGTAAGATCTATGATGTTGGATTCTTCCCGCATCATGAAGTCCCGGATGCGACGTAGGGAAACCAGCAACTCGGCTACCTGAGACATTCCGCTGGGGAAGAACTTAGACACTGTGCGCCTGAGGATGTTGTAAAAGGCGGTAACACAGAATGCGCGCTCAGCCGTCAGCTCGCCGCCCATCAGTACAAATCCCAGAAGGCTCACAAAGATGGCAATGCGTCCCAGCGTAATCTCGAAGGAGAGCAGAACACCGCGCAGCAGATTCACCTGCCGAATGGAGCTCATCTCACTGCGCCGAAGCTGTTCAATTAGTCGTCCAAAGGGTCGTTCCCAGGTGTACATCTTGATCACCTGAATTCCCGAGATGATCTCGTTCATCATCCGCACGCGCTTATCCGTTCGCAGAGCAGTTTGCAGGCGTAGCTTAGAGGTAACTCGGCTCAGGTAGGTTTGCAACGGCAGGTACAGGATCAGGATGCTGATGCCGTAGAAGGAGGCCACTCCAATTTGCTGGTAAAGAAAATAGGACGAAATCAGCAGCTCCAACGGTCCTAGCCACAGAAAGTGGAAGTGGATGAGGGCACGATCGAAACGATTGAGATCGTTGGAGAGCAGGTTGACGACCTGCCCAATGGTGGTATCCCCCATGGCAGTGCGACTCAGTCGAATAGCCTTGCGATAAATGGCGGCGCTTACTGCCACCCTCATCTTCATGGCCAAATGCTGTAAAATATTAAATTATAATTAGTGGTCTTTACTAAAGTAATTAGGATAAATTGGATCAATTTTAAGCTTTACTTTATGAAACAAAATAACCTTTATATTTTATCAAACATTCTCAACAGAAACCATTAAAGTCTTAAACATTTTTAATCTTTTAAGCTTACAGAAGGTACATTATCGTATGTTTATTAATATAATTATTGAGAACCTTGAAACATAATAGACTTTGTCGAAACCAGGGCTTTTTTTTAGCCAATACTAATAATAACTTTTTTAATATTATCTATGTTTATATTTTTTCCAAGGCCTTTTTCTAACTAAACGCGGTTTTCTATTGCATGTGCACTTGAAGTTGTGATAATAGGTGCTCAATTATTAATATAAATGTAAAGATAAGTTATCAACATCTATGGTAAACATTGCCAAGTACAGAATGATGATAGATCGGATCTAATGAATATTTGAAACTATAATTTCGTAACCGTAAGAAAGATATTTTGATCCAATCGCCTAGTGGTTTGGGGTTTCTTACCATCATACCCATCATATATGGATGCGTGAGGAGGACACTGGCCAAAATGCACACTATCAGGAGTATGGCATAGATCTGTGCTGCGGTGGAGCTTCCATTTCCGTGTTCAGTGAACTCCGCTATCAGCCCGGCCAAAAGGAGAGGCACAGTGGCCCTAAAATTAAGTGATTAATTAGAATAAATTTCTTATCGGCTGATAAGGTCAGGACTTACCTGCTGCCGAGCTCAAGGATAGCGATGTTGAAGCCAGATATGAGGAGCTGCCCACCAAAGACACGTCCAATGACCCTTAGGATACTCGGTTCCCTCCTGGATTTGGAATCCGTCTCTTTGCGGCGGCATCGCGCCACTTCATCCTCCCAGGTACGAAAGAATTCATCTCCCAGTTTCTGGGCCCGGTGCTCTTCCAAGGTTTTGTACAGATCGGTTGCTTGGAGCCGCTGCTTGCGTCCCTTGAAAAGAATGGGCAGGGCAAAGCTGGAAGAGAAGAGGCATTATGTAAATCAATTTCGCAACAATCAGAAACTATAAATAATGCTACGAACAATGAAGGCGTATCCGATAACAGTTGTCTTCGGATGACAGTATTTCAGATTTCAGATGTCACATTTTTATAATTGAGATTCGCCGGCAGGTACTAAGCTATACATGGGCATGTGATAACACCAACACACCCCACACACACATCACCCACACTTTTAACGGAAACATTTGCGTACCAGAACATTAATGAGGATAATATACCGGCCGATTCGCGCGGATTGGGTGGCAATTTATTTGCCTCCATGGTTATGTAAATTACGAGCTACTATTTCACAAGCTTGCAGAAAGAATTAAACAAGCTAAAGCTTCACTTTGCCACAACATTCACAAAATCACAGCAATTGTTATTGTTTTGATTATGGGATTTATCAATGCAGAGCAGCGTATGCGATGCTGCATCAGGATTGAGCCACGTGATTGATCAGAATGCAAAAATTTCCATTGATAGTTGAGCAAAAAACAATTCACTTGAGCCGTCCGCGACGCCCCGATTTTCCAATCATTCTGTTCAATGGTCGCGACTCGCAAACGAAACGAAACCAAACAGACCGTCCAGCACCGAATCAGCTGTTCGACCAGCTGACGCCATCACAACCATACGTTTGTAACAAGGTTTATACGGCGTTCTTGTAATGAATTCTCGAATTTGATACAAAAAAACTTAAAGGTTATCTTTACAAAAAAAAAGTTTTAAATATAAATTGTTAATATAAAATGTTGTTGGTCAAAATCAGATGTTTCATAAGATATCGTATAAACCACGCACATGCATTTGGTTATCTTTGTATCTATGTAAAAATATATTTGTATCTACATGTTGAAGTGTATCTATGAGATATTTATACTTTAACCATGAACTTGTGCCTTGAAATTAATGAAACGCGGTATTTAAAAATCTATTTCCGCATATCCCAACTCCTTCTTATTTGAAAAAAAAAAAATAAAACTAGAGCCTCTCCCCCAAAATAATTATGCATATTTACAAAATTATTTAAGTAATAGCCTCAGCCTTAACTGTTTAGGCTTAATAATAAATTTCATAATATTTTCATAATTTTCATAATATTGCATGTACATATATATCCGGTTTTGTCTAGTTTATTGGAGTTCATTGTGGTTTCAACTGGAGTTGAAGCTAAGCTCGTTTGTTTGCTCACATTTTAAACATTTTGTAAGAGAGTGTAAAAATTAAACTTGAGAGACTTTTCCCATCGACTTGGGATTTTATTTAACATTTTAACAAAATCCAGAGGATATACCCGTTTTCAAATAACATTATATCGTATTTAAGGCTTTTAATTTTTTTTATATCAACAGCTACAACAGTGTTTGCTTATTTTCTACAATAAACTCTATACTATAGAGTCTATAGGTTTTATCAAATGTATATGTAGCCTCCTTTTTCCAAATAAAAATAAATACTTTTTTCTAAAAAAAAACACTAGTTCGAGTGAGTTGCTCGTGCGATCTCAAGCAATGTGTCGTAGGTAGCCTGCCCCGTCTGCTTCACCATGTCATGGAACACCTTGGAGTCTGCCGCCGTCAGCAGCTCGTAGGGTGTGCCGAACTCCAGCACCCGACCTGCGTCCATGACCAGCACCTTGTCAGAGTCCATGATAGTGTGCAGGCGATGGGCTATCGTGAGCACTGTGCACTTCTTAAACTTGTTCCGAATGGTGGCCTGTATGAGGCCATCCGTATGGGGATCTACATTGGCCGTAGCCTCGTCCATTACCAGAATACGGTTTTCCCGAAGAATGGCCCTGGCCAGGCAGACCAACTGACGCTGACC
Source organism: Drosophila bipectinata (assembly GCF_030179905.1). Classification (NCBI taxonomy): domain Eukaryota; kingdom Metazoa; phylum Arthropoda; class Insecta; order Diptera; family Drosophilidae; genus Drosophila; species Drosophila bipectinata. The sequence continues at coordinate 16,180,043 of NC_091736.1, read as the reverse complement.
CACACTGAAATTGGTGCCGCCCTCCGTGATCTTGCTCTGCAGCCCGCATGGCAGTTCTGCAACAAATTCCTTAAGGTTTACCTCCTCTAGGGATCGCCACAGTTTCTCATCGCTGTACTCCTCAAAGGGATCCAAATTGTATCGAATACTACCAGAGAAGAGAACCGGCTCTTGCGGTATTATGGAGATCTTCCTACGCAGATCATGCAGGCCCATTCCGTCGGTGTCTCTCTTGTCGATGAGGATGATTCCGTCGTTGTAAGACAAGCGGAACAAGGCGTTGATTAGTGATGACTTTCCTGCCCCGGTGCGACCCACGATGCCCACCTTCTCCTGAGGTTTGATCTCAAAGCTGAGGGCCTTAAGGACATTGTCCGCCTTGGGGTCCGGCACGTAGCGCAGACTTAGCTCGTCAAAGACAATGTTTCCTTCCTCTGGCCAAGACTTTGGAGGCTTCTTTTCATCCGGTGCCTCAAGGTCACCCTCCGGCTCAATTTCCTCATACTCCACCACTCGCTCCACTGCAGTCATAATGTTCTCCACTTCGGCGGATTGACGCAATCCCCACTGCACATAATCTACTAAGCGCATGGCCTGTTAAAATGGATAGACTATTATGAGTTTCTTAAAAGGCTATTGGAGTCTCACCTGAGTTATGGCCAGTCCCACCAGAGCTCCATTTTCTGGTGGAAAAAAGGAGAAGCTGATCGTTACAATGGCAGTGTAAATTCCACAAGAGAAATCCAGCCAATTAGCGAAAGCACGTGAGCAGCTTAATAGCATGAAATGGGCTGAGCTGTGCATGTCCTGATAACTATCGAACTCCTGTTCCAGGAGGTGCCTAGACTCAAAGGCCCGAATAGTGGACAAGCCGGAGAGGGATGCCGTGACATGTGAGTAGACAGGTGATCGAGCTGAGGAATCCAGAACTAAAATATTTAACTAATAGGCTTGAGATCTCACTTACCTATGGCCTCAATCCGTTTCAAATCCCGTGAGGTTTTCAAATAAAAAACGCGCAGCTGATAGAAGAGGAAGGCTAGGACGATGGTCGGAATTAGGAGTATAGGATTTACTACGGCTATTATAGTAGCCACTCCCATTAGGGCGAAGAAACTCTCCAACAGATCGAGCACGGCCTTCGGCAGGACCTCCCCTATCTGTACTAAGTCCTTAGAAAATCGATTCAGAATCTGGCCAGAAGGATTTGTGTTGAAAAAATACATGGAAGCTCGGGAAATTCCTCTGTACATGGAATTATGCATCCTAACAGAGGCCGCTATAGTGCACTTAAACAGCATCATAATAGCCATAATATAAGCCACATTGGTTAGAACTACTATCAAGAAATACACCAAGATTTCAAAATTTTTGGGTTCCAGCGACCAGCCCATGTCCTGCAGCCAAATGAGCGTCTGATACTCTTTTCCTTCGGAAGCCTCCATACTATTTTCGCCTTTGTTGTGATTGACCCTAAAAATAAATTTGAAATACTAATGTTTCATTTATGGTATTCAGTTCTCACCAGTAGGTCAGGAATAAGTCAATCATCGAAGAAAGTCCTTGGAAGATGGCCCAGGCTATAAGCATCAGCGAAAAAGCAGTCACGCCTCCGCCAGCCCTCATGTATTTTAGGTACACGTCCAGTCCGACCTTGCCAGAGGCTTGGTACTCCTGTCCCTTTTCTTGCTTATTGCTCTTTTCATCCGAATTGAGATCCCCCAACGACTTTAAAGACGTCTCACTCTGGTTCCTTTGCATCTCCAATGGCGAAGGTCCCTCTGGCACCTCCTCTGATTTCTTTTCCGTTCCATCGTTCTCTGTTTGTTTCAGGAGTATTGCAAAGTCGACTCCCGAATCACGTAGCGATTCAAAAGACCCCGCAGCCACCGCTTGGCCCTTGTCCAACACCATGACCTCATCGCATTGCTGAATAAACTGCAATTGATGTGTGACCAGGATGACGATACGATCACGCAGATATCCACGGATGCACTTCTCGAAAATGTGGCGGGCTACGTGGGGATCTACCGCACTGAGTGGATCGTCCAAGAGGTAGATGGAAGCCTCCCGATACACGGCCCTGGCCAAACTGATCCTCGCCTTCTGCCCTCCCGAAAGGGAAGCTCCTCGATCGCCCACAATAGTTTGGTCCTTAAATGGAAGCAGGTCGAAGTCACGCTCTAAAGCACAATCCTTCACCACTTTCCTATACATTTGGTGGTCCATGGGCTGTCCAAAGAGGATGTTTTGGCGCACAGTTCCGGAGAAGAGCCACGGTTCCTGGGCAGCATACGATATGGATCCTCTCTTCTTGATTTCACCCGACAAGACGGGCAATTCCCCGAGTATAGCTTGGAGCAAACTGGACTTACCCGAACCTGTGAGACCAACAACCGCCAGTAAGGTGCCCGATTTTATCTGCAAGCTTAATTCATTCAGAGTGCATTCTGGAGATTTGGGGTCCCATTTTGCTGTTAATCCATAAACATAAAGCTCAGCCCCCAATGGACGAGGTACGAGCTTAGTGTGAGGAGTGGATGAAAGTAGTGTCGTTTCCTCGCCCTCAACCTTATCCTCTTCTGGGTCTTCCACAGTAGTTATTTGATCCATCTCTTCCAATTGCAAGAAGGCCTGGACTCGTTTTAGGGAAACCCAGAAATCCGCCGTCTCAGTAATGCCCACGGCGAAGTAAATAGACATCGACATGCGCAGGATGTTGTAATAAGCGAGGATTAAGAAGGCAACTTCTGATTTAAGCATCTGGGTCAACATAGCGTATCCCGCTAAGCTGAGAAATGTTGAGACAGGTGCGACAAAGACCGACAAGGAGTAGATGATCCCTGTAATGTAATTCCTACTTCTGTTGACATTTATTTCCTTTTTCCGGATGTAGGACACAATTCGCTCAAACGGAAGCTCCCAGGCGTACATTTTAATCGCCTGGATGCCCGTGATGATCTCGCTCATCAAACGCACTCGATCGTCGGTGCACTGGACCGACTTTACCCTCAGCCGTGCCGATACTTTTCCTACGTATAGATTAATTGGAATGAAGAGCAGCATAAAAGCGACTCCAAGTACGGCAGGAAATCCAATCTAAACAAATAAAATATTCTTAGCTTCATTAATAGTGTTGAGTTGGACCTACCTCATGGTACATCACATAAGTTATTAGAATCGTTTGCAAAGGACCCACCAACAGGTAGTGACCATGATAAGGTATGCTGTCAAATTGTCCCAAATCGTTGGATATCAGATTAACCACATGTCCTGACGTGGTGTGACTTAACGATGCTTTGCTTAGCCGCAGAGCCTTTCGATAAACCAAACTGCTCAAGCCCACGCGAATCTTGAAACCTTAAAAAGGAACTGTATAGAGCAAACTTTTTACCAAAATGAGTTTTTTACTTACCCATATGTGACATTGCGAGCAGGTATGGATGCATAATGATCGATCCTAAAATGCTGGACAGGATTAGTGTGCCTGCGTAAACACTTCCATTCGTTTCAGAACCCGTATCTTGGTTGTATTGATTTATAAGGCCTCGCAGAAGAAGCGGATTCAGTCCTCGGAGCACAATCTCCAAGAAAACCAACACGAGCCCGAGAAGCCCGAAGTACCAGCCATGCTTTCGCAGAAGAACCCTTATAAGGCTGGGCTTACCCTTAGAAGTTTTCATATCTTGGTCCCATAGGATACCTAATTGGTTTCCCAAGGAATCTACAAGAGAGAAATATACGTTTTTCCAAGTGTGCTAAATAATGATATTGTTCTAAACAGTTCTAATCTTTGCCAGACGACTTGTCTTATACTTTACGATGAAGAAACTCTAAAACTTTATTATGTAGCTGATTCTTAAAGGTCGTTATCATAATCTAATATAACTTACCAGACTTGTGCTCTTTTAGGACCTTGTATAAATCATTTGCACCTAATGTATCCTTTCGTCCTTTCATAAAAGTGGGTATAGTGTACCTTTATTCAACATTTGAACATTTATTTTATTATCCATTTTAATGAAATAGAAAATATATTTACCAGAAAAAGGCCGTTGCAATAAAATTGTTATATTTCCGGGGATTTTCCGGAAGATATTTCTTATTAGTTGATTGCATTTCATCTAATTAGTAATGATACACTTAAGATTCAGTTATGCACTTAAAACCACCCTGACTTAATTCAAAAATATATAGAGAATGAACGTATCTCGAAGTCAAAGAACCGTCTGCGTGTCTGGGAGTTCAGAAACCAACTAAAGCAACCAAACCTCCCAAAAATCTAAACTTTCATGTTGGCAGAAACAGTGGCGGATCTAGGGTTTCTGGCGCCCGGGGCAAAGTGAAAAATTTGCAGCCCCTACCCCTCTTTCTTATGAACGTAACAGATTGTACAATCAAAGTACAATAAAAATATGTATTTTAGGTATTGAAAGGTTTATTAATTATATTATGCTCATATGTATGAAACACTTTATTATATAATAAATATTTTGTTTCGTGCAACGTGAAAGACCATCATAATTAATGTTTTTGTATGAAAATTAAATATTATTTCTAAAGTATAACATTTTTTGCCTTTATTGACGGAAATTCAGCATTTATTTCAATTTTATCTAGTGCAGCATCACTAGATAAAATACTTCATTTTCGATGGAAAGTATAGATAAATTTGAAAGCCGGCCCTGTTTTGTGGGTGTCCACAGATAATAGTAGAGTCAGCGATTAAAATGTGATTTTACAGAGTTATAGTGGTTTTGGCATGCACTGCATATTTGCCCAACGCCAATTTTATTTATGAGGCATGTAGGGAGTGTTTACATGCAAAGCGCCATGGGAAAACATAAACCTTGGAAACATACAGTGTAAGTCAAGATCGATTTTGCGCCCCTCAAATTTTTCGCCAAGGGTGCTTGCCCCTTTTTCCACCTCCTAGATCCGGCACTGGGCAGAAACACTTACTCTCGCGAAGTAGATAAGTTTTGTATTAGTTTTTAAGTGCTCTCCCATTAGTACTATAACTATGGTCTTCTTTTACTTATTGCTTTGGAAATTTTAGCTATAATAATAAATAGCTATAACCAAAATAAAGACACATTTGAAACATTACGTTTGACATTACATTTGAAACATTTGTCACCTAGAGACTCTCAGGCTCTGCTCATATCAACATGTAGCAGCCAGGTAAGAGAACGACCAACCTCAGACGAATTTGGCTAGACAGTATATTTTTTATGAGTTTTATGAGTATAATCAGTGTTATTATTATATTTTTACTCGCACGTGTAGCAAATTTGGGAAAAAACGTCCAAATTGATCCACAATTATAAAGATAACCCAACATTTTTAAACGTTTTATCAAAAGTTTTAAATTTTTAACTGAAGAGGCGATGCTTCCGTCAGATTTTTTCCGCTTTCGAAGGACTGAAAAAAAATTTAAAGAAATATAAGTTAGAAAAAATTGTTTTCCAATGTTTATTAAAACGATCGTACCTTTTGTGCAATGTGGAGGAGCGCGTCGTAGGTAGCCTGCCCCGTCTGCTTCACCATGTCATGGAACACCTTGGAGTCTGCCGCCGTCAGCAGCTCGTAGGGAGTGCCGAACTCCAGCACCCGACCTGCGTCCATGACCAGCACCTTGTCAGAGTCCATGATAGTGTGCAGGCGATGGGCTATCGTGAGCACTGTGCACTTCTTAAACTTGTTCCGAATGGTGGCCTGTATGAGGCCATCCGTATGGGGATCTACATTGGCGGTAGCCTCGTCCATTACCAGAATACGGTTTTCCCGAAGAATGGCCCTGGCCAGGCAGACCAACTGACGCTGACCCACACTGAAATTGGTGCCGCCCTCCGTGATCTTGCTCTGCAGCCCGCATGGCAGTTCTGCAACTAATTCCTTAAGGTTTACCTCCTCTAGGGATCGCCACAGTTTCTCATCGCTGTACTCCTCAAAGGGATCCAAATTGTATCGAATACTACCAGAGAAGAGAACCGGCTCTTGCGGTATTATGGAGATCTTCCTACGCAGATCATGCAGGCCCATTCCGTCGGTGTCTCTCTTGTCGATGAGGATGATTCCGTCGTTGTAAGACAAGCGGAACAAGGCGTTGATTAGTGATGACTTTCCTGCCCCGGTGCGACCCACGATGCCCACCTTCTCCTGAGGTTTGATCTCAAAGCTGAGGGCCTTAAGGACATTGTCCGCCTTGGGGTCCGGCACGTAGCGCAGACTTAGCTCGTCAAAGACAATGTTTCCTTCCTCTGGCCAAGACTTTGGAGGCTTCTTTTCATCCGGTGCCTCAAGGTCACCCTCCGGCTCAATTTCCTCATACTCCACCACTCGCTCCACTGCAGTCATAATGTTCTCCACTTCGGCGGATTGACGCAATCCCCACTGCACATAATCTACTAAGCGCATGGCCTGTTAAAATGGATAGACTATTATGAGTTTCTATCGAACTCCTGTTCCAGGAGGTGCCTAGACTCAAAGGCCCGAATAGTGGACAAGCCGGAGAGGGATGCCGTGACATGTGAGTAGACAGGTGATCGAGCTGAGGAATCCAGAACTAAAATATTTAACTAATAGGCTTGAGATCTCACTTACCTATGGCCTCAATCCGTTTCAAATCCCGTGAGGTTTTCAAATAAAAAACGCGCAGCTGATAGAAGAGGAAGGCTAGGACGATGGTCGGAATGAGGAGTATAGGATTTACTACGGCTATTATAGTAGCCACTCCCATTAGGGCGAAGAAACTCTCCAACAGATCGAGCACGGCCTTCGGCAGGACCTCCCCTATCTGTACTAAGTCCTTTGAAAATCGATTCAGAATCTGGCCAGAAGGATTTGTGTTGAAAAAATACATGGAAGCTCGGGAAATTCCTCTGTACATGGAATTATGCATCCTAACAGAGGCCGCTATAGTGCACTTAAACAGCATCATAATAGCCATAATATAAGCCACATTGGTTAGTACTACTATCAAGAAATACACCAAGATTTCAAAATTTTTGGGTTCCAGCGACCAGCCCATGTCCTGCAGCCAAAGGAGCATGGGATACGGGTTTTCTTCAGAAGCCTTCAAGTTATTTTCGCCTTTGTTCTGATTGACCCTGAAAATAAATGTGAAATACATAGTAAGATTTAATTTATGGTATTTGATTCTCACCAGTGGGTCAGGAATAAGTCAGTCATCGAAGAAAGTCCTTGGAAGATGGCCCAGGCTATAAGCATCAGCGAAAAAGCAGTCACGCCTCCGCCAGCCCTCATGTATTTTAGGTACACGTCCAGTCCGACCTTGCCAGAGGCTTGGTTCTCCTGTCCCTTTTCTTGCTTATTGCTCTTTTCATCCGAATTGAGATCCCCCAACGACTTTAAAGACGTCTCACTCTGGTTCCTTTGCATCTCCAATGGCGAAGGCCCCTCTGGCACCTCCGATTTCTTTTCCGTTCCATCGCTCTCTGTTTGTTTCAGGAGTATTGCAAAGTCGACTCCCGAATCACGTAGCGATTCAAAAGACCCCGCAGCCACCGCTTGGCCCTTGTCCAACACCATGACCTCATCGCATTGCTGAATAAACTGCAATTGATGTGTGACCAGGATGACGATACGATCACGCAGATATCCACGGATGCACTTCTCGAAAATGTGGCGGGCTACGTGGGTATCTACCGCACTGAGTGGATCGTCCAAGAGGTAGATGGAAGCCTCCCGATACACGGCCCTGGCCAAACTGATCCTCGCCTTCTGCCCTCCCGAAAGGGAAGCTCCTCGATCGCCCACAATAGTTTTGTCCTTAAATGGAAGCAGGTCGAAGTCACGCTTCAAAGAACAATGCTCCACCACTTTCCAATACCTTTGGTGGTCCATGGGCTGTCCAAAGAGGATGTTTTGGCGCACAGTTCCGGAGAAGAGCCACGGTTCCTGGGCAGCATACGATATGGATCCTCTCTTCTTGATTTCACCCGACAAGACGGGCAATTCCCCGAGTATAGCTTGGAGCAAACTGGACTTACCCGAACCTGTGAGACCAACAACCGCCAGTAAGGTTCCCGATTTTATCTGTAAGCTTAATTCATTCAGAGTGCATTCTGGAGATTTGGGGTCCCATTTGGCTTTTAATCCAGATACGTAAAGCTCTGCTTCCGTAGGACGAGATACGAGCTTAGTATGAGGAGTGGATGAAAGTAGTAAAGTTTCCTCGCCTTCAACCTTATCCTCTTCTGGGTCTTCCACCGCAGTTATTTGTTCCATCTCTTCCAATTGCAAGAAGGCTTGGACTCGTTTGAGGGAAACCCAGAAATCCGCCGTCTCAGTAATGCCCAAGGCAAAGAAAATAGACATCGTCATTTGCAGGATGTTGTAATAAGCGAGGATTAAGAAGGCAACTTCTGATTTAAGCATCTGGGTCAACATAGCGTATCCCGCTAAGCTGAGAAATGTTGAGACAGGTGCGACAAAGACCGACAAGGAGTAAATAATCCCTGAAATGAAATTCCTACTTCGGTTGACATTTATTTCCTTTTTCCGGATGTAGGACACAATTCGCTCAAACGGAAGCTCCCAGGCGTACATTTTAATCGCCTGGATGCCCGTGATGATCTCGCTCATCAAACGCACTCGATCGTCGGTGCACTGGACCGACTTTACCCTCAGCCGTGCCGATACTTTTCCTACGTATAGATTTAATGGGATGAAGAGCAGCATAAAAGCGACTCCAAGTACGGCAGGGAATCCAATCTGAATAAATTAAATTTTCTTAGCTTCAGTAACAAAAATGTGTTCAGTTGAACCTACCTCATGGTACATCACATAAGTTATTAGAATCGTTTGCAAAGGTCCCACCCACAGGTAGTGACCACGATAAGCTATGCTGTCAAATTGTCCCAAATCGTTGGATATCAGATTAACCACATGTCCTGACGTGGTGTGACTTAACGATGCTTTGCTTAGCCGCAGAGCCTTTCGATAAACCAAACTGCTCAAGCCCACGCGAATCTTGAAACCTTTAAAAGGAACTGTATAGAGAAAATTTTTTACCTATATGATTTTCTTACCCAGATGTGACATTGCGAGCAGGTATGGATGCATAATGATCGATCCTAAAATGCTGGACAGGATTAGTGTGCCTGCGTAAACACTTCCATTCGTTTCAGAACCCGTATCTTGGTTGTATTGATTTATAAGGCCTCGCAGAAGAAGCGGATTCAGTCCTCGGAGCACAATCTCCAAGAAAACCAACACGAGCCCGAGAAGCCCGAAGTACCAGCCATGCTTTCGCAGAAGAACCCTTATAAGGCTGGGCTTACCCTTAGAAGTTTTCATATCTTGGTCCCATAGGATACCTAATTGGTTTCCCAAGGAATCTACAAGAGAGAAATATACGTTTTTCCAAGTGTGCTAAATAATGATATTGTTCTAAACAGTTCTAATCTTTGCCAGACGACTTGTCTTATACTTTACGATGAAGAAACTCTAAAACTTTATTATGTAGCTGATTCTTAAAGGTCGTTATCATAATCTAATATAACTTACCAGACTTGTGCTCTTTTAGGACCTTGTATAAATCATTTGCACCTAATGTATCCTTTCGTCCTTTCATAAAAGTGGGTATAGTGTACCTTTATTCAACATTTGAACATTTATTTTATTATCCATTTTAATGAAATAGAAAATATATTTACCAGAAAAAGGCCGTTGCAATAAAATTGTTATATTTCCGGGGATTTTCCGGAAGATATTTCTTATTAGTTGATTGCATTTCATCTAATTAGTAATGATACACTTAAGATTCAGTTATGCACTTAAAACCACCCTGACTTAATTCAAAAATATATAGAGAATGAACGTATCTCGAAGTCAAAGAACCGTCTGCGTGTCTGGGAGTTCAGAAACCAACTAAAGCAACCAAACCTCCCAAAAATCTAAACTTTCATGTTGGCAGAAACAGTGGCGGATCTAGGGTTTCTGGCGCCCGGGGCAAAGTGAAAAATTTGCAGCCCCTACCCCTCTTTCTTATGAACGTAACAGATTGTACAATCAAAGTACAATAAAAATATGTATTTTAGGTATTGAAAGGTTTATTAATTATATTATGCTCATATGTATGAAACACTTTATTATATAATAAATATTTTGTTTCGTGCAACGTGAAAGACCATCATAATTAATGTTTTTGTATGAAAATTAAATATTATTTCTAAAGTATAACATTTTTTGCCTTTATTGACGGAAATTCAGCATTTATTTCAATTTTATCTAGTGATGCTGCTACTTCATTTTCGATGGAAAGTATAGATAAATTTGAAAGCCGGCCCTGTTTTGTGGGTGTCCACAGATAATAGTAGAGTCAGCGATTAAAATGTGATTTTACAGAGTTATAGTGGTTTTGGCATGCACTGCATATTTGCCCAACGCCAATTTTATTTATGAGGCATGTAGGGAGTGTTTACATGCAAAGCGCCATGGGAAAACATAAACCTTGGAAACATACAGTGTAAGTCAAGATCGATTTTGCGCCCCTCAAATTTTTCGCCAAGGGTGCTTGCCCCTTTTTCCACCTCCTAGATCCGGCACTGGGCAGAAACACTTACTCTCGCGAAGTAGATAAGTTTTGTATTAGTTTTTAAGTGCTCTCCCATTAGTACTATAACTATGGTCTTCTTTTACTTATTGCTTTGGAAATTTTAGCTATAATAATAAATAGCTATAACCAAAATAAAGACACATTTGAAACATTACGTTTGTCACCTAGAGACTCAGGCTCTGCTCATATCAACATGTAGCAGCCAGGTAAGAGAACGACCAACCTCAGACGAATTTGGCTAGACAGTATATTTTTTATGAGTTTTATGAGTATAATCAGTGTTATTATTATATTTTTACTCGCACGTGTAGCAAATTTGGGAAAAAACGTCCAAATTGATCCACAATTATAAAGATAACCCAACATTTTTAAACGTTTTATCAAAAGTTTTAAATTTTTAACTGAAGAGGCGATGCTTCCGTCAGAATTTTTCCGCTTTCGAAGGACTGAAAAAAAATTTAAAGAAATATAAGTTAGAAAAAATTGTTTTCCAATGTTTATTAAAACGATCGTACCTTTTGTGCAATGTGGAGGAGCGCGTCGTAGGTAGCCTGCCCCGTCTGCTTCACCATGTCATGGAACACCTTGGAGTCTGCCGCCGTCAGCAGCTCGTAGGGTGTGCCGAACTCCAGCACCCGACCTGCGTCCATGACCAGCACCTTGTCAGAGTCCATGATAGTGTGCAGGCGATGGGCTATCGTGAGCACTGTGCACTTCTTAAACTTGTTCCGAATGGTGGCCTGTATGAGGCCATCCGTATGGGGATCTACATTGGCGGTAGCCTCGTCCATTAGCAGAATACGGTTTTCCCGAAGAATGGCCCTGGCCAGGCAGACCAACTGACGCTGACCCACACTGAAATTGGTGCCGCCCTCCGTGATCTTGTGCTGTAGCCCGCATGGCAGTTCTGCAACTACTTCTTTGAGCTTTACCTCCTCTAGGGATCGCCACAGTTTCTCATCGCTGTACTCCTCAAAGGGATCCAAATTGTATCGAATACTACCAGAGAAGAGAACCGGCTCTTGGGGAATAATGGAGATCTTCCTACGCAGATCATGCAGGCCCATTCCGTCGGTGTCTCTCTTGTCGATGAGGATGATTCCGTCGTTGTAAGACAAGCGGAACAAGGCGTTGATTAGTGACGACTTTCCTGCCCCGGTGCGACCCACGATGCCCACCTTCTCCTGAGGCTTGATCTCAAAGCTGAGGGCCTTAAGGACGTTGTCCCCCTTGGGGTCGGGCACGTAGCGCAGACTGAGCTCGTCAAAGACAATGTTTCCCTCCTCTGGCCAAGACTTTGGAGGCTTCTTCTCATCCGGTGCCTCAAGGTCACCCTCCGGTTCAATTTCCTCATACTCCACAACTCGCTCCACGGCAGTCATAATGTTCTCCACTTCGGCGGATTGACGCAATCCCCACTGCACATAATCTACTAAGCGCATGGCCTGTTAAAATGGATAGACTATTATGAGTTTCTTAAAAGGCTATTGGAGTCTCACCTGAGTTATGGCCAGTCCCACCAGAGCTCCATTTTCTGGTGGAAAGAAGGAGAAGCTGATCGTTACAATGGCAGTGTAAATTCCACAAGAAAAATCCAGCCAATTAGCGAAAGCACGTGAGCAGCTTAAGAGCATGAAATGGGCTGAGCTGTGCATGTCCTGATAACTATCGAACTCCTGTTCCAGGAGGTGCCTAGACTCAAAGGCCCGAATAGTGGACAAGCCGGAGAGGGATGCCGTAACATGTGAATAGACGGGTGATCGAGCTGAGGAATCGAGAACTTAAATATTTAACTAATAGTTTTGGGATCTCACTTACCTATGGCCTCAATCCGTTTCAAATCCCGCGAGGTTTTCAAATAAAAGACTTGCAGCTGATAGAAAAGGAAGGCTAGGACGATGGTCGGAATGAGAAGTATAGGATTTACTACGGCTATTATAGTAGCAACTCCCATTAGGGCAAAGAAACTCTCCAAAAGGTGAAGCACGGCACACGGCAGAACCTCACCTATTTGTACCAAATCCTTGGAAAATCGATTCAGAATCTGGCCAGAAGGATTTGTGTTGAAAAAATACATGGAAGCTCGGGAAATTCCTCTGTACATGGAATTATGCATCCTAACAGAGGCCGCTATAGTGAACCTGAACAGCATCATAATAGCAATAAGATAAGCCACATTGGTTAAAACTACTATCAAGAAATACACCAAGATTTCAAAATGTTTGGGGTCCAGCGACCAGCCCATGTCCTGCAGCCAAATGAGCGTTTGATACTCATTTCCTTCAGAAGCCTCCATACTATTTTCGCCTTTGTTGTGATTGACCCTAAAAATAAATTTGAAATACTTATGTTTCATTTATGGTATTCAGTTCTCACCAGTAGGTCAGGAATAAGTCAATCATCGAAGAAAGTCCTTGGAAGATGGCCCAGGCTATAAGCATCAGCGAAAAAGCAGTCACGCCTCCGCCAGCCCTCATGTATTTTAGGTACACGTCCAGTCCGACCTTGCCAGAGGCTTGGTGCTCCTGTCCCTTTTCTTGCTTATTGCTCTTTTCATCCGAATTGAGATCCCCCAAGGACTTTAAGGACCTCTCACTCTGGTTCCTTTGCATCTCCAATGGCGAAGGTCCCTCTGGCACCTCCTCTGATTCCTTTTCCGTTCCATCGCTCTCTGTTTGTTTCAGGAGTATTGCAAAGTCGACTCCCGAATTACGTAGGGATTCGAAAGACCCCGCAGCCACCGCTTGGCCCTTGTCCAACACCATGACCTCATCGCATTGCTGAATAAACTGCAATTGATGTGTGACCAGGATGACGATACGATCACGCAGATATCCACGGATGCACTTCTCGAAAATGTGGCGGGCTACGTGGGTATCTACCGCACTGAGTGGATCGTCCAAGAGGTAGATGGAGGCTTCCCGATACACCGCCCTGGCCAAACTGATCCTTGCCTTCTGCCCTCCCGAAAGGGAAGCTCCTCGATCGCCCACAATAGTTTTGTCCTTAAATGGAAGCAGGTCGAAGTCACGCTTCAAAGAACAATGCTCCACCACTTTCCAATACCTTTGGTGGTCCATGGGCTGTCCAAAGAGGATATTTTGTCGAACAGTTCCAGAGAAGAGCCAGGGTTCCTGGGCAGCATACGATATGGATCCTCTCTTGTTGATCTCACCCGACAAGACGGGCAATTCCCCGAGTATAGCTTGGAGCAAACTGGACTTACCGGAGCCTGTGAGACCAACAACCGCCAGTAAGGTTCCCGATTTTATCTGCAAGCTTACTTCATTCAGAGTGCGTTCTGGAGATTTGGGGTCCCATTTTGCTGTTAATCCAGAAACATAAAGCTCTGCTTCCGTAGGACGAGATACGAGCTTAGTATGAGGAGTGGATGAAAGTAGTAAAGTTTCCTCGCCCTCAACTTTATCCTCTTCTGGGTCTTCCACAGTAGTTATTTGATCCATCTCTTCCAATTGCAAGAAGGCTTGGACTCGTTTGAGGGAAACCCGGAAATCCGCTGTCTCAGTAATGCCCAAGGCAAAGAAAATAGACATCGACATGCGCAGGATGTTGTAATAAGCGATGATTAGGAAGGCAACTTCTGAATTAAGCACATGGCCCAAAATAGCGTAGCCCGCCAAGCTGAGAAATGTAGAGACACGGGCGACAAAGATCGACAAGAATAAGATGATCCCTGTAATGAAGTCCCTACGTCGATTAACATTAACTTCCTTTTTGCGGATGTAGGACACAATTCGCTCAAACGGAAGCTCCCAGGCGTACATTTTAATCGCCTGGATGCCCGTAATGATCTCGCTCATCAAACGCACTCGATCGTCGGTGCACTGGACCGACTTTACCCTCAGCCGTGCCGATACTTTTCCTACGTATAGATTTAATGGGATGAAGAGCAGCATAAAAGCGACTCCAAGTACGGCAGGAAATCCAATCTAAACAAATAAAATATTCTTAGCTTCATTAATAGTGTTGAGTTGGACCTACCTCATGGTACATCACATAAGTTATTAGAATCGTTTGCAAAGGTCCTACCCACAAATAGTGACCATGATAAACTAAGCTGTCAAATTGCCCCAAATCGTTGGATATCAGATTAACCACATGTCCTGAAGTCGTGTGACTTAACGATGCTTTGCTTAGCCGCAGAGCCTTTCGATAAACCAAACTGCTCAAGCCCACGCGAATCTTGAAACCTTTAAAAGGAACTGTATAGAGAAAATTTTTTTCATATATGAGTTTTTCTCTTACCCACATGGGTTATGGCGAGTAGGTATGGATGCAAAATGATCGATCCTAAAATGTTGGACAGGATTAGTGCGCCTGCGTAAACACTCCCATTCGTTTCAGAGCCCGTATCTTGATTGTATTGATATATAAGGCCACGCAGAAGAAGCGGTTGCAGTCCTCGGAGCACAACCTCCATGAAAACCAACACGAGCCCGAGAAGTCCGAAGTACCAGCCATGCTTTCGCAGAAGAACCCTTATAAGGCTGGGCTTACCCTTTGAAGTTTTCATATCTTGGTCCCATAGGATACCTAATTGGTTTCCCAAGGAATCTATAAAAGAGAAATATATGTATTTTCAAGTGCGCTAAATAATGACAATGTGGTAACATATCTAATCTTTGCCAGACGACTTGTCTTATACATTACGATGAAGAAACTCTAAAACTTTATTATGTAGCTGATTCTTAAAGGCCATAAACATAATCTAACATAACTTACCAGACTTGTGCTCTTTTAGGACCTTGTATAAATCATTTGCACCTAATGTATCCTTTCGTCCTTTGATAAAAGTGGGTATAGTGTACCTTTATTCAACATTTGAACATTTATTTTATTATCCATTTTAATGAAATAGAAAATATATTTACCCGAAAAATGCCGTTGCAAGAAAATTTTCATGTTTCCGGGGATTATCCGGAAGATCTTTCTTATTAGTTGATTGCATTTTATCTAATTAGTACTTAAGATACACTTAAGATTCAGTTATGCACTTAAACCACCCTGACTTTAATCAAAAATATTTAGACTAAACGTATCTCGAAGTTAAAGACCCGTCTGCGTGCCTGGGAGTCCAGAAACCTACTAAAGCAGTGAGGGGCAAAACGCACACATGTTTAAAATGGGAGTCAGAGCATCCACTGAGCAAAAAAAACGTAGTTTTTTTGTCATTTTTCGGTAATTCAAAAGTTTGAATGGGCACTAAAATAGTGTATTTTGTTTTAAAGAAAGCTTTGCTAGAAACAGTTCCTAAACGAGAAATGAGAATCTAATGAAAAACTACGCTTTATTTTTATTTTCTATGGAGAAAACTTTTTTTAACCCAATTTCTGAGAAAAATTTTCTCAGTGGAAACATTTTGATTTTTATGTTTGAGTCAAAATGAGAGAAAATGAGAGGGCTTCTAAAAATTTGATAGTGCTCACACGGTCAGTGTGCCGGCACCGCTGCGGCAGAATTTCCTACCCTATGCACGCGTGCTATGTAAAATGATTATTTGCCCACTGTACTAAAGCAACCAAACCTCACACACGATCAAAACAATCTACTCTACCATGTTGGAAGAAACAGTGGGGAATCTAGAGTTTCTGACGCCCAGGGCAAAATCAGCAAAAAATTTGCGGCCCCTAACCCTCTTCCCTATGAACGAGACAGATTGTGTTAGGTACCAAAGTACAATCCAAGAATTAGGAATTTAAAGGTTTTATTTTTATTTATTATAATTAAAAAGATTTTATTTTATTATATTTGATCTCGAAACATTAAATTTGTCGCCGGGGTGCTTGTTCCTTTCGCCACCTTCTAGATCCGCCACTGGGCAGAAACACATACTTTCGCGAAGTAGATAAGTTTTATATTGGTTTTTAAGTACTCTCCTTTTAGTACTCTCACCTCTTCTTTTACTTATATTTTTTTTTTGAAATTTTACCTATAATAATAAATAGCTACAACTAAAATAAACACTTGTCACTTACAGACTCTCAGGTTCATCTCATGTCAACATGTACCAGACAGATAAGAAAAGGACCAACCTCAGACGAATTTGGCTAAACAGTTTCTTTTTTATGAGTTTTATGAGTACAATCAGTGTTATTATTATATTTTGACTCGCACGTGAAGTAAATTCTGGGAAAAACGACCTAATATATACACCATTATAAAGATAACCCAAAAAATTTAAACGTTTTATCAGCAGTTTTAAACTTTTATCTTAAGAGGCGATGCTGAAAAGTAGTTTGAAAAATCTAAGTTAGAACAAATTTTTTTTATGGTTTATCAAAACGATCGTACCCTTTGTGCGATCTTGAGCAGCGCGTCGTAGGTAGCCTGCCCCGTCTGCTTTACCATGCCATGGAACACCTTGGAGTCTGCCTCCGTCAGCAGCTCGTAGGGAGTGCCGAATTCCACCACCCGTCCGGCATCCATGACCAGCACCTTGTCCGAGTCCATGATCGTGTGCAGGCGATGGGCTATCGTGAGCACTGTGCACTTCTTAAACTTGTTCCGAATGGTGGCCTGTATGAGGCCGTCCGTCTGGGGATCTACATTTGACGTGGCCTCGTCCATCACTAGGATGCGGTTCTCACGCAGAATGGCCCTGGCCAGGCAGACCAACTGGCGCTGACCCACACTGAAATTAGATCCACCGTCCGCGATCTTGCTCTGCAGCCCGCATGGCAAATCCGCTACTACTTCCTTGAGCTTTACCTCTTCCAGAGAACGCCAAAGTTTCTCATCGCTGTACTCCTCAAAGGGATCCAAATTGTATCGAATACTACCAGAGAAGAGAACCGGCTCTTGAGGAATAATGGAGATCTTCCTACGCAGATCATGCAAGCCCATTCCGTCGGTGTTTTTCTTGTCGATGAGGATGATTCCGTCGTTGTAGGACAAGCGGAACAAGGCGTTGATTAGTGACGACTTTCCTGCCCCGGTGCGACCCACGATGCCCACCTTCTCCTGAGGCTTAATCTCAAAGCTGAGGGCCTTAAGGACATTGTCCGCCTTGGGGTCCGGCACGTAGCGCAGACTTAGCTCGTCAAAGACAATGTTTCCCTCCTCTGGCCAAGACTTTGGAGGCTTCTTGTCATCCGGTGCCTCAAGGTCACCCTCCGGCTCAATTTCCTCGTACTCCACCACTCGCTCCACTGCAGTCATAATGTTCTCCACTTCGGCGGATTGACGCAATCCCCACTGCACATAATCTACTAAGCGCATGGCCTGTTGAAAATGGATAGACTATTATGAGTTTCTTAAAAGGCTATTGGAGTCTCACCTGAGTTATGGCCAGTCCCACCAGAGCCCCATTTTCAGGAGGAAAAAAAGAGAAGCTGATCGTTACAATGGCAGTGTAAATTCCACAAGAAAAATCCAGCCAATTAGCGAAAGCACGTGAGCAGCTTAAGAGCATGAAATGGGCTGAGCTGTGCATGTCCTGATAACTATCGAACTCCTGTTCCAGGAGGTGCCTAGACTCAAAGGCCCGAATAGTGGACAAGCCGGAGAGGGATGCCGTAACATGTGAATAGACGGGTGATCGAGCTGAGGAATCGAGAACTTAAATATTTAACTAATAGTTTTGGGATCTCACTTACCTATGGCCTCAATCCGTTTCAAATCCCGCGAGGTTTTCAAATAAAAGACTTGCAGCTGATAGAAAAGGAAGGCTAGGACGATGGTCGGAATGAGGAGTATAGGATTCACTACGGCTATAATAATAGCAACTCCCACTAGGGCGAAGAAACTCTCCAAAAGATAAATCACGGCACACGGCAGAACCTCACCTATTTGTACCAAATCCTTGGAAAATCGATTCAGAATCTGGCCAGAAGGATTTGTGTTGAAAAAATACATGGAAGCTCGGGAAATTCCTCTGTACATGGAATTATGCATCCTAACAGAGGCCGCTATAGTGAACCTGAACAGCATCATAATAGCAATAAGATAAGCCACATTGGTTAAAACTACTATCAAGAAATACACCAAGATTTCAAAATGTTTGGGGTCCAGCGACCAGCCCATGTCCTGCAGCCAAATGAGCGTCTGATACTCTTTTCCTTCGGAAACCTCCATACTATTTTCGCCTTTGTTGTGATTGACCCTAAAAATAAATTTGAAATACTAATGTTTCATTTATGGTATTCAGTTCTCACCAGTAGGTCAGGAATAAGTCAATCATCGAAGAAAGTCCTTGGAAGACGGCCCAGGCTATAAGCATCAGCGAAAAAGCAGTCACGCCTCCGCCAGCCCTCATGTATTTTAGGTACACGTCCAGTCCGACCTTGCCAGAGGCTTGGTGCTCCTGTCCCTTTTCTTGCTTATTGCTCTTTTCATCCGAATTGAGATCCTCCAAGGACTTTAAGGACCTCTCACTCTGGTTCCTTTGCATCTTCAATGGCGAAGGGCCCTCTGGCACCTCCTCCGATTTCTTTTCCGTCCCATCGCTCTCTGCTTGTTTCAAGAATATTGCAAAGTCGACTCCCGAATTACGTAGGGATTCAAAAGAGCCTGCAGCCACCGCTTGCCCCTTGTCCAACACCATGACCTCATCGCATTGCTGAATAAACTGCAATTGATGTGTGACCAGGATGACGATACGATCACGCAGATATCCACGGATGCACTTCTCGAAAATGTGGCGGGCTACGTGGGTATCTACCGCACTGAGTGGATCGTCCAAGAGGTAGATGGAAGCCTCCCGATACACCGCCCTGGCCAAACTAATCCTCGCCTTCTGCCCTCCCGAAAGGGAAGCTCCTCGATCGCCCACAATAGTTTGGTCCTTAAATGGAAGCAGGTCGAAGTCACGCTCTAAAGCACAATCCTTCACCACTTTCCAATACCTTTGGTGGTCCATGGGCTGTCCAAAGAGGATGTTTTGTCGCACAGTTCCGGAGAAGAGCCACGGTTCCTGGGCAGCATACGATATGGATCCTCTCTTGTTGATCTCTCCCGACAAGACGGGCAGTTCCCCGAGAATAGCTTGGAGCAGACTGGACTTACCGGAGCCGGTGAGACCCACAACCGCCAGTAAGGTACCCGATTTTATCTGCAAGCTTACTTCATTCAGAGTGCATTCTGGAGATTTGGGGTCCCATTTGGCTGTTAATCCAGAAACATAAAGCTCTGATCCCAATGGACGCGGTACGAGCTTAGTATGAGGAGTGGATGAAAGTAGTAAAGTTTCCTCGCCTTCAACCTTATCCTCTTCTGGGTCTTCCACCGCAGTTATTTGTTCCATCTCTTCCAATTGTAAGAAGGCTTGGACTCGTTTGAGGGAAACCCAGAAATCCGCCGTCACAGTAATGCCCAAGGCAAAGAAAATAGACATCGACATGCGCAGGATGTTGTAATAAGCGATGATTAGGAAGGCAACTTCTGAATTAAGCACATGGCCCAAAATAGCGTAGACCGCCAAGCTGAGAAATGTAGAGACACGGGCGACAAAGATCGCCAAGAATAAGATGATCCCTGAAATGAAGTCCCTACGTCGATTAACATTAACTTCCTTTTTTCGGATGTAGGACACAATTCGCTCAAACGGAAGCTCCCAGGCGTACATTTTAATCGCCTGGATGCCCGTGATGATCTCGCTCATCAAACGCACTCGATCGTCGGTGCACTGGACCGACTTTAGCCTCAGCCGTGCCGATATTTTTCCTACGTATAGATTTAATGGGATAAAGAGCAGCATAAAAGCCACTCCCAGTACGGAAGCAAATCCAATCTGAACAAATAAAATATTCTTAGCTTCAGTAACTAAAGGTGTTGAGTTGGACCTACCTCATGGTACATCACATAAGTTATTAGAATCGTTTGCAAAGGACCCACCAACAGGTAGTGACCATGATAAGGTATGCTGTCAAATTGTCCCAAATCGTTGGATATCAGATTAACCACATGTCCTGACGTGGTGTGACTTAACGATGCTTTGCTTAGCCGCAGAGCCTTTCGATAAACCAAACTGCTCAAGCCCACGCGAATCTTGAAACCTTTAAAAGCAACTGTGCAGAGCAAATTTTTCCTACATAAGTTTTTCTCTTACCCATATGGGTCATGGCGTGACGGTATGGATGGAAAATGATCGATCCTAGCATGTTGGACAGGATTAGTGCGCCTGCGTAAACACTCCCATTCGTTTCAGAGCCCGTATCTTGATTGTATTGATATATAAGACCCCGCAGAAGAAGCGGTGCCAGCCCTCGGAGCACAACCTCCATGAAAACCACCACGAGCCCGAGAAGTCCGAAGTACCAGCCATGCTTTCGCAGAAGAACCCTTATAAGGCTGGGCTTACCCCTTGAAGTTTTCATATCTTGGTCCCATAGGATACCTAATTGGTTTCCCAAAGAATCTACAAGAAAGAAATATACGTATTTTCAAGTGCGCGAAATAACGACATTGTGGTAACATATCTAATCTTTGCCAGACGACTTGTCTTATACTTTAAAATGAAGAAGATTGCTTAGCTGATTTCGAAAAGCCATAAACATAATCTAACAAAACTTACCAGACTTGTGCTCTTTTAGGACCTTGTATAAATCATTTGCACCTAATGTATCCTTTCGTCCTTTGATAAAAGTGGGTATAGTGTACCTTTATTCAACATTTGAACATTTATTTTATTATCCATTTTAATGAAATAGAAAATATATTTACCAGAAAAATGCCGATGCAAGAAAATTTTCATGTTTCCGGGGATTTTCCGGAAGATCTTTATTTTTAGCTGATTGCATTTTATCTATTTATTAATAAAACACTTAAGATTCAGTTATGCACTTAAAACCACACTGACTTTAATAAAAACAAGAAAGAAAAGCTAACTTCGGGCGGAGCCGAAGTTTATATACCCTTGCAGTTAAAACCGGATATATATCGCAAACATCGGATATAGTTGGCCGATCCTTATGATTACATCATATTAAAACTAATTAACTAAAATAAAAAATCTAAAATAAGTCCCAAACTTCTATCTTCAAATATACGAAAGTTGATATTTCTACCAAGTACCATTTCCGATCGTTCAGTTATATGGCAGCTATAGGATATAGTCGGCCGATCCTAATGAAATTTGGTAGGTTGGGTCAACTGGCCAAAACTAGATTCTGTAATAAGTTTCAACTAGTTTCTATCTTCAAAAACACGAAAGTTGGGTCATTTCCGATCGTTCAGTTATATGGCAGCCATAAGATATAGTCGGCCGATCCTTATGAAATTTGGCATGTCGTAATGGTTTGCCAAAAATAGCTCGTGTCAAATTTGAACTCTCTAACTCTAAAAACACCAAAGTTATACCTTTTCCGATCAATCAGTTATATGGCAGCTATAGGATATAGTTGGCCGATCCGGGCCGTTCCGACTTATATACTGCGTGCAAAAAAAAGAAGGGTGTGTGCAAAGTTTCAAGACGATAGCTTTAAAACTGAGAGACTAGTTCGCGTAGAAACGGACAGACAGACAGACAGACGGACAGACGGACAGACGGACATGCTCATATCAACTCAGGAGGTGATCCTGATCAAGAATATATATACTTTATAGGGTCGGAGATGTCTCCTTCACTGCGTTGCACACTTTTGGACAAAATTATAATACCCTCGTCAAGGGTATAAATATTTAGACTAAACGTATCTCGAAGTTAAAAAACCGTCTGCGTGCCTGGGAGTCCAGAAGCCTACTAAAGCAGTGAGGGGCAAAACGCACACATGTTTAAAATTTGAGTGTATGCGTAGCAGAGAAAAACAATGAGAACGGAGCGTCCACTGAGCAAAAAAAACGTGGTTTTTATGTCATTTTTCGTTAATTCAAAAGTTTGAATGGGCACTAAAATAGTGTATTTTGTTTTAAAGAAAGCTTTGCTAGAAACAGTTCCTAAACGAGAAACAAATGAAAAACTACGCTTTATTTTTATTTTCTATGTATTTTTTTTTTCTGTATTTGCCCACTACGCTAAAGCAACCAAACCTCCCACACGATCAAAACAATCGTTTCTACCATGTTGGAAGAAACAGTGGGGAATCTAGGGTTTCTGGCGCCCAGGGCAAAGCGAAAAATTTGCGCCCCTAACCCTCTTCCCTATGAACGAGACAGATTGTGTTAGGTACCAAAGTACAATCTAAGAATTAGGAATTTAAAGGTTTTATTTTTATTTATTATAATTAAAAAGATTTTATTTTATTATATTTGATCTCGAAACATTAAATTTGTCGCCGGGGTGCTTGTTCCTTTCGCCACCTTCTAGATCCGCCACTGGGCAGAAACACATACTTTCGCGAAGTAGATAAGTTTTATATTGGTTTTTAAGTACTCTCCTTTTAGTACTCTCACCTCTTCTTTTACTTATATTTTTTTTTTTTGAAATTTTACCTATAATAATAAATAGCTACAACTAAAATAAACACTTGTCACTTACAGACTCTCGGGTTCATCTCATGTCAACATGTACCAGACAGATAAGAAAAGGACCAACCTCAGACGAATTTGGCTAAACAGTTTCTTTTTTATGAGTTTTATGAGTACAATCAGTGTTATTATTATATTTTGACTCGCACGTGAAGTAAATTCTGGGAAAAACGACCTAATATATACACCATAATAAAGATAACCCAAAAAATTTAAACGTCTTATCAGCAGTTTTAAACTTTTATCTTAAGAGGCGATGCTTCCGTCCGATTCGCCGTCTTTCAAAGGACTGAAAAATAGTTAAAAAAATCTAAGTTAGAACAAATTTTTTTTATGGTTTATCAAAACGATCGTACCCTTTGTGCGATCTTGAGCAGCGCGTCGTAGGTAACCTGCCCCGTCTGCTTTACCATGCCATGGAACACCTTGGAGTCTGCCTCCGTCAGCAGCTCGTAGGGAGTGCCGAACTCCAGCACCCGACCTGCGTCCATGACCAGCACCTTGTCAGAGTCCATGATAGTGTGCAGGCGATGGGCTATCGTGAGCACTGTGCACTTCTTAAACTTGTTCCGAATGGTGGCCTGTATGAGGCCGTCCGTCTGGGGATCTACATTTGACGTGGCCTCGTCCATCACCAGGATGCGGTTCTCGCGGAGAATTGCCCTGGCCAGGCAGACCAACTGCCTCTGACCCACACTGAAATTAGTTCCACCGTCCGCGATTTTGCTCTGCAGCCCGCACGGCAAATCCGCTACTACTTCCTTGAGCTTTACCTCTTCCAGAGAACGCCAAAGTTTCTCATCGCTGTACTCCTCAAAGGGATCCAAATTGTATCGAATACTACCAGAGAAGAGAACCGGCTCTTGAGGAATAATGGAGATCTTCCTACGCAGATCATGCAAGCCCATTCCGTCGGTGTCTCTCTTGTCGATGAGGATGATTCCGTCGTTGTAGGACAAGCAGAACAAGGCGTTGATTAGTGATGACTTTCCTGCCCCGGTGCGACCCACAATGCCCACCTTCTCCTGAGGCTTGATCTCAAAGCTGAGGGCCTTAAGGACATTCTCCGCCTTGGGGTCGGGCACGTAGCGCAGACTTAGCTCGTCAAAGACAATGTTTCCCTCCTCTGGCCAAGACTTTGGGGGCTTCTTGTCATCAAGTGCCTCAAGGTCACCCTCCGGCTCAATTTCCTCATACTCCACCACTCGCTCCACTGCAGTCATAATGTTCTCCACTTCGGCGGATTGACGCAATCCCCACTGTACATAAGCTACTAAGCTCATGGCCTGTTAAAATGGATAGACTATTATGAGTTTCTTAAGTGGCTATTGGACTCTCACCTGAGTTATGGCCAGTCCCACCAGAGCTCCATTTTCTGGTGGAAAAAAGGAGAAGCTGATCGTTACAATGGCTGTGTAAATTCCACAAAAAAAATCCAGCCAATTAGCGAAAGCACGTGAGCAGCTTAATAGCATGAAATGGGCTGAGCTGTGCATGTCCTGATAACTATCGAACTCCTGTTCCAGGAGGTGCCTAGACTCAAAGGCCCGAATAGTGGACAAGCCGGAGAGGGATGCCGTGACATGTGAGTAGACAGGTGATCGAGCTGAGAAATCCAGAACTAAAATATTTAACTAACAGGCTTGAGATCTCACTTACCTATGGCCTCAATCCGTTTCAAATCCCGTGAGGTTTTCAAATAAAAAACGCGCACCTGATAGAAAAGAAAGCCTAGGACGATGGTCGGAATGAGGAGTATAGGATTCACTACGGCTATTATAGTAGCAACTCCCATTAGGGCGAAGAAACTTTTTATGAAGTCTTGTAAGGCTCTTGGCAGGACCTCACCTATCTGAACTAAGTCCTTAGAAAATCGATTCAGAATCTGGCCAGAAGGATTTGTGTTGAAAAAATACATGGAAGCTCGGGAAATTCCTCTGTACATGGAATTATGCATCCTAACAGAGGCCGCTATAGTGCACCTAAACAGCATCATAATAGCAATAAGATAAGCCACATTGGTTAGAACTACTATTAAGAAATACACCAAGATTTCAAAATGTTTGGGGTCCAGCGACCAGCCCATGTCCTGCAGCCAAATGAGCGTCTGATACTCTTTTCCTTCGGAAGCCTCCATACTATTTTCGCCTTTGTTGTGATTGACCCTAAAAATAAATTTGAAATACTAATGTTTCATTTATGGTATTCAGTTCTCACCAGTGGGTCAGGAATAAGTCAATCATCGAAGAAAGTCCTTGGAAGATGGCCCAGGCTATAAGCATCAGCGAAAAAGCAGTCACGCCTCCGCCAGCCCTCATGTATTTTAGGTACACGTCCAGTCCGACCTTGCCAGAGGCCTGGTACTCCTGTCCCTTTTCTTGCTTATTGCTCTTTTCATCCGAATTGAGATCCCCCAAGGACTTTAAGGACCTCTCACTCTGGTTTCTTTGCATCTTCAATGGCGAAGGGCCTTCTGGCACCTCCTCCGATTTCTTTTCCGTCCCATCGCTCTCTGCTTGTTTCAGGAGTATTGTAAAGTCGACTCCCGAATTACGTAGGGATTCGAAAGACCCCGCAGCCACCGCTTGACCCTTGTCCAACACCATGACCTCATCGCATTGCTGAATAAACTGCAATTGATGTGTGACCAGGATGACGATACGATCACGCAGATATCCACGGATGCACTTCTCGAAAATGTGGCGGGCTACGTGGGTATCTACCGCACTGAGTGGATCGTCCAAGAGGTAGATGGAGGCTTCCCGATACACCGCCCTTGCCAAACTAATCCTCGCCTTCTGCCCTCCCGAAAGGGAAGCTCCTCGATCGCCCACAATAGTTTGGTCCTTAAATGGAAGCAGGTCGAAGTCACGCTCTAAAGCACAATCCTTCACCACTTTCCAATACCTTTGGTGGTCCATGGGCTGTCCAAAGAGGATGTTTTGGCGCACAGTTCCGGAGAAGAGCCACGGTTCCTGGGCAGCATACGATATGGATCCTCTCTTCTTGATCTCTCCCGACAAGACGGGCAGTTCCCCGAGAATAGCTTGGAGCAAACTGGACTTACCGGAGCCTGTGAGACCCACAACCGCCAGTAAGGTGCCCGATTTTATCTGCAAGCTTACTTCATTCAGAGTGCATTCTGGAGATTTGGGGTCCCATTTTGCTGTTAATCCATAAACATAAAGCTCAGCCCCCAATGGACGAGGTACGAGCTTAGTATGAGGAGTGGATGAAAGTAGTGTCGTTTCCTCCCCCTCAACCTCATTCTCTTCTGGATCTTCCACAGCAGTTATTTGATCCATCTCTTCCAATTGTAAGAAGGCTTGGACACGCTTAAGGGAAACCCAGTATTCCGCCGTCTGCGTAATGCCCATAGCAAAGAAAATCGACATCGTTTCGCGCAGGATGTTGTAATAAGCGATGATTAGGAAGGCAACTTCGGATGTAAGGACCTGGGCTATCATAGCGTAGCCCACCAAACTGATAAAAGTCGAGGCACGACTAACAAACACGGACAAGGAGAAGTGAAGAACTGTAATGAAGTCCCTACGTCGATTAACATCAACTTCCTTTTTGCGGATGTAGGACACGATTCGCTCGAACGGTAGCTCCCAGGCGTACATTTTAATCGCCTGGATGCCCGTGATGATCTCGCGCATCAGTCGAACACGCTCGTCGGTGCACTGGACCGACTTTATCCTCAGCCGTGCCGAAATTTTTCCTACGTATAGATTAATTGGAATGAAGAGCAGCATAAAAGCGACTCCAAGCACGGCAGGAAATCCAATCTGAACAAATAAAATCAGTAGCTTCAGTAGCTTTAAAGTGGGACCTAAGTTGGACCTACCTCCTGGTACATTACAAAAGTTATTAGAAACATTTGCAAAGGACCCACCCACAGATAGTGGCCATGGTAGATTATGCTGTCAAGTTGGCCCAAGTCGTTGGATATCAGATTAACAACATGTCCTGCCGTGGTGTCATTTAAGGATGCTTTGCTTAGCCGCAGAGCCTTTCGATAGACCAAGCTGCCCAAGCCCACGCGGATCTTGAAACCTTTAATTGTAATCTGTACAAAACAAATTTTATTCAATAAGAGTTCTTTACTTACAAACATGGCACACTGCGAACATGTATGGATGAGTAATAATCGATCCTAGACTACTGGACAATATTAGTGCACCTGCGTAAATATTTCCATCCGTTTTAGAGCTAGAATCCTGGCTGTATTTATATATAAGGCTTCGCAGGAGAAGCGGTTGCAGTCCTCGGAGCACAACCTCCATTAAAACCAACACGAGCCCGAGAAGTCCGAAGTACCAGCCATGCTTCCGCAGTAGAACCCTTATAAGGCTGGGCTTACCCTTTGAAGTTTTCATATCTTGGTCCCATAGGATACCTAATTGGTTTCCCAGAGTATCTAAAAGAGAGCAGTATATGTATTTCCAAGTGGTCGAAATAAAGATAAAACCGTTGTCAGACGACTTGTCTTTTCTATTAGAATGATGAAGCTCAAGAACTTTATTATGTAGCTGATTCTTAAAGGTCATAAACATAAACTAATAAAACTTACCAGACTTGTGCTCTTTTAGGACCTTGTACAAATCATTAGCACCTAATGTATCCTTTCGTCCTTTGATAAAAGTGGGTATAGTGTACCTTCATTAACCATTTGAACAATAATTTTATAAACCATTTGAAAGGTAAAAATACATTTAATTACCAGAAACATGCCGTTAAAAGAAAATTGGAATGTTCCCGGGGATTTTCCGGAAGCTCTTCGTTATTTACTGATTGCATTTTATCTAATTGTTTAATTTTAACTATCCGTTTCTACACCTCAAACGACCTTGACCTCATTTCAAATAATTCAAGAATTCTTTCCGTATCTCGAATTTAAAGAACGTCCGCGTGCCTGGGAGTCCATA
Source organism: Drosophila bipectinata (assembly GCF_030179905.1). Classification (NCBI taxonomy): domain Eukaryota; kingdom Metazoa; phylum Arthropoda; class Insecta; order Diptera; family Drosophilidae; genus Drosophila; species Drosophila bipectinata. The sequence goes on along the minus strand of NC_091736.1, from coordinate 16,152,104 downwards.
AACCTACTAAAGCAACCCACATAAACCTAAAAATCTAATCTTACCATGTCGGCTGAGACACTTACTTTCCCCAAAAAGATTAGTTATATAAAGATAACCTTTTATTTTTACACATTTGATCAACAATTTTAAACTATTAACTTAAGAGGCGATGCTTCCCTTCAGATCTTTTCCGCTTTCGAAGTACTGAAAAATAATTTAAGGAGATCTTAGTTAGAAACCATGGATTACCAATGTATATCAAAAGGATCGTACCCTTTGTGCAATCTTAAGCAGCGCGTCGTAGGTGGCCGGCCCCGTCTGCTTCACCATGCCATGGAAAACCTTGGAGTCTGCCGCCGTCAGCAGCTCGTAGGGAGTGCCGAATTCCACCACCCGACCGGCATCCATGACCAGCACCTTGTCCGAGTCCATGATCGTGTGCAGGCGATGGGCTATCGTGAGAACTGTGCACTCCTTGAACTTGTTTCTGATGGTGGCCTGGATGAGGCCGTCCGTCTGGGGATCTACATTGGCCGTGGCCTCGTCCATCACCAGGATGCGGTTCTCCCGAAGAATGGCCCTGGCCAAGCAGACCAACTGACGCTGACCCACACTGAAATTGGTGCCGCCCTCCGTGATTTGGCTTTTTAATCCGCTAGGAAGATCGGCCACCACTTCCTTGAGCTTTACCTCTTCCAGGGAACGCCAAAGTTTCTCATCACTGTACTCCTCGAAGGGATCTAGGTTGTACCGCATACTGCCAGAGAAGAGAACAGGTTCCTGGGGAATAATGGAGATCTTGCTACGCAGATCATGCAGGCCCATTGCGTTGGTGTCTCTCTTATCGATGATGATGGATCCGTCGTTGTAGGACAAGCGGAACAGGGCATTAATCAGTGAGGACTTTCCTGCCCCGGTGCGACCTACGATCCCCACCTTTTCGCGAGGCTTGATCGCAAAACTAAGGGACTTTAAAACGTTGTCCGCTTTAGGATCGGGCACGTATCGTAGACTGAGATCTTCAAACAGGATGCTACCCTGCTCTGGCCATGTCTCTGGAGGCTTTTCGTCAGCCGGTGCCTCTAGCTCACCCTCTGGCTCAATGTCCGCGTACTCGACCACTCGCTCCACTACAGTCATAGTGTTTTCCAAGTCCGCAGTCTGACGCATTCCCCATTGCACTATACCTGTCATGCCCATAGCCTGTAAAGTATAAATATTAAAATTATAGAAATTCGGAATTGCTTTGATGTTTACCCACTTGTGTTATGGCTAGACCCACATCGCCTCCACTGGACGGAGGAAAGATAAAGAAACTAAGCGCAATGACTGCTATGTAGATGACACAAAGAATTTCGAGCCAGTATCCGAAGGCGCCGGATGTGCTCATAAACATATAAAAGGCTGAGCTGTGCATGTCCTGGTAGCTATCAAATTCCTTTTCTAAAATGCACTGAGCTCCGAAGGCTCGAATTGTGGTTAGACCCGTCAACGTGGCATTTACATGCGAGTAGACAGGAGAACGTGCTGTGACGAGAAAAGGATACGATTATAACTCCTCTTCTATAAAAACATTCTTAAAAAATCCTTACTAATGGCCTCAATGCGCTTTAAATCCTGGGATGTCTTCAAGTAAAAGGCCCGCAGCTGATAGAAAATAACTCCGACTACCACCGTTGGTAACAGGAATACTGGGTTCACAATGGCAATGAGGAAGACTATTCCGCCTAGTTCCAGGAAGACCTGCATAACATTTAACATGATGGAGGGCAACTCCTCGTCCAATTGGCCCAAGTCCTTAGTAAAACGGTTCAGGATTCTTCCTGACGGGTTCGTATGGAAGAAGTACATGGCGGCTCGAGTGACTCCGTGTAACATAGACCTGTGCAGCCGAATGGAAGCCCTCATTGCCGCATTGTAGAACACAAAGAATCGGGATACTATCACCACAATGGTCAGGACGGTGATCAGTGTAAAAATATAGGTGTCCAGCGTTTCGGGTTCCACTGACCAGCCCAGTTCATGCAACCGCACCGAAATATGCGACTCCAGATCGCCGGAAACAAATGTGGAGTTTCCAGGCTGAACTAAAGTGCCCCTCTTGGTTACCCTGAAATTTATCGATCATAGTTATGTGCCACTCGAAACCTTTTCAATACTTGGAAAATATCTCACCAGTAATTAAGGAAGTAGTCACCTAGCGAAGCCACTGCCTGAGAGAGCAAACAAAAACCCATTATCAGCGAGAAGACGAAGAAGCCACCGCCGGCCTTGCAGTATTTTCCGTAAAGATCCAGGCCGACTGTTCCAGTTTCCTGGTGCTCCTGGGTAATCATCTGCTCTGCCTCAGGATCCGATGGTTCCTTTTGAGGTTCCACGACAAGACTCGGAGAAGTATTAGCTTGTTCGCTCTTTAGTTCACTACTTGGAGAAGCAGCAGCATCCCGCCCTTCCCCTTTTGGATCGGCCAACATGGTAGCAAAATTCAGACCCGATTCGTGTAGAGACTGATACGTTCCCACAGCATTCACCTGACCCTTTTCCATGATCAGGATCTGGTCGACATTTTGAAGAAACTGCAATTGATGAGTGACCAGGATAACAATGCGATCGCGCAAATAACCCCGTATACACTTCTCAAAGAGGTGGCGAGCCACATGGGGGTCCACCGCACTAAGTGGATCGTCCAAGAGGTAGATGGAGGCCTCCCGGTACACGGCCCTGGCCAAGCTGATCCTCGCCTTCTGCCCTCCCGAAAGGGAAGCTCCGCGATCTCCCACATACGTTTGGTCCTTATATGGAAGAAGATCAAAGTCACGCTCAAGAGCGCAGTCCTTCACCACTTGCCAGTACCTTTGGTGGTCCATGGGTTGGCCAAACAGGATGTTTTGGCGCACGGTACCGGAGAAGAGCCAGGGTTCCTGGGCGGCATACGACACGGACCCATTCTTCTTGATCTCGCCCGACTCGATGGGCAGTTCGCCGAGAATGGCTTGGATTAGACTGGACTTACCCGACCCAGTGAGACCCACAACAGCCAGTAAGCTTCCGTGGTTCACCCTCAAGTTTATACCATTCAAAGTGTACTCAGGTGATTTGCGGTCCCACTTCGCTTTCAACCCAGATATGGCGAGTTGGGGATTCTGCGAAGCATCCTTTTCGGGTTTTTCGGAAAGTGATATATATCGTTCCTTTCCCGCGCCCTTTTCTGATTCTACCACTATTTCCAATTCAGTCGTCTCTTCTAATTGTAAAAAGTTCTGGACCCGTCTTAAGGAAACCATATAATCGGCTGACTGAGTTATGGCAGCAGCAAATAAATTACTCAACGTAATTTTAAGGATATTGTAGTAAGCTGTGACGAAGAAGGCCACTTGCGGACTAAGAGTGTTTCCAATTATCGCAAAGCTCATTAAACTGATGAAAATGGAGGTTCGCGATACAAAGAATATTAGGGATTTTGTGATACCTCCAAGGTAGGCCTTATGGCGAAGTGCCTTAATTTCCAACTTCCTGGCGTAGGATACGATTCGCTCAAAGGGCAGCTCCCAGGCATACATTTTGATCACCTGAATGCCCGAGATTATCTCGCCCATCAAGCGAACTCGATCGTCGGTTTTCTCTGCACTTTTCAGTCGTAAAGCGGCGGTCTGTTTCCCAAGGTAAAGATTTAAGGGAATGAAAAGCATCATGAAGCCAACTCCAATTAAAGCTGCCACTCCAATCTAGAAGAAATAAAAAGAAGAAAGGTATGTGCTTAAATGTACCTCCGTAAAATGCCGCCAAACATATCTTAGCTTTGAGGTCAAGCTGGTTCTCGAAAGTCAGCTATAGAATATAGTCTGAGGATTCTTATGAAATGTGCATTTTGTAGCTTTCAGCCAAATTGTTATTTCCTCTAAAAGGTTATACAAAAATCAAATGAAATATTTACCTCAGAGTACATCAGATATGTAATAAGAAGGGTTTGCAGAGGGCCCACTATTAAATAATGTCCATAATATGAATCGGTAGTCAAGCGGCCAAGGTCGTTTGATATAAGATTCACTACATGTCCGGTCGTGGTGTCTCCTAATGCAGTCCTGCTCAGCCGTAGAGCCTTCTGATAGACCAAGCTGCTTAGGCCCACACGGATCTTAAAGCCTGCAATTTCAATCGGAAATGATGGGATCAAGGGCTCCGGTATTTATCCAGATAACTACCAACATACCCAGGTTTCTAATAGTGAACAAGTACGGATATATATTGATAGTAAGGAGGGCGAGAGTCAGGATCAGTCCGCCTGCATATATGTATCCGGTCTCCACGGAATCAGATCCTTGGTTGAAGTAGGATATGAGCTTCAACAGGAAGTAAGGTTGCATCGCGCGAAAGCATATTTCCACAATTAATATAAATAATCCGAGGAATCCGAAATAACATCCGAACTGTCGCAGAAGGACTCTAAAAAGATTGGGATTCCCATTGCTCGTTTTTACTTCTTGGTCCCATAAGGTACCTAATTCATTGCCCAATTTCTCTAAAAGGGGAGAAAACATTAATAAAAATCTTATCAAATATGAAATTTTCCTAAAGAGTTTATATTATTAAAAGATTTTATTATTTTACTGTAAGATGACATTCTTTTTATACGAAACCATATCTTATCGTATTATCATTACTACATCACTAAATATGTTTCCAGACATCATAAAATATCTTGATATAAGTTGGATGGCTACTAACCTTATTTAAACATAAGATATTTAGAAACCATTTTAATAAAATCTCTTTATCCTGAATAAAATCGAGGCTTTTCTTTTAAAAATGTCTATTGCATTAAACCACTAACCATACAGCATATGCTTAAAATATGGTTAGTGATTAAACTTAGTATTTATATTAAACTAATCGTACCAGACTTGTGCTCCTTTAAGACCTTATATAAGTCCGTAACATTTAACGTTATTTTGCTTCCTTTAACAAACATAGGTATTGTATACCTGAAATATTTTATTCAAATTATTTCTTACTAGTTTATAGTTTTTTTTAAAGACCTACCAAAAGCTGTGGGCTGAAATAAAGTTTGAATGTTCCCGGGGATTTTCCGGGAGATCATCCGAAGTCACTGCTTTCATTACACATTTTTCCCCCATTTTCAACTTTAAGGCCTAAAGACTATTAAGTTTAATAGACTCCCTTGAAATAAGCTCTAAATTCACAGTTAAAATCAATCTATTCTATTTTATTCCACACAAAACTAATTGAAAACAATACTGATGATGAAATCCGACCGCGTGTCTAGGAGAACGGAAGCCAACTGCTGCTCTTTACTTTTGATTATCAATGTTTATACCAAGCCAAAAAATATAAGTGTTTAGTGTCTCGACTGTAAAATACCTAGTACTTTATTTTTGTAGACAAAAAATAATACGAATTTTTTCACAAATAGACTAGAATAAAGAAAAGTCAACGCCCAACAAGAAATCGTTTTTAGATGTCTTTGGAAACAAAATAATAATGCTTATAGAATCAAAAAAAAACTAATTTTGAAAAAGTAATTCCCTATACTACCCTTGAGCTCAAACCAGTATTTGATTATACGAGTTTTTTTATCAGTATAGTTAACTCTCTTCTAGTTTTTAATAAAGTGCGAGAAATTTGAGTTTTTGGGAAAAAGTAACCACCTACAAATTGACAACAAAAAGTGGTTTGCGTACATTATCCATGTATTTAATTTTTTAAAAAATTGATAAACAAATCCCTGTCATATTAAAATAATAAAGAAATAAACTTGCTGATAATAAATAGTTTTTGCTTTTAGTACAGATTATAGATAACAAATTCAAATTTCGAAACCCGCGCGTTTTTCAAGTATATTTTATTAGAGAAGTATTGTTAATTGCTATGAATGTATTGGACATTTTGGATTTCTTGAGACAGTTCATATTGAATTTATTTTGAGAGGCACTTCTTTGTAGTTAATGAACGTAACATAAACAAGTAAGCAGTAATTAAAGCTACCGAGGCATTTAAAAATACAAATATGAGTTAATCTATCTAATCCCGACAGTGAATAGGTTATCCAAGCAATAACATTGGGTAGGTCTCTCTAAAGTCTTAAGAAGAAAGGCGCCGACTTTGGTGCTTTCCATCTTCAAATGCCTGAAATTAAAATAAAGAAAGATGAGTACAAATTTACTCCCATATTAGTTTTTTCATACTTTTTTTGCTATCTTGAGCAGACCGTCGTAGGTAGCCTGCCCTGCCTGCTTCACCATGCCATGGAACACCTTGGAGTCTGCCTCCGTCAACAGCTCGTACGGAGTGCCAAACTCCACCACCCGTCCGGCATCCATGACTAAAACCTTGTCCGAGTCCATGATCGTGTGCAGGCGATGGGCTATCGTGAGAACTGTGCACTCCTTGAACTTGTTCCGGATCGTTGCCTGGATGAGGCCGTCCGTCTGGGGATCCACATTAGCCGTGGCCTCGTCCATCACCAGGATGCGATTCTCGCGCAGAATAGCCCTGGCCAGGCAGACCAACTGACGCTGACCCACACTGAAATTGTTACCGCCCTCCGTGATCCTGCTCTGGAGCCCGCTAGGAAGATCCGCCACCACTTCCTTTAGCTTTACCTCCTCCAGGGAACGCCAAAGTTTCTCATCACTGTACTCCTCGAAGGGATCTAGGTTGTAGCGCATACTACCAGAGAAGAGCACCGGTTCCTGGGGAATAATGGAGATCTTGCTACGCAGATCATGTAGGCCCATTGCGTTGGTGTCTTTCTTATCGATGATGATGGATCCGTCGTTGTAGGACAGGCGGAACAGGGCGTTGATCAGTGACGACTTGCCCGCCCCGGTGCGTCCCACGATGCCCACCTTCTCTCGGGGCTTGATCTCAAAGCTGAGAGACTTCAGGACTTTGTCCGCCTTCGGATCGGGCACGTAACGAAGACTGAGCTCGTCGAAGATTATTTTTCCCTTCTCCGGCCATGACTTTGGAGGTTTCTTCCCATCTGGTGCCTCTAGCTCACCCTCTGGCTCAATGTCCTCGTACTCGACTACTCGCTCCACTGCAGTCATAGAGTTTTCCAAGACCGCAGTCTGACCAATTCCCCATTGCACCATTCCAGACATACACATAGCCTGTAAAACAAAATATTACTTGTTTTGGGTTGGGCCTTTCAGGTTTACCCACCTGTGTTATGGCCAAACCCACATCACCACCATTGGCCGGAGGAAATATAAAGAAGCTTAGCGTTATAATTCCGAGGTAGATCACACACAGGCTATCCAGCCAATATCCGAAGGCGCGAGATGTGCTGAAAAACATATAAAAAGCTGAGCTGTGCAAGTCCTGGTAGTTGTTGAATTCTGCCTCCAGAACACGCTGAGCCCCAAAGGCTCGAATTGTGGTTAGACCCGTCAACGTGGCATTTACATGCGAGTAGACAGGAGAACGTGCTAAAAAGGAAGGACCTTATACCTTCTTTTCTATAAAAACATTCTTAAACAATCCTTACTAATGGCCTCAATGCGCTTTAAATCCTGGGATGTCTTCAAGTAAAAGGCCCGCAGCTGATAGAAAATAACTCCGACTACCACCGTTGGAAACAGGAATACTGGGTTCACAATGGCAATGAGGATCACTATTCCGCCTAGTTCCAGGAAGACCTGCATAACATTTAACATGATGGAGGGCAACTCCTCGTCCAATTGGCCCAAGTCCTTAGTAAAACGGTTCAGGATTCTTCCTGACGGGTTCGTGTGGAAGAAGTACATGGCGGCTCGAGTGACTCCGCGTAACATAGACCTGTGCAGCCGAATGGAAGCCCTCATTGCCGCATTGTAGAACACAAAGAATCGGGATACTATCACCACAATGGTCAGAACGGTGATCAGTGTGAAAATATAGGTGTCCAGCGTTTCGGGTTCCACCGACCAGCCAAGTTCATGCAACCGCACCGAAATATGCGACTCCAGATCGCCGGAAACGACTGTGAAGTTTCCAGGCTGAACTAAAGTTCCTCTCTTGGTTACCCTGAAATTTATCCATCATAGTTATGTGCCACTCGAAACCTTTTCAATACTTGGAAAATATCTCACCAGTAATTAAGGAAGTAGTCACCTAGCGAAGCCACTGCCTGCGAGAGCAAGCAAAAGCCCATTATCAGCGAGAATACGAAGAAACCACCGCCGGCCTTGCAGTATTTTCCGTAAAGATCCAGGCCGACTGTTCCAGTTTCCTGGTGCTCCTGGGTAATCATCTGCTCTGCCTCAGGATCCGATGGTTCCTTTTGAGGTTCCGCGACACGATTCGGAGAAGTAGATTCGGAAGTATTAGCCTGTTCGCTCTTTAGTTCACTACTTGGAGAAGCAGCAGCATCCCGTCCTTCCCCTTCTGGATCGGCCAACATGGTAGCAAAATTCATACCCGATTCATGTAGAGACTGATACGTTCCCACAGCATTCACCTGACCCTTTTCCATGATCAGGATGTGGTCGACATTTTGAAGAAACTGCAATTGATGAGTGACCAGGATAACAATGCGATCGCGCAAATAACCCCGTATACACTTCTCAAAGAGGTGGCGAGCCACATGGGGGTCCACCGCACTAAGTGGATCGTCCAAGAGGTAGATGGAGGCCTCCCGGTACACGGCCCTGGCCAAGCTGATCCTCGCCTTCTGCCCTCCCGAAAGGGAAGCTCCGCGATCTCCCACATACGTTTGGTCCTTATATGGAAGAAGATCAAAGTCACGCTCAAGAGCGCAGTCCTTCACCACTTGCCAGTACCTTTGGTGGTCCATGGGTTGGCCAAACAGGATGTTTTGGCGCACGGTGCCGGAGAACAGCCAGGGTTCCTGGGCGGCATACGACAGGGACCCATTCTTCTTGATCTCGCCCGACTCGATGGGCAGTTCGCCGAGAATGGCTTGGATTAGACTGGACTTACCCGATCCAGTGAGACCCACAACGGCCAGTAAGCTTCCGGGGTTCACCCTCAAGTTTATACCATTCAAAGTGTACTCAGGTGATTTGCGGTCCCACTTCGCTTTCAACCCAGATATGGCGAGTTGGGGATTCTGCGAAGCATCCTTTTCGGGTTTGTCGGAAAGTGATATATATCGTTCCTTTCCCGCGCCCTTTTCTGATTCTACCACTACGTCCAATTCAGTCGTCTCTTCCAATTGCAAAAAGTTCTGGACCCGCCTTAAGGAAACCATATAATCGGCTGACTGAGTTATGGCAGCCGCAAAGAAGTTACTCATTGTAACTTTCAGAAGATTGTGGTATGCGGTGATGAGGAAGGCTACTTGCGGACTGAGAGTATTTCCAATTATCACAAAGCTCATTAAACTGATGAAAATGGAGGTACGCGATACAAAGAATATTTGGGATTGGTTGATGCCTCCAAGGTAGGCCTTATGGCGAAGGGCCTTAATTTCCAACTTCCTGGCGTAGGACACGATCCGCTCAAAGGGTAGCTCCCAGGCATACATTTTGATCACCTGAATGCCCGAGATTATCTCGCCCATCAAGCGAACTCGATCGTCGGTTTTCTCCGCACTTTTCAGTCGTAGAGCGGCGGTCTTTTTTCCGAGGTAAAGATTTAAGGGAATGAATATCATCATAAAGGCAATTCCAAATACGGCAGCCACTCCAATCTGCATACATTTAAAAATGGTTAAAATAACAAAACAAAGCTAATCTAAATTTACCTCCGAGTACATTAGATAAGTGACTAGAAGGGTTTCCAGAGGACCCACTAATAAATAATGTCCGTAATACGTATTGTTGGTCAACCGACCCAGGTCGTTAGATATAAGGTTAACCACGTGTCCTGCCGTGGTAGCTCCCAAGGCGGTCTTGCTCAGCCGTAGTGCCTTCTGATAGACTAAGCTGCCAAGGCCCACACGGATCTTGAATGCTGGAATTCCAATCGAATTTTATATAATTAAGGTTTTAGGTCAGCAGAGCTTTTAGGTTAAGATCAAAACTCAACATACCCATATGTGCAACGGCAAATGCGCATGGATATACATTCAAGGTATACAGAGCGGAACTTAGAATCAGTCCGCCTGCATAGATGTATCCGGTCTCCACAGAATGAGATCCATCGTTAAAGTAGGAAATAAGCTTTACCAGGAAGAAAGGTTGCATCGCTCGAAACAGTATTTCCACCATTAATATGACTAGGCCCAGGATTCCGAATTGCCATCCAAATCGCCGTAGAAGGACTCTCAAGAGATTCGGACTCCCATTGGAAGTTTTCAGTTCCTGGCTCCATAAGGAAGCTAATTCATTGCCCAACTTGTCTACAAGATACGAACCATTCATTCAAATGTTATCTAAATTTTCCAAAGAAGATTAAAGTTTTAATTATTTTACTGTTATATCTGTAGCTGTTAAAAAAAACATGTCTTATCATTCAACACGTGTTTATAAAAGCCAGTTGATAGATTTAAAACAGCGAAACTAGTTCGCTAACTAAAGCAAACAGAAAGTCATGTTTATTTATAAGTCGATTTATCGACTACTAACCTTTATAAAACATAACTTGTTTAGGAACCTTCATAAAAAAATTATGTTTTCTTAGCATTATAAACGATATGTCTGGAAATCCAGACTCTTCATAAAAAATGCTATACAAATAAAACTAAGGAAAATTATTCATACCGGACTTATGCTCCTTCAAAACCTTATATAAATCCGTAACATTTAATGTATTTTTACTTCCTTTGATAAACGTAGGTATTGTATACCTGAAATATTTTATTAAAATATAAACCTTTTAGTTTTTATTTTATAAATTATGAATAATTAATTTTATATTTAATGAATTATATTTTTATAAAGACTTACCAGAAACTGGCGGCTGAAATACAGTTTGAATATTCCCGAGGGTTCTCAGGAAGATCATCAGACGTCACTGCTTTCAGTACACATTTTTCCCCCATCGTCACCTCTACATTCGAGTAAAAACAAATGTGCCATATTGAATTAGTTGGGAATTTAGTCAGTTGAAAGGCATAAGAATTATTAGACTTTATAGACACTTATAAAAACATTTCGAAGCGTTCATTTGTATTGAAGGTATAGATCCTTCGATCTTTATATTATTTTATACTTTTGATCAACTGACTACAGAAAGAATCTATAGAAATTCTTCTAACATTAAAAATTCGTTCAGTTTAATGGCAGCTTTGAGTAAAGTCACCTTAAAGACGTCCCTTAAAGACCCCTCCAAGGATGTCTGCAAAGATTCCAGTTGATAGATTTAAAACAGCGAAAATAGTTCGCTAACTAAGGCAGACAGACAGTCGTGTTTATTTATAAGTCGATTTATCGATTCATAATGCTGTTCCGATCAGGAGTATTTATACTTAATATGGTCGGAGATGTCTCCTTCCCGGCGCTGCACACTTTTGACCAAAGTAATAATAATACCCTTTGTGAGGGTCCGAGTCCGAATCTTAAAAATCCGACCGCGTGCCTCGGAGACCAAGAGCCAACTGCTGCTCTCGACTTTGGAATAATACTCTTTTCACCATGACAAAAAAAAGTCGAATAATTAAGTGGGTCGACTGTAAAATACCCAGTAATTCTTATAACACTACTATAGCTTACCTAGTTTACTTATCGGGAAAATTAAAAAAAATTTCCTATTAGATAAAAATAATAAAGATCTGTTCTCTAGAGAACAATAAAATGTTGACAAAAATGTAAATATAATTATTCTTTAAGAATATGTACTAAAACCTCAAAACTTTATTTAAGATCAACCCAGTATTTGATTATTCGAGTTCTTTATCAACATGGTCACTCTCTTCTAGTTTAGATTTTGGGAAAAAACTTATCTTCCACAAAATTGATAACATTAAATGGTTTTCGTACATGAATATTTTTTTAATGACTGATAAAACGAGTCCCTCATACTGTAAGACATAGCAATAAAGAAATAAGCCATGCTAATAATAAATATTTTTTTCCTTTATTTCAGATTGCTCAAACCAGTATTTGATTATACGAGTTTTTTTATCAGTATAGTTAACTCTCTTCTAGTTTTTAATAAAGTGCGAGAAATTTGAGTTTTTGGGAAAAAGTAACCACCTACAAATTGACAACAAAAAGTGGTTTGCGTACATTATCCATGTATTTAATTTAAAAAAAAAAAACTAATAAACAAATCCATGTCATATTAAAATAAGAAAGAAATAAACTTGCTGATAATAAATAGTTTTTGCTTTTAGTACAGATTATAGATAACAAATTCAAATTTCGAAACCCGCGCGTTTTTCAAGTATATTTCATGAGAGAAGTATTGTTAATTGCTATGATTGTATTGGACATTTTAGATTTCTTGAGACAGTTCATATTGAATTTATTTTGAGAGGCACTTCTTTGTAGTTAATGAACGTAACATACACAAGTAAGAAGTAATTAAAGCTACCAAGACATTCAAAAATACAAATATGAGTTAATCTATCTAATCCCGACAGTGAATAGGTTATCCAAGCAATAACATGGGGTAGGTCTCTCTTATAGTCTTATGAAGAAAGGCGCCGACTTTGGTGCTTTCCATCTTCAAATGCCTGAAATTAAAATAAAGGAAGATGAGTACAAATTTACTCCCATATTAGTTTTTTCTTACATTTTTTGCAATCTTGAGAAGACCGTCGTAAGTAGCCTGCCCCGTCTGTTTTACCATGCCATGGAACACCTTGGAGTCTGCCTCCGTCAACAGCTCGTACGGAGTGCCGAACTCCACCACCCGACCTGCGTCCATGACCAGCACCTTGTCCGAGTCCATGATCGTGTGTAGGCGATGGGCTATCGTGAGCACAGTGCACTCCTTGAACTTGTTCCGGATCGTTGCCTGGATGAGGCCGTCCGTCTGGGGATCCACATTAGCCGTGGCCTCGTCCATCACCAGGATGCGATTCTCGCGCAGAATGGCCCTGGCCAGGCAGACCAACTGACGCTGACCCACACTGAAATTGGTTCCGCCCTCCGTGATCCTGCTCTGGAGCCCGCTAGGAAGATCCGCCACCACTTCCTTCAGCTTTACCTCCTCCAGGGAACGCCAAAGTTTCTCATCACTGTACTCCTCGAAGGGATCTAGGTTGTAGCGCATACTACCAGAGAAGAGCACCGGTTCCTGGGGAATAATGGAGATCTTGCTACGGAGATCATGCAGGCCCATTGCGTTGGTGTCTCTCTTGTCGATGAGGATGGATCCGTCGTTGTACGACAGGCGGAACAGGGCGTTGATCAGTGACGACTTGCCCGCCCCGGTCCGTCCCACGATGCCCACCTTCTCTCGGGGCTTGATCTCAAAGCTGAGAGACTTCAGGACTTTGTCCGCCTTTGGATCGGGCACGTAACGAAGACTGAGCTCGTCGAAGACTATTTTTCCCTTCTCCGGCCATGACTTTGGAGGCTTCTTGTCAGCTGGTGCCTCTAGCTCACCCTCTGGCTCAATGTCCTCGTACTCGACCACTCGCTCCACTGCAGTCATAGAGTTTTCCAAGACCGCAGTCTGACCAATTCCCCATTGCACCATTCCAGACATACACATAGCCTGTAAAACAAAATATTACTTGTTTTGGGTTGGGCCTTTCAGGTTTACCCACCTGTGTTATGGCCAAACCCACATCACCACCATTGGCCGGAGGAAATATAAAGAAGCTTAGCGTTATAATTCCGAGGTAGATCACACACAGGCTATCCAGCCAATATCCGAAGGCGCGAGATGTGCTGAAAAACATATAAAAAGCTGAGCTGTGCAAGTCCTGGTAGTTGTTGAATTCTGCCTCCAGAACACGCTGAGCCCCAAAGGCTCGAATTGTGGTTAGACCCGTCAACGTGGCATTTACATGCGAGTAGACAGGAGAACGTGCTAAAAAGGAAGGACCTTATACCTTCTTTTCTATAAAAACATTCTTAAACAATCCTTACTAATGGCCTCAATGCGCTTTAAATCCTGGGATGTCTTCAAGTAAAAGGCCCGCAGCTGATAGAAAATAACTCCGACTACCACCGTTGGAAACAGGAATACTGGGTTCACAATGGCAATGAGGATCACTATTCCGCCTAGTTCCAGGAAGACCTGCATAACATTTAACATGATGGAGGGCAACTCCTCGTCCAATTGGCCCAAGTCCTTAGTAAAACGGTTCAGGATTCTTCCTGACGGGTTCGTGTGGAAGAAGTACATGGCGGCTCGAGTGACTCCGCGTAACATGGACCTGTGCAGCCGAATGGAAGCCCTCATTGCCGCATTGTAGAACACAAAGAACCGTGATACTATCACCACAATGGTCAGGACGGTGATCAGTGTGAAAATATAGGTGTCCAGCGTTTCGGGTTCCACCGACCAGCCAAGTTCATGCAACCGCACCGAAATATGCGACTCCAGATCGCCGGAAACGACTGTGAAGTTTCCAGGCTGAACTAAAGTTCCTCTCTTGATTACCCTGAAATTTATCGATCATAGTTATGTCCCACTCGAAACCTTTTCAATACTTGGAAAATATCTCACCAGTAATTAAGGAAGTAGTCACCTAGCGAAGCCACTGCCTGAGAGAGCAAACAAAAGCCCATTATCAGCGAGAATACGAAGAAACCACCGCCGGCCTTGCAGTATTTTCCGTAAAGTTCCAGGCCAACGGTGCCCGTTTCCTGGCGCTCCTGGGTAATCATCTGCTCTGCCTCAGGTTCGGATGGTTCCTTTCCAGGTTCCGCGACAGGATTTGAAGCAGTAGATTCGGAAGTATTAACCTGTTCGCTCTTTAGTTCACTACTTGGAGAAGCAGCAGAATCCCGTCTTTCCCCTTCTGGATCGGCCAACATGGTAGCAAAATTCAGACCCGATTCATTTAGAGACTGATACGTTCCCACAGCATTCACCTGCCCCTTTTCCATGATCAGGATCTGGTCGACATTTTGAAGGAACTGCAATTGATGAGTGACCAGGATAACAATGCGATCGCGCAAATAACCCCGTATACACTTCTCAAAGAGGTGGCGAGCCACATGGGGGTCCACCGCACTAAGTGGATCGTCCAAGAGGTAGATGGAGGCCTCCCGATACACGGCCCTGGCCAAACTGATCCTCGCCTTCTGCCCTCCCGAAAGGGAAGCTCCGCGATCTCCCACATACGTTTGGTCCTTATATGGAAGAAGACCAAAGTCACGCTCAAGAGCGCAGTCCTTCACCACTTGCCAGTACCTTTGGTGGTCCATGGGTTGGCCAAACAGGATGTTTTGGCGCACGGTGCCGGAGAACAGCCAGGGTTCCTGGGCGGCATACGACAGGGACCCATTCTTCTTGATCTCGCCCGACTCGATGGGCAGTTCGCCGAGAATGGCTTGGATAAGACTGGACTTACCCGACCCAGTGAGACCCACAACGGCAAGTAAGCTACCGTGGTTCACCCTCAAGTTTATTCCATTCAAAGTGTACTCAGGTGATTTGCGGTCCCACTTCGCTTTCAACCCAGATATGGCGAGTTGGGGATTCTGCGAAGCATCCTTTTCGGGTTTGTCGGAAAGTGATATATATCGTTCCTTTCCCGCGCCCTTTTCTGATTCTACCACTACGTCCAATTCAGTCGTCTCTTCCAATTGCAAAAAGTTCTGGACCCGCCTTAAGGAAACCATATAATCGGCTGACTGAGTTATGGCAGCCGCAAAGAAGTTACTCATTGTAACTTTCAGAAGATTGTGGTATGCGGTGATGAGGAAGGCTACTTGCGGACTGAGAGTATTTCCAATTATCACAAAGCTCATTAAACTGATGAAAATGGAGGTACGCGATACAAAGAATATTTGGGATTGGTTGATGCCTCCAAGGTAGGCCTTATGGCGAAGGGCCTTAATTTCCAACTTCCTGGCGTAGGACACGATCCGCTCAAAGGGCAGCTCCCAGGCATACATTTTGATCACCTGAATGCCTGAGATTATCTCGCCCATCAAGCGAACTCGATCGTCGGTTTTCTCTGCACTTTTCAGTCGTAAAGTGGCGGTCTGTTTCCCAAGGTAAAGATTTAAGGGAATGAATATCATCATAAAGGCAATTCCAATTATAGCAGCCACTCCAATCTGCATAAATTTAAAAATGGTTAAAAATTAAAGCAAAGGGAATCCTAATTTACCTCAGAGTACATTAGATAAGTGATAAGAAGGGTTTGTAGAGGACCCACTAATAAATAATGTCCATAATACGTATCGTTGGTCAACCGACCCAGGTCGTTAGATATAAGGTTAACCACGTGTCCTGCCGTGGTAGCTCCCAAGGCGGTCTCGCTCAGCCGTAGTGCCTTCTGATAGACTAAGCTGCCAAGACCCACACGGATCTTGAATGCTGGAATTCCAATCGAATTTTATATAATTAAGGTTTTAGATCACCAGCGCCTTAAGATCAGCACTCAACATACCCATATGTGTTACGGCAAATGCGTATGGATAAAGATTTATGGTAAACAGAGCGGAACTCAGGATCAGTCCACCAGCATCCAGTCTCCACGGGATCAGATCCATCATTGAAGTAGGAAATGAGCTTTAGCAGGAAGAAAGGTTGCATCGCTCGAAACAGTATTTCCACCATTAATATGACTAGGCCCAGGATTTCGAAGTGCCATCCAAATCGCCGTACAAGGACTCTCAAGAGATTCGGACTCCCATTGGAAGTTTTCAGTTCCTGGCTCCATAAGGAAGCTAATTCATTGCCCAACTTGTCTACAAGATACGAACCATTCATTCAAATGTTATCTAAACTTTCCAAAAAATATTAAAGTTTTTATTATTTTGCTATTATAAATGTAGCTGTTATAAAAAAAACATATCTTATCATCCGACACGTGTGTAGATAAGTCGACACTTTATGTTGCCAGACAATCTGTAAATCCGTTGCGTTGCTACTAACCTTTATAAAACATAATCTGTTTAGGAACCTTCATAAAAAATTGTATTTTCTTAGCATAATAAATGATATGTCTGGAATCCAGAATCTGCTTTAAAAACTCTTTATAAATAAAACTAAGAAATATTATTCATACCGGACTTATGCTCCTTCAAAACCTTATATAAATCTGTAACATTCAATGTATTTTTACTTCCTTTCATAAACGTAGGTATTGTATACCTGAAATTGTATTTTTTTTAATTTCAAACGTTTTAGTTTTTATTTTAGATATTATGAATTACTAATTTTATGTTTTATTAATTATATTTTTATAAAGACTTACCAGAAACTGGCGGCTGAAATACAGTTTGAATATTCCCGAGGATTCTCAGGAAGATCATCAGACGTCACTGCTTTTAGTACATATTTCTCCCCCATCGTCACCTCTACATTCGAGTAAAAACAAATGTAACATATTTAATTATTTAAGAATTTAATTAGTTGGGAGGCCTAAGAATTATTATTACATCTTTGGGATAAAGACGACTTAAAGGCGTCCTAACTGATGTATATATTGCGTTAAAAAGTATTAAGGATGTCTCCAAAGATTGCAGTGGATAGATCTAAAACCGCGAAACTAGTTCGCTAACCGCGAAACCAAACCAGGTAGACAGACATGTTTATTTAAAGCTTGGGAATATCAGGAATATTTTTACTTAATATAGTCGGAGATGTCTCCTTCACGGCGCTGCACACTTTGGTCCAAAATTATAATACCTTTTGTAAGGGTCCGAATCCGAATCCGAATCTTAAAATCCGACCGCGTGCCTAGGGGACCAAAAGCCAACTGCTCTGCTCTCGGCTTTAGGATAGTACTCTTTTAACACGACAAAAAAATGGAATAATTAAGTGGTTCGACTGTAAAATACCCAGTACTTCTTATAGTTCATTAACACTACTTTAGGTTACCTAGTTTACCTATCTAGAAAACTTCAAAAATGTTTGCTGATATGTTTTTAAAGATCTGTTCTTTAGAGAATATTAAAATATTGTCGAAAATTTAAATATAATTATACTTTAAGAATATGTATTAAACCCTCTAAACTTCTCTTGAGATCGCACCAGTATTTGATTCTACAAGTTTTTTATCAGCATGGTCGCTCCCTTCTAGTAGTTTAGATTTTGGGGAAAACTTACCTTCCACAAAATTGATAACATTACATGGTTTTCGTACTTGGATATGTTTTTAATAACTTATAAAACGAATCCCCCATATCTTATAACAATAAAGAAATAAACCATGCTGATAATAAATAGTGTTTGCCTTTATTTCAGATTACAGATAACAGACACGGATTTTGAAAATCGCGCTTTTTTAAAGTATAGTCCTTGAGAAAAGTATCGCTAACAGATCGCTTTATATATCTTTCGACTATTCATAGTGTATTTATTTTTAAGGCACTTGTTTGCGCTTACAAAACATAAAATAAATACAAGTAAGCAGTAACTAACTCTTCTGATTACTATACACTTTTCGATATTAATAAGTAAAGGATTAAACATACACACGCACAAACACAACATTCGCTCATAAACACATTCAAAAACACAAATATTAGTTAATCTATCTAATCCCGACAGGGAGAGGGTGACCCAAGCAATTCCTCTAACATTTGGAAGGTCCTTAGGAACTTAGGAAGAGAGCCGCCGACTTTCGTTCTTTCCATCTTCAAATGCCTGAAATTAAAATAAAGGAAGGTGAGTACAAATTTACTCCCATATTAGTTTTTTCTTACTTTTTTTGCTATCTTGAGCAGACCGTCGTAAGTAGCCTGCCCCGTCTGCTTCACCATGCCATGGAACACCTTGGAGTCTGCCTCCGTCAGGAGCTCGTAGGGCGTGCCGAACTCCACCACCCGTCCGGCGTCCATGACCAGCACCTTGTCCGAGTCCATTATCGTATGTAGGCGATGGGCTATCGTGAGCACAGTGCACTCCTTGAACTTGTTCCGGATCGTTGCCTGGATGAGGCCGTCCGTCTGGGGATCCACATTAGCCGTGGCCTCGTCCATCACAAGGATGCGATTCTCACGCAGAATAGCCCTGGCCAGGCAGACCAACTGACGCTGACCCACACTGAAATTGTTACCGCCCTCGGTGATCCTGCTCTGGAGCCCGCTAGGAAGATCTGCCACCACTTCCTTTAGCTTTACCTCCTCCAGGGAACGCCAAAGTTTCTCATCACTGTACTCCTCGAAGGGATCTAGGTTGTAGCGCATACTACCAGAGAAGAGCACCGGTTCCTGGGGAATAATGGAGATCTTGCTACGCAGATCATGCAGGCCCATTGCGTTGGTGTCTTTCTTATCGATGATGATGGATCCGTCGTTGTAGGACAGGCGGAACAGGGCGTTAATCAGTGAGGACTTGCCCGCCCCGGTCCGTCCCACGATGCCCACCTTCTCTCGGGGCTTGATCTCAAAGCTGAGAGACTTCAGGACGTTGTCCGCCTTCGGATCGGGCACGTAACGAAGACTGAGCTCGTCGAAGATTATTTTTCCCTTCTCCGGCCATGACTTTGGAGGCTTCTTGTCAGCTGGTGCCTCTAGCTCACCCTCTGGCTCAATGTCCTCGTACTCGACCACTCGCTCCACTGCAGTCATAGTGTTTTCTAACTCCGCCGACTGACGCATTCCCCATTGCACCATTCCTGTCATACCCATTGCCTGTAAAAATAAATAAAGTTAGTTTGTTCGGGATAAGCGTCTTTGAGATTTACCCACCTGTGTTATAGCCAGACCCACATCTCCCCCGTTTGCTGGAGGAAATATAAAGAAGCTTAGCGTAATAATTGCAATGTAGATCACACAGAAACAATCCAGCCAATATCCGAACGCGCGAGATGTGCTGATGAACATGTAAAAAGCGGAGCTGTGCATGTCCTGGTAGTTGTCGAATTCCGCCTCCAGAACACGCTGAGCTCCGAAGGCCCGAATGGTGGAAAGTCCGGTCAGGGAAGCAGCCAAATGGGAGTAGACAGGAGAACGAGCTGCAAGCGGGAAGTATGTATTTAAATAATTTATCTTTTTTTGGAAAAAACCTGATGTATGTATATACTTACTAATGGCCTCCATTCGCTTAACATCGCGCGACGTTTTCAGATAAAAGGTTCGCAGCTGATAGAAAATGATACCCAGCACCAGTGTTGGAATCAAAAACAGGGGATTAACTATGGCAATGACGATGACAATGCCACCGAGGGCGAGGAAAATCTGGATGACGTCCATCATGACGGCAGGTAGTATTTCGTCCACTTGGCCCATGTCCTTGGAGAAGCGGTTTAAAATGCGTCCGGACGGATTCGTGTTGAAGAAATACATGGCAGCTCGTGTGATTCCCCGGAACATGGAATTATGGAGCCGGATAGACGCCTTCATTGCCAGGTTGAAGAACAGGAAAGAGCGAGCCACAGTAACCACAATGGTAAGAACAGTGATCACGGTAAAAATGTAGGTATCCAGCATTTCAGGGTCCACGGACCAGCCCAAATCATGTAACCACACCGACATTCGTGACTCCAGAACTTTCGAGCTCACTGTATCGTTGCCAGCTTGAGCAGCAACCGTGCCCTTTTTGGTGACCCTTTAGGAAAATTTTAAGAAATTTATTCAGAAAATTATTTAAAAAAAAAATTGAATTTTTACTTTACCAGTATGAGAGGAAGTAATCCCCCAATGAAGCCAATCCTTGCGAAAGCACACAAAAGCCCATCATCACGAAGAAGGCGAAGAAACCACCGCCGGCCCTGAAATACTTGTTGTAAAGTCCTAAGCCGATACGTCCAGCTTCCTGGCGCTCCTGGTTGATCATTTGCTCCGCCTCGGCCTCATCCAAGCACGAGTCTGCGATGGAAAGCAGCGACTGTTCACTATTCCGGCGCTGATCACTGTGACTGTGAGTGTAACTTCCTGATCGGGATCGGGATTTTTCCTCCTCCCGCTCATCCCGTTCCGGATCGGCCAGCATGCTAGCGAAATCCAGGCCCGATTCACGCAACGACTCGTACGTGCCTACGGCGCTAATCTGGCCCTTGTCCATGATGACGATCTGGTCGGCATGCTGCAGAAACTGCAACTGATGTGTGGCCAGGATAACGATACGTTCGCGCAAATATCCGCGCATGCACTGCTCGAATAGATGACGGGCTACATGGGTGTCTACAGCGCTTAGAGGATCGTCCAACAAATAAATAGAAGTCTCACGGTAAACGGCACGAGCTAAACTTATCCTAGCTTTTTGGCCTCCAGACAGGGAGGCTCCTCTCTCGCCCACAATGGTTTTGTCCTTAAACGGGAGCAGTTCAAAATCACGCTCGAGGGCACACTTCTTCACAACCTTGGCGTAGCGACGACGATCCATGGGCTGTCCAAAGAGGATGTTCTGACGCACAGTTCCAGAGAAGAGCCAGGGCTCCTGGGAAGCGTATGACATGGTTCCGTTTACTTTTATTTCTCCCGACTCGGCGCGAAGCTCGCCAAGAATGGCTTGAATAAGGCTAGACTTTCCAGATCCAGTTCGTCCAACGATACCAAGCAATGTGCCCGGCTGCACTCGAAGATTCACTCCATTAAGGGTGTAGTCGGGGGAACTAACATCCCATTTGGCTTTGAGAGCAGTAATCGATATTCCTGCCTCCGACAGAACAGCGTTTTCGTTGATTTTGGAGAGTACTGGAGCCAATAACTTATCCTGCGCCTCATCGCGATCCTCATCGGCTTCGGCATGTACTGTGGCTTGATTACTGCCCACCAGGTCTTCCGGCAGGTCCTCACTTTTATCGGATACATCTGTTTCCTCGCTCAGCATATACTTTTCCACCCGCTTTATGGACACAAGAGTCTCTGCCATTTGGGAAATGCCTTGGGGAAAGAACACAGTCATGGTGGTGCGCAGGATGTTGTAGTAGGCGGTTATTAAAAAGGCCACTTCCGGAGTAAGGAACGTGCCGAGCAGAACGTAGCCCACCAAACTCAGGAAAATGGAGACTCGGGTAAGGAAGATGATGAATGAAAGCAAAATTCCTCGGATATACGACACGTGTCGTATGGCGTTGATCTCCTTTTTACGGGCATAGGCCACCATTTGCTCGAATGGCAACTCCCATGCGTACATTTTGATCACCTGGATTCCCGAGATGATTTCGTTCATCATCCGCACTCGTTCGTCGGTCCGTAGGGCTGTCTTCAACCGCAGCACCGAGGTCTTCTTACCCAGATACGCCTGCAGAGGAATGAATAGCAGCATGAAGGCCACGCCAAATACCGCGGCGATTCCAATCTAAATGGAATTAAGGTTAGTCTCTAAGATGCTACAGGTCAAAGGTTATCACAAAGCTCACCTGCCGGTACATCAGGTATGTTATAAAGAGAGTTTCCAGCGGTCCTACCCACAGGTAGTGAACGAATATGGTGGCCAGGTCCAGACGGCCCACGTCGTTGGACATGAGGTTAACCACGTGTCCTGCCGTGGTATCACCCAAAGCTGTTTTACTCAATCGAAGAGCTTTCCGGTAAATCATACTGCACATTCCCACACGCATCTTGAGACCTAAAAGTAGTTCAATATTAGTTAAAGTAAGGGTTTTCAAATATATATTTAACTTAAGAAGGATTCTCACCCACGTGCATGGTGCCCAACATATAGGGATGCATTATTATAACATTAAGAGCGCTGCACAAAATGACTCCTCCGGCATAGTAGTATGCGGACTCTATGGAATCCTCGCCACGAGAGTAGTATGAAATGAGTTCCAGCAGGAAAAGCGGCTGTAGAGTTCGAAGACCCAGCTCCAGGAGGAATAGTACGAGTCCGAGAAGACCAAAATACCAGCCAAAGACCCGCAACAGAGCCCGAAGCAAGTTGGGGCTTCCTTTGGACTTCGTAAGTTCCAGTTCCCAGGAGGCACACAGCTTATTACCCAGAGTCTCTGAAAAAAAAAAGATAACACACACATTAATTATCGCAAATTAATCACAGAAGGGGGCCAATCAATACGGATTACGAAAACAACGTTCACCCAGAGAGAGAGACAGTTATCAATTTGGAATAATAAACATAAAAATCATCAGCCCAATTGAAAAAAAAAAGGCAAATCAATTAAAGAAGTCAACGAACATACTATGTACTTCTTCGATCAGTCAAATTAATGTACTCTTGATAAGTATGAGACTCATATACAATGAGTTTCAAAAGTGTAGGTTTTTTTAAAAGATTAACATCAACATCACAAACAAAAAAGTATTTCTTATATCTACAATGACTTGGCAACCGATAAGGATATTATTTATTAAACAATAAATATAATTCAATTTATTCAGCTTATCATCGTGATAAAACTTTCAAGCATACCTGATTTGTGTTCCTTTAACGCCCTATAAAGATCCTTGGTATCCAGGGTGCTTTTGCGACCCTTAAAAAAAGTGGGCAGAGTATACCTAAAAAGTTTCAAAAGTTTAAAGTTGTTCTCCTGAAAACTATCCATTTTTTATGGGCTCACCAGAAGCATGCTGCCGAAATGAAATTTGATCGCTCTCGAGGGTTTTCCGGCAAATCCGCCGTCTTCACTGACTGCATTTTGATCTCCCTTTAAAGAAACTGGAAAAAAGCTCAATAAATTTAATATTACTGAGTGGTATTGAAAACAAAAGGCGGTGCAAACACGGCATATCTTAATCAAACAAACATTGCTGGTTTATTTATCTACGAATCGAATTGTCGTTGGCTTGGCGACTCGGCTGGAAACGGGGAAGTCAGCTCATTTATTGGCGATGGAACCGCATGGGTCGGGGCTAATGGGGGTTTAGTGTGTCACTCCTCATCATAAATTTTGTAATTCATCATTATGAGGTAGCTTCTCCGCTTCTGTTCTAGAACTTTTAAGTTTTCAAGCACGAGGTTGCAGTTTCACAATTTATAGTAATTACTGTTTTTAGGTCATTTAATGAATTATTTAAAGTTATTAATTTAAAATACACATTTTAAGAGAACCCCACAAAAAAACCTTGTGGTTGGGAATAGCTTTTTAAGAGCTATTGTAAGCCATTAAAAAGAAGCACATATTTTTGGCACTCAATTTTTTTTTTGAAAAAAAATGTTTAAATAATTGTTCCCTTAGGCATGCTGAGGAATTTTTCCGTACCTTCTTCACAACCTGTTTTATTCACACCCACTAAGAATAACCAATTCGGGAGACCTTTACCGTTCCCCAAACATAAATATATATATATTGTTCATACATATGTATGTATACATACAAATACGTATATTTGGTGTGTGGGTGTGCCGAATACCACGTTGTTATTGGGGGGAAAATAAAGAAATCGTCATTACCAAGCCAAATATATGCAAATCCCTTACATTTATCAACGAACAAACAATAATTGGCCAGAGATAGCGGCCGCATCGATGGTTTTTCGTTTTTCTGTAAATTATCTAATCACATGGATTTTTTCAAACACACAATTTACCAAAGCTTAGCAATCCAGTGAGCACAATTAAAATAATTACCGTCAGTTGCAAATCACTTGTACATACGTTTTTCAATATTGTTTACATTCAACAATGGCGAATTGTTCCCCGAAACGTGAGAAATCAGATAGAGAAGGTCCGGCCACGGCTGGCGGCAACGAAAAATTACAAATAAATAATAAAACAAACTTTGGTCCGAACGCCGGGAAGGGAAGCAAGCTTCTGACGGCACTATCGGTTCTTAATACGAACGTCGCCCCTGGGCGCAAGCGAGCGTACAGGCGAGCTTTCCTATCAAGAACCACCACTTTTTTTTGTCAATGATTGCGATATATTTAAAAGTGGAGTTTTTATAATATTGCTATAATATTAAAATATGGAAAATATTAGTAGATATATTTCATATATCAATAGATTTTGATCTAATAGAGAAACACAGAAAAAAATTTTTTAAAAGAAGATATGAACAATATCTATGAAGATAGAAACAGTTCTTCATAAAATACCGTTCTTAATTCTTCTCAATTTCAGTTTTTAAAGAAAATAATGAATTAAATTGAATCCTTCATAAATTCCGTGTCATAAAGCTTGACTGTAAATGGAAATTCACATGTGAGAGTGATACAGAAAGTACATCGATTCTGTATATATTTAACATGCTGCTTCATAAAAAATGAATCAACAAGTGCAATGCAATAAATGAATTTTCCCTACTCCCGATAATGAAAAAAGGAGTAGGGAAAACAATCATTTCCATTTATTAAGCTTTGTGTAAACTTAAAGAATTATTACCAAATGCCATTTCAGTTAGATTTTCAAAGGCTTTTTAAGGAAAACCAAGGGGTTTAGGTAGCCGGTTGATGCCAAACCGGTTTAGGCCAAATCAAATCTTTTGGATAATAAAAAAAAAGCCAAAATATCATTGATTAAGATTTGATTAAGCTTAAAGGATATTACCAAATAAAATTTCAGTTAGATTTTTAAAGGCTTTTCAAGGGAAACCCAGGGATTTAGGTAGCCGGTTGATGACAAACCGGTTTAGGGCAAACAAAATCTTTTGGATAATAAAAAAAAAGCCAAATTGTAAACAAAACCAAGTCCACTGAACACTAAAGGTGTTTCAAGCTATCTCGTTGAATTCCGAGTGGCAGAAATATTTAATTTTAATGTAATTGCAGTCAAAAAATGTTCAAAAACAAGCTGCATATCCTCCAAGAAATTTACACAGCTGCTGATAGATTCTATAAAATAGTTCCGATTTCCAGTTTTATTTCTGTTGGGTTTATTTGTTGTACATTGTTAAGAATGTAAGCCCACAAGATTGAAAACAAACTACCAACTAACGAACGCGGAAAGCAGACGGATCGAGGACGCTTAGGCCACCAAGGCGGAGGCGGTGCTCGACTCGTATTTCCAGTTGGGTGGCAGGACGCTCTTTGTCTTGTAGTAGCGGGCCAGACGGTGAATTCTGGACTCGACCAGAATCAGACGGAACTTGCCATCCTTGTCCTTGCGGTTACGCTCCAGATGCTTGCGGATGGCGACAGCCTTCTTGATCATGTGGTACAGATCCTCAGGAATGTCGGGCTTCAGACCAACCGCCTTCATGATGCGCAGGATCTTGTTTCCGTTAACGAAACGCACCTGGGCAACGCCGTGCGAGTCACGGAGGATGATGCCTACAAACAATAAGGGAAAAAATTAACATAACCTCAAACAACAACATTAGCGCACATACCGATTTTGGAGGGAGTCAGACCCTTCTTGCCCAGCTTCTTAATCTGATCCTTGACATCTTCAGCGTTCAGCTTCAGCCAGGAAGGCACGGTACGTCTGTAGGGCAGAGCCGACTGGGAAATACCCTTGCTGCGAAGAAATTAATCAAGTCGTTAGTTCGCGTTGTGGCGGTGAATGTCAAAACCGAGACGTTTGCACCATGTGCTTGCCTTCGCTGAGACTTTTCACAGGCCGGCAGAAGCCAAGGGCCGCATTAAACATATTCAAGGGCTCATCCCGCGCGGCAGACACATTTTGCAAATGTTTTGGTGCACTCGAGTGCTTTGGAAACATTAGGAAATCGCATTTTTACCCAGGAGCGTGCATACGACCCATCTTGATAGTCTAGTTTTTGACACCGAAAAGAAGGTGGAGACTTTTGGCACGTTGACAGCACTGCTTTTGTGGAGACCTGTCAAAGGGCTATCGATAACAACGATTAGTACTATCGTTCAATGGAATGGTTCTTTAATCTAAAATTTCGTATTATGGCAAAGGTTTAAAAATATTTCTCTCTTCAGAAAACTTTTACACATTTAATTCCAATAAAATCCATTGTTTCCAATTTATTGGAAAAAATATCGATTGAATAAAATCTCTACAAACACAGGGTTGTTTTTACTGTCATTCAACAAAAGGTCATACCAATTTTAGCAAAATTAAGAATATAATAAAAATGCATTTAAATGAATACGAAGATCTGCTGGAGCGGCTAGAAGGCGAGGAGTTTGAGGTAAACACTTAAAAAATAAATATCCCTTTTGAATACAATCAAATTCTTGTGTTTACACAGCAATTCGAGTTGGGCGCCGATGTCTACCAGCAACTACTCGCCATATATCTTTATCAAAACAAATTGTAAGTTCATTTGTCATTGTTTATTACGTTTATGACATTGGTAAATAAATTTCAGGGCCAATGCCAAATTACTGTGGATGCGTATTCCCGACAAACTGAAGGATGACAAAGAACTTAACCAACTTAATCTGCTCAATTTGGCGCTGCAGCACAACAATTACGCCGACTTCTTTAGAAACATAAAGTACGAGTGGTCTGAAAAGGTCAGAGCTCCCATAGAGGATCTGCTAGGTAGGTCACACTCTCGAAGATACCTTCAATAGAAATTAAATCGGAACATTTTAGTAAAACAACGCGAGGAGCTGTTCAATCTAATGGGAAGCGCCTATGTGTCCATCTACCAGCAGAACCTATTGGAGCTGTCGCAAATGTCCGAGGAGGAGCTGAAAAAAACCTGCACAGCCCTGAATTGGGGCGAAGAGCTGGATGGCGACCGTGTTATCTTGAAACCCAAGATCAGAGAAGCACCACCCAGTCGCAGCAACGACGACCAATTGCTTAAGTTAACCGAGTTTGTAACCTTCCTAGAAAATTAAGCATCAATAAAATATACTCATCTTAAGCCGGCCCATGGCCCATGGTTCTAGTTTTGGTATTTTTCTGTGTTTCAGTTTCGATATATCGATAAAATAAATACTGTCCAATGTAGACACAGCCTCATTATCGTTATCGCTCCCGTTGTGTCACTTGGAAGTGAAAAATAATTTGCCAAGCGACGAAGTCCCATTTTCTTTGGAAAACTAATCATAGATTTTGTTGTAGCAAACTTGCAAAGTGGAGCAGGTATAACCAAAAAGATTGTGAAATTGTTTTGTAGCCGTGAACGAGTTATTTGCGAATCGCCAAAGGGCAAAATCGAGTGTGTTGCCTGCAGAGTAGAAAAACCGATTTTCAGTGCGTGTGTGTAGCAGAGACGGCAGAAAAAATGGCAGCAAGCGACAAATCCGTCGACGATTCTCTATATCCCATTGCGGTCCTTATTGATGAGTTGAAAAACGAGGATGTACAGGTTAGTATTACTAGTTAATGCGTGTCCGATGCGTTTCTCGAACTTGCGAAATGTCGAGGTGCTAAATGCAGACGCGTGCCCTCGGTCCTGCCACAAATGTGTATTTGTGCAAAAATGCGTCATAGTATGCATAGCTATTTATGTGGGTGTGCGAACGTGTAACTGTGTGTGCGAATGTGCATACATTTGCGGCCAAAATAAAAGCCTTATAATTTACTAAATCTCCTAAAACGCTATAAAAAGGTCTTAATCGATTGTGTGTTCAAAGCACGGATTGTGGCTGGTATATAGTTTTTTTTTTTGCAAATATTGCGTTGTAGTTTTTTGGTATTTTTTTTGTTTAAAACTTTATTAAACTATTATTAAAATAAGTAATTGACCTAAAGTTGTAGCAAAATTTTAATAAATTCCGATACATCAATTGCATTATTTGTTTAGACTCCCAAGGCCATTTAAAGTAACAGATTTTATTTATATTTATTATCTGGCTAAAATTTTTCTCTATTATTTGAAGAACATCTTATCACTTATTCCCCCCTTAATTTTTCTGCTTCTAGTTGCGTCTCAACTCTATCAAAAAGCTCTCTACGATTGCCCTAGCTTTGGGCGAAGAGCGCACTCGGTCTGAGTTGATTCCCTTCCTCACTGAAACCATCTACGATGAGGACGAAGTATTGCTGGCTTTGGCAGATCAGCTGGGCAACTTTACAAGTAAGTTGATAGCATAAAATTTAAAAGAAAATCATTTTTATATTCTTTTCAAAAAGGTCTTGTCGGTGGCCCTGAGTTCGCTATGTACTTGATTCCACCACTCGAGAGCTTGGCAACCGTCGAGGAGACCGTGGTGCGGGACAAGGCCGTTGAATCCCTGCGCACTGTTGCTGCGGAGCACAGCGCCCAGGACCTGGAGATTCATGTAGTGCCGACGTTGCAGCGCTTGGTTTCAGGCGACTGGTTTACCTCGCGTACATCTGCTTGTGGACTTTTCTCGGTCTGTTATCCTAGGGTCACACAACCCGTGAAGGCCGAGCTGCGAGCAAACTTCCGCAAGCTCTGCCAGGATGAGACTCCGATGGTGCGCCGTGCGGCGGCCAACAAGCTGGGCGAGTTCGCAAAGGTCGTGGAGACAGAGTACCTCAAATCTGACTTGATTCCGAACTTTGTTCAGCTAGCTCAGGACGATCAGGTGCGTAACTTTAATAAAATCAAAACATAAACACAACATAAAATACTTATACTTTTATTTAAGGACTCTGTGCGCCTTTTGGCTGTCGAGGCATGCGTCAGTATTGCACAACTGCTCCCCCAGGACGATGTTGAGCACGTAAGTGGAATCTTAAACCCTAAACGCTTCAAGCCAATTGAGTTATTCTTTTACTTAGCTGGTTCTGCCAACTCTTCGGCAATGCGCAAGTGATTCATCCTGGCGAGTGCGGTACATGGTTGCCGAGAAGTTTGTTGACCTTCAGAAGGCCGTGGGTCCTGAGATCACTCGCGTAGATCTGGTGCCTGCCTTCCAATACTTGCTCAAGGACGCTGAGGCCGAGGTACGCGCCGCAGTTGCCACTAAGGTGAAGGACTTTTGTGCCAACCTGGACAAGGCCAACCAAGTCCAGATCATCTTGAGCTCTATTTTGCCCTACGTACGCGATTTGGTCTCTGATCCCAACCCCCACGTCAAGTCTGCCTTGGCCTCAGTCATCATGGGACTGAGCCCGATGTTGGGAGCCTACCAGACTGTAGAACAACTATTGCCTCTGTTCCTCATCCAGCTTAAGGATGAATGCCCGGAAGTGCGTCTCAACATTATTTCGAATCTGGATTGTGTGAACGATGTTATCGGCATCCAGCAGCTGTCACAGTCGCTCCTGCCAGCAATTGTCGAGTTGGCCGAGGACTCGAAGTGGCGCGTGCGCCTAGCCATCATTGAGTACATGCCTGCCCTGGCCGGTCAGCTGGGTCAGGAGTTCTTTGACCAGAAACTCCGAGGCCTGTGCATGGGATGGCTTAACGATCATGTTTATGCCATCCGAGAGGCAGCTACCCTTAACATGAAGAAACTGGTCGAACAGTTTGGAGCTCCATGGGCCGAACAGGCCATTATTCCCATGATCCTGGTTATGTCACGCAACAAGAACTATTTGCACAGTAAGCTTGAGAACCTGAGAACTCTTGGAACCTTTTGGAATACATTAAATATTTTTTTCAGGAATGACCTGCTTGTTCTGCCTGAACGTCTTGGCCGAGGTGTGCGGCACAGACATCACTACCAAGCTGCTTTTGCCGACAGTTATCCTGCTTGCTGCCGATCCCGTCGCAAATGTTCGCTTCAACGTGGCCAAGACCCTGCAGAAAATCTCTCCCTTCCTCGAGGCCAGCGTAATCGATTCCCAAGTAAAGCCCACACTCGACAAACTGAACGCGGACACGGATGTGGACGTGAAGCATTTTGCTGCACAGGCCATTGCCGGCATAGCAGCAGGTAAGAATCGAATTGGGTTTTAATGAAAACAAAACGGGAAACTCTTGAATCTTTAAACTTTTAATTATCGGTATTTAAGTATTTCGAATTTTATCACTAACTGTGAGATTTAAATTTGTAATTGTCCGTCTGCGATTAGAGTCATTTATTGATTTTGATATCCTGCCATAGAAATGGAATTGAATGTGTTTAGAACGGCGATACCGCCGTGCATGGGAGCCAAAATTGAGGCGGCCATGGACTCGAAACTGATCGTGGAGCCACCGCCCATGGTGCCGGCTGACGATGACATTTTGCAGGAGATGAACGCCAAGGCTGCGGCGGAGGTGGCCGAGCCACCCAAAGTTGAAATGGAATGTTAGAGGATGAGTAGATAAGTAGATGTGATTCCCGCTGTCTCCAGCCAGTTCCAATTCCAATGCCAATGCCAGTGACGATGTGTCGAACCCGCAAACATATACGTTAAACCCTATTTGTTTTTACAAGATAATGCAGCTAACGCAGTGTTTCGCGACTAGAATCTGTGAAAAGTGCCAAGGCCCAAGTACTAACTAAACCTGAACTAATTGTTGTACCATCTTTTTCTGTCTCTTTCCCGGTATCATCTCCACCACGTGGCTGTCTCTCTCACTCTCTCTGTGTGTGTGTGTGCAATAAAATATTTGTATATTTGTTTACAGCGTAATCAACCTTCTTGCATCTTTTTTATTCTATTTTTAAATTGTATGTATTTAACACCGGCAACAAAACATATGTAGCAACCACACTCAAGAACGGAAAATTGTAGTGGATCCCCCAAACCCGTGAGGTGTTGAACGCTGCAGCCAATGCTGGTGGGAAAAAAAAAACAAAAAGGAAGCAGATGAAACCAATCATGGAACAAAGGAGAGGAGAAGAGTCACCAATGCCAGCATAAAGGGAAAACCACTGATCGCCACACAGATAAACATTATTACTTACATACTTATATTATATATATAAATTACCACATAGGCGTAAAGATCATTATTAAAACCATGCGTAGAGTTTGAAACATTTGATCGCATCTGAATGCAACAAAAATTGTAGTAAAACAATAAAAACAGTCAAAATATGAAAAAGTTTGTTTATTTTTTTTTTTTTTAACTAACCATCTAGTTTTATAAAATGCAGCAGATACAATTTAGGATTCACTTTTTTGAAAACTTAAGTGAGCTTTTGCTATCGATAGTCCACTTTTTGTCGTTTTTTTTACCTGCCGATAGTTGCTGACTTGTTGAACGAAATTTTTTTTTAGCGAGATCAGTCGTATTTAGCTGCGACGCCGATCCGACGTGGTTCCTGTCCATCGGCTCAGCTTTTTTTGTTTTTGTTTTTATAACTCTCGATTGCCGCAATCCCACGCTCCGAGCCCTCGTAAGTCCCACTCGAAAAATATCGTCATATGAAGAATCAAACAGGGGAATCGGATGCAAATTTTGATGGAGAAACTGGGTGGAACCAATCAATTATTGACGTATTCCGTTGAGTGTGTGTGGTGTCTGAGTATCTGTGTCTATGCCTAAGTAAATACACTTGTGATTATCAATTTTCCGCTAGTGTCGCAAACTTCGCGTCCGATTTCCGTCCACTGACCGTCCCCCTCTCGTGCCTCTGACCAGCGCGACAGGTGTCTGTAATTACGCGAATATGTCATCTATGCTGAACTGTAATGGTTATTATTGTTATGTTATTTGAGTACTATTATTATTTTTACTTAAAGTGGCGCGTTTTGCTAAGCACTTTGCCTTCCGTCCGTTAAACGCTTGGCGCCTAACCACCGCCGTCCGATTCCCCCAGCTGATGCCATTATCTGACGGCTAATTTCCCCCCCCCGATAAGCCGAAATATAAATTGAAGTGCTCTTTATTTATGTCCGTAGTATAATATAATGATGAAGCTAAATGTAAGGTTAAAATAAAAAGGCCGGTACTTAAATTACATTTGCACGCGTTGGGGTGTCCGGTGGGGGACAGTGAAGTGGGGCGGTAAGTGGGGCTGCGATTTCGTCAAACAACAATAGGGAAACTTGACTACATTCGAACTAGCCTATAGGGGAATTTCACTAAAGCTTATTTAACTATTTTGACGAAATTTCATATAAATGTTAATCAGAGGTGCAGCTTATTCTCATTTTTTTTAGTTTTTATTTGAAATATTTTAAAAAATGTTCAAGTTATACTGTATTCACTGTTTGGCATTGCTGTAATTTCAGGTCTGCATATTTTATCATAGTTGTTCGTCCATTCAGACCCAGGTTAAGGTAATCTGTGGCAATGGACAGTAAAGCCCAAAGCATGTTCAACTGACCCCGGGTCAGTTTTACCAAATTCTCAAATAACACTTTGGGTTTAATGTCTCATAAAGGTTGACAAGATCAACATTTTATACTCATTTTAAAATCCCATTGTAGTAACGTACTAAGCTACACTTTTCAAATGCCCATTAAATAGATTGAGGGCCTATGTTAGTACCGAAAAAATAATAAATTCCAAATTATAGGATCTTGGATCATATTATATATAGGTTTGGTTCCACCCTATTGAAATTATTGAGGTTCTCCTCCAGGAAATGCTTGCTGCATATTAATAGTTCATTTATGATTTGCAATTTGCATTTACGACCCATGTTTTCGAACTGATTTTAAATTACCTACTTGAGTAACTAGACTCCGGGGCGCCAACGCCTGAAATCTATAATCATTTCTTGCCTCTGAATTACTCCACTATTGTACAATGAAATCAATTAGTGATTAGATGACGTAGTAATCTAGGATCCGGATTAGACGATCCACTGTAGGAACACATGAATGATGCATGGACAGGCGATTTGTTTGGACCTCCAGGCGGACTTTGCAACCGTTGGTGCCACTTTTGTGATTCACTACAGTCATGTCGCAAGGCTTTTTTCGCCGGCAAACATTATCTTATCCGAATAATATTGAAATTTAATTAGAGTTATCAATTTAAATGGTTTAGGCCACGCCGCCTTGATCCAGCTAATCGAGTGTCCGGCCCAGTCATTGCTAATAAGCGCATGGAAGCAGGAGGATAGCCGGAAAACCAACTGGTCACGTAATCAATCATTTTATGGACTAGGAGCCAACATACCCCAGGAAAATGCACAAGGCCATTAAAAACAAATCCAGTAAGTATGTGGGCGGAAATGGAAAAACAAGGAGCTTCAACAATTTGGATATCTACTTCTCAGGGTTACTGTGTGGCCTCAAGGACTCCAGAGCGGATCTGACCACAGCCAAATTTATACTCTATTATGGGTAAGTAAGGGTCATAATTTATAAATTTCAATAAAATAGGAGTAAATATTTAAAAATCTATATTTTCAAGGATATTCAATAAATTGATTAAAATTCAAACTTATATCTATAATTTTTTACAGACCTACGGTAGCTGATAGTGATATCTATGACTTAACTGATTACCAGAGTCTACTGGAGGACGAGAACTTGGATTTGTGCAAGAATACGGTTCTCTATTTGCATGGCTATATCGAAGACCCGGATGTAGAGAGCATCCATGTTATTGCTGAAGCGTACCTGGAGCGCAAGGACACTAACCTTATCGTTTTGGATTGGGGAGAGTTGGCCGATGGCAACTATATATTCGATGCCCTGCCTAACCTGAAACAGCTGGGGCCGGAACTGGCCAAGGTACTTCTTCAAATGTTTGACCATGGTCTGGATATTGAAAAGTTCCACATAGTTGGACACTCGATGGGAGGTCAACTGGCTGGACTAATTGGCCGAGAAATATTCAAGCGCACTAAGGGCGTTCGAAAGCTAAAAAGGTAAGTGAACTTACATAATACATAAAATACATTCCCAAGTCAATTAGTTTACCAAATGTAACGAGAAACTTGAATACGAATAGCAAGTGTTTAAAGCTTCAAATTTATTTTAATTTACCATTTGAAAGATTTAAATAAATTTTAAACAGTGTCTAAACCGTCTATTTTACAGAATTTCCGCCCTGGATCCTGCATTTCCTCTGTTTTATCCCGGAAGTCATCTAAGCGCCACGGATGCCGAGTTCGTGGACGTCATACATACGGATGCCTGGCTTTATGGCGCTCCGACAAGCACGGGAACGGCGGACTTTTGGCCCAATGGAGGCAAGAGTCTACAACCTGGTTGCCCCAAGCGCAATTACAAAATGCTCAGTGACAACGACTTGGCTAGTCACCGTCGCAGTTGGTGGTTCTGGGCCGAGAGTGTATCCGATCGCTATCCAATTAGATTCGATGCAGTTCCTGCGAAGAACTGGTCCGAATTTAAGCAGAAGAAAACCACTGAGACGTGCCCCCCAGTTGTGATGGGTCATCACTGCCCCACTTCGTAAGCAAAAGAAAAAGCAAAGCTTTAAGTAACTGGGGTTTAGAAATAATTTGCTAATTTAATTGCTTTCCAGTGTACATGGCAATTTTTACTTACAAACCAATGGACAAACACCATTCGCCAGGGGAAAGGAAGGAACCGTTTATGTGGAACCCAAGGAGCTATTAGGCAATACCCCCTGCATCTGCACCAGCGAGGCTCCACATCATGAACACAAATAGACCGTTAAACATAAGAAATTCGCATTTTTAACAGCTTTAGCTTCTTTAATGTTTTACATTACATATTTGTTTTAATGGAAATATATGCCTACTTACATTTTATTGTTGACTCGGAGGACATCCACAAAATCACCTACTTAATTGTACATATGTATTTATGTATATTATTAAAGAAATAAATATTTTCGAATTTAAATTCAATTAAAAATGTGTTTATTTATTGGTGTAACTCTTCGCTTGTATACAAAAATTTTACCTAACATTAAATTTTAAATTAAAGCTTAAATAAAAGAGATTTATATCCTCAGAGTCCATTATAATTAAAATCTTAACTAAATAAATTTTTTTTTTTGAATTTTGGCTCCGATGGAACTAGTTCTATTTATCGATAGGCTTGCGCTCAAATATATCGAATCAGGCGTCATGCTGTAAATTTATCGCCGATATAAATAAATATATTCGACATCCCTATTTGTGTCAAAAGAAGAAAACATTGACAACAATCACGCTTGCAGGTTTTCAAAATGAAAATCAAACTAATTGATTCGGTGGTACGGAGTTTCAAGGTGGCAAAGATCTTCAGAGAAAACACAGACAAAATCAACGCAATCGATTTTGCCCCCAATGGCGAACACCTCATATCCTGCAGCGAAGACGACCAGATTGTAATTTACGATTGCGAAAAGGGCACGCAGTCGCGGACGGTGAACTCTAAGAAATACGGCGTGGACCTAATCCACTTTACCCATGCAAACAATACTGCTATCCATAGTTCTACCAAGGTGGACGACACCATCCGGTATTTGAGCCTCCATGACAACAAATATCTGCGCTACTTTCCCGGCCACACGAAAAAAGTCATATCGCTATGCATTTCACCGGTTGAAGACACTTTCCTCTCCGGCTCGCTGGACAAGACACTGCGCTTATGGGATTTAAGATCACCCAACTGTCAGGGTCTCATGCATCTTTCTGGACGACCCATAGCCGCCTACGACCCAGAAGGCCTCATTTTCGCAGCCGGCGTAAACTCTGAGAGCATTAAACTTTATGATCTTAGGTCGTTCGATAAGGGTCCCTTCGTAACCTTCAAGCTGAACCAAGAAAAGGAATGCGACTGGACTGGATTAAAGTTCTCCCGAGACGGCAAAACAATCTTAATAAGCACCAATGGCTCGGTTATCCGGTTAGTGGACGCTTTTCACGGGACACCGTTGCAGACTTTCACTGGATACCCGAACAACAAAGGCATCGCCATCGAAGCTAGCTTCAGCCCCGACTCACAATTTATCTTCTCGGGCAGCACCGATGGACGAGTTCACATTTGGAACGCAGACACAGGTAACAAGGTGTCTGTGCTCAATGGAGATCACCCCGGTCCCGTGCAATGTGTTCAGTTTAACCCCAAGTATATGATGCTGGCCTCCGCGTGTACCAACATGGCCTTTTGGCTGCCCACATCTGAAGAAGGCTTGTAGAGATAGATCTTTTATCCGTGTGTACTCGATAAGGTTTAAGTTTAATATAAAATTAACAATTGTATAAACCATTCTAATTAAATATCGACTTTGTGTCTGTCGTACGACCTGCGTATGCTGTCTAGGAGTTGACCTAGGTTCTTGCCCATCTTGGCACTGATGCCAAGAACTGGATTTTGTAGTCTTCTCTGCAGCTCTTCAAAGTTGGCCTGGCCCTCATCTTTATCCAGTTTGTTAGCCACCACCAGTTGCGGACGGCTGGCCAAGCTTCCTCCAAACTGCTGCAACTCGTGCACGAGTTGCTCGTAGTGTTTCCAGGGCTCCGAAGCACTGGCGTCCAAAACAAACAGCAGCAATGTACAGCGCTCGGCGTGCTTCAGAAATTGTATGCCAAGGCCTTTGTTAAGATGGGCGTCTGGAACCAGCCCAGGCAGGTCTGCTATGGTGAGCTGGACATGATCATCGTACAGAACGGTGCCAAGGTGGGGGCGTAGCGTTGTAAACGCATAAGGTGCCACTTTAGGTTTTGCGCGAGTCAGGGCGTTTAGCAATGTACTTTTGCCAGCATTTGGATAACCAATCAAGCCAACATCAGCCATACTACGCAACTCAAGCGTATAGGAGAGATCCTCGCCAGTGGGTCCATACTCACACACCTTGGGGCTGGTCTCTTTATCCGTTGTAAAGAAGCGGTTTCCTTTTCCTCCAGCACCGCCACGGGCAGCTACGAACATGAGATTGGCATGTGCCAGGTCACCCACGATCTGTCCCTGGGAATTTCGGATGACCGTGCCAATGGGCACCTTTATCACCGAGTGTTTGGCATTCTTTCCGTGGCAATCTTTGGCCCCGCCCCTTTCTCCTTCCTCCGCCCGCAATACGCTGTCCACGTGATTGAAGTTGCGGACATCGTTCGATGCCTGGAACACCACATGACCGCCGTGTCCACCGTCTCCGCCGTCCGGACCGGCCCTCTCATTGCACCAGAGTTGCAAGAAAGAAACACAGCCGTCTCCACCTTTTCCGCCAATCGCACGTATCCTTTTAGCGTCAGAGAAGTACTGCGCCTGAAATTATAGAAGAATATTAAAGCCAAGTTACATAAAAAAATGTAAACAAATTTTTTGAACCTCCTTCCTCTTGGACTTGGCCTTCGTCGGCCGCAAGGCTGTAGCTGCCTTGCAGTAGTTTACAATGAATCCCTTTTGGCCAACATTTTGTGATATATCCAGCAACACTCTTCCCAAGAAGGATCTACCGGTTAATAACATTGTTTAAACGTGCGAAAGCATGGGCGTAGCCTCGAGAGGGGTTATTGTTCTCCATTCGATTCCGATAAACTGGATCCGATAACATAAATAGACCGTTATCGAAGTGTTAAATGTTTTTAATTTCGAGTGGGCGAAGAAATTATTTCCAATTAAGGAGGATGTCCATCCAAGCTGCTTTGATAGATCTCAGTGGCACGTTGCATGTGGAAGATGAACCGACACCCAATGCAGTCGAAGCCCTAGTGCGGTAAGTACTTCCATTATTAATAATAATTCATTACATATAGTACACATCCATTAAACAATCTCTATGATCTCAGATTGCGTGACTCCGGGGTAGCGGTCAAGTTCGTTACAAATACTACCAAGGAATCAAAGACTACGCTTCATGATCGCCTCTGCAAGATTGGATTTCAGGTGGACCCCTCGGAGATCTACAGTTCCCTTAGTGCCGCCGTTTCCTATGTGGAGAGCGGCAAGCTGAATCCCTACTATCTCTTATCGGAAGATGCTAGGAAAGATTTCCCCCCGGAAGATCCGGAACGTTATTTTAATTCCGTAGTAGTAGGTTTGGCGCCCAACGCATTCAACTATGAGCAAATGAACAAGGCTTTCAAGTAGGATTCAATTTTAAGTACAATTGCTATTAAAATTGATCTTATTTTAGGGTTTTACTAGAAAAAAAGGATAACCAACTGGTGGCTGTTCATCAAGGGAAGTATTACAAGCGTGGAGATGGCCTTGCCTTGGGGCCTGGATGCTTTGTTAAGGGTCTTGAGTTTGCCACAGGACGAACTGCCAAAGTGATCGGCAAGCCCAACTCTTACTTCTTTGAGGGCGCCTTGGCTGGACGAGATCCCTCTTCCTGCGTCATGATAGGAGATGTAAGACAAATAATTAAAATAAACATTAAGAACTTCAAGTTTTTTCTTTCTAGGATGCAACTGACGACATCGAGGGTGCAATGAGCGTGGGAATGCAGGGAATCCAGGTCAAAACTGGTAAATATTTGCCAGGTGTAGTACCATCCCCGCCAGCCACTGCTTTGGTGGAGAACTTCTCCGAGGCTGTTGATTGGATAATTCAAAATAATAA
Organism: Drosophila bipectinata; assembly: GCF_030179905.1. NCBI lineage: Eukaryota > Metazoa > Arthropoda > Insecta > Diptera > Drosophilidae > Drosophila > Drosophila bipectinata. Next base: position 16,113,137 of record NC_091736.1, on the reverse strand, counting down.
AAAATAGATCACCGTTGAACATAATTAAAAGATTGTTATATAAATATGTATACAAATGCTTTTATTTTATAAATAAGCAAAAAATTCGTATGAAATGCTGTTTGGAACAGATCAACGATTACCGTTAAGCAGAGTTTTATCAAAATTGTGAGTAAAATAAAGGCATGGCCGATCGAAAGTCTATATCTGTTTAAGCCAATTTCGCCTGGGCGAATTTAGTTGCCAATTCAACGATCTCGTCCACCTTCTCGTAGTTGGTTCCTGAGGCTTGAGCGGATTCTGGCTTGCCACCTCCCTTGCCACCCAAAGTGGCGGAGACGTGCTGCACCCACTCGTTCGCCTTCAGACCCTTCTCAACGGCACTCTTAGGAACCGAGCTCAGACAGAAGATCTTCTTGGAGTCGGCGTCGACGGAGAAGAACATGGCAGCAGCGTCTGGCAGCTGGGTGCGCACTTGCTTAAGAGCGGCGTCCAGCGCCTTAGTATTATTAAATGCCTCCAGCTCCTTCACTAGCACTGTGGCATCCGGGTTTTTCTCGCACAATTCCTTCGCCTTCTCCACCACAGTTACCGACACGGCGGCACGCAAGGCGCGCTCCTTGTCGTCCAGAGTTTTCTTAAGACCTTTAAGAAGGTTGCGCATCTCGTCCTTCTTCACGTACGGAATCGTGGCGTGTGAGATTTGTTCGGTCAGCTCTACAATTTCCTTTACGTGGCTCTTGGAGTCCTTGCCTGAAGCGTCCGCATTGATTGTAGCTTTCAATTTGACGATTTCTTGCTCAAAAGCCTCGGCTTTCTTGAGCGCCTTCAAAGCTTCGGGGCCTGTCAAAGCCACAATGCGACGGATTCCTTTGGCGATGGCCTCCTCACTGCTGATGACGAAATCCATGATGTGGCCCGAGCGTCTGAGATGAGTGCCGCCGCAGAACTCCACAGAGGTTTTTTCACCGGCCTCGGAATCGGGATTCTGCTCCAGTTCGTCCACTGGGACTCCAAAAGAAATCACCCTGACGGGATCGGGATACACCTCGTCGAAGACGGAGCGAAGACCCCGAATTTTCTTGGCCAGGGCCAGTTTGGATTCCTTAGCGTATATGGGAACGTTGTTGTAAACCATCTCCTTGGTCAGGTTCTCGGTTTGGGCCACCTGTTCTATGGTCATGGCAGCCTTGCTGTTAAAGTCAAATCGCAACTTTTCAGGCACTACCAACGATCCCTTTTGTTCAGTGTCCTTACCGAGAACCTGCAGAAGGCAGTGATTGAGGGCATGGGTGGCAGAGTGATTTTTCATAGTCAGCCAACGACGTTCCACATCGATGTGCAGCTGCAGCTCATCGCCGACCTTCAGGGTTCCTTCAACCACACCGATATGAAGGATGTAGCCACCACGGTTGTATACGCGATCCACCAAGAACTCGTTTGCCTCGTCGTTGACCTTCACAAGAGCACCTTGATCGTAGATTTGACCACCGCTTTCGGCATAGAAATTGGTCTTGTCCAGCACAATGCCGGCTTTCTGGCCGCTTGTGATCTCGTTAACAAATTGGTTCTCAAAACGCAGGGCTACGATTTTGCTGGTGCACTCGCCATAGTTGTAAGCAGAATCACGTTCATCAGAAACGGCTTCATACTTGTACTTGAAAGAGTCGTTTGTGGGGGGTACACCCTGCTCTTGCAGCTGGGAAATAGCGTGCACATCCAGGTTAATCTCTTCGATCTTACTGGCACCCTTGCCTTGGGACAGAATATAAGAATTGTGCTTAGCGGCCTCATATCCTTCCATATCGATCTGCAGCGACTTCTCTTCCGCCATGAGCTGGGTAAGATCGACAGGGAAGCCATAGGTGTCGTACAATCGCCACGCGACATCTCCAGGAATGGTCGTCTGAGATCCAAGTTTCTCAATTGTACGGTTCAGTAGGTTGCGACCGCGAGTTAGGGTCTTGAGGAACTGCAGCTCCTCCTCATTGATGATGTCAATAATGTGCTGAGGATCCTTCTTCACCTCGGGGAAGGCATCACCCAAAAGGTCAACAACGGTATTCACCAGGGAAGCGAAGAATCCTGGCTTGGCATTAAGCTTCTCTGTTGCATAGCTACGGAAATATATTTTAAATTAAATTTTTTACTTGATAAACTTAAATTATGCTTACCGAACAGCACGTCTGAGGATTCGACGCAAGACGTAACCACGTCCAGTGTTGTCGGGAGTGCCACCATCAGCAAGAGCAATGGTAATGGTACGGGCATGGTCCGCCAAAACACGGTAGGCCATATCGATGCCATCGACATCATCAGCTCCAACACGGCCCTGGTAAGCCGGAGCACCAGTGCCAGCCTGGATAGCTTCGAAGAGAGGTACAAACAAATCCGTGTCGTAGTTGGACCGCTTATTCTGAATGACGGAGACCAAGCGCTCAAAGCCCATGCCGCAATCAATGTGTTTCTTGGGCAATGGTTTCAGGCTGCCATCGGACTCGCGGTTGAACTGAATGAACACGAGGTTCCAAATCTCCAGGACGTCGGGGTCGTCTTGGTTCACAAGCTCCGGGACGCTGCGACCACCAATACGGTCGAAATGCAGCTCAGAACAGGGTCCGCAGGGTCCAGTTTCGCCCATTTCCCAGAAGTTGTCTTTCATGCTGCCAGGCAGGATGTGCTCCGGCTTAAGTCCCAGGTCAAGCCACAACTGTTTGCACTCAAGGTCGGGCTCCAGTCCGCTGGCCTCATCCCCACCAAAATAGGTCACATACAGGCGATCCTTTGGCAATGCAAGTCGTTCAGTAAGGAATTCCCAGGCCCAGGAGCAAATCTCCTTCTTGAAGTAGTCGCCGAAAGACCAATTGCCCAACATCTCAAAGAAGGTGTGGTGGTACACGTCCTTGCCCACATCGTCCAAGTCGTTGTGCTTGCCGCCGGCGCGAATGCACTTCTGCGTGTTTGCCACTCGAACCCACTTGGCCATTTCGCCTTTCGGATCGGCAGTGCCCAGGAAAATGGGCTTGAACTGGTTCATGCCGGCGTTGGCGAACAGCAGAGTGGGATCGTCCAGGGGAATCGTGCTGGACGAATGCACATAGATGTGCTTTTGCTCCTTGAAGAAATCCAGATACGCATCGCGTACCTCCTTGGCGGTGAGGAACTTCATTTTTCGGGAGCTAAAATGTAGAGCGGATTATAACAGTAGTCGAAGTGCAATGGAAAGGTTGCCACGCGACAATTGGAGCACCCCTAACCCCTCAAATAGGCCAACAAACCGTAGGAGTGAAAGTGCACACCAAGAAACGTGACTGAATTACACAATTTTCGTGTGAATAAAAACAGAATAGCTCCAAAATTTACTCTTTCCGTTTGGATTACACTGTCACTGCGACAGAAAACAAGTTACTGAATCGTATTACTCACGTTTTAAATGCAAATACAAACAAATTTCGTCAGCCGACTGCAGCAACGTGTGGGCCACTCGATACTTTATGCGGCATGCAGGAATGAATACTTTTCGTCGATAATAATTTATCGATAATTCTCACCTGTAATTTTGACCGTTGAATTTACGTTTTAGCTTAAACTAACCCACGAATCTTACAACCTCTAATACAATTTTTTTAATATTATATAATATTATAATATTATTTTTAATTTATAATATTTTATTATTATAATATTTTAATTTTTAATATTTTTTTAATTTAATAAAAGTTTTTTTTTAATTTCTTATTCAAATAAATCAACAAGGTACAAAAGTTAAAAGTCTATTCGCTGAGGCATGTTATTAGTTTCCAGCTCGTGTTCAATTTCTTTCATCCGAAGCATCAATTTGAAATTTTGTTTGTCCTCCTGGCCAGTCAAATACATTGTCAGCAATGCTTGAAGACAAATAATGGTCCCCAATGCTGGCACAATTGGTCGTGTAAGTTTGCGCCATAAATTAAACACTTCGCGTGGAGCTTCGGTGACTGAAGGTAACCGGTAAGTGTAGCATCGGGTGGCGAACATAAATGAGGCAATCGGCGCCAATATTGTGGGATAGACTATTCCCAGTCCGGTCTGAAAGGCAGCACTGCGAACCTGGATGCAAACAGGGCACTGGGCTAGAGGGTTAAGTAGAATGGGTCGCTGAATGAAGAACTTGTGCGACAACATGGTAAATATGGCAGGTACGGCAACAATTGGTAAGTAGCTAGACAGACGTCCGTGACCTCCCAGGCGTAGTTTAGTGCGATAGTGGTTATTGATGTAGGCCCCAGTCACTGCCGCCATTGCGCTTAGAATACCAGGTGTGTATCTCAATGACCACCTGCCAAAAAATGAAATAGTTGTTAGGTAAGCGGCACCTTTGACAAGACCCAACTTACACGTCGCCCAATTTGTCCCAAGATGTTACGATCTTCCATTGATACTTTAGGGCCTGGTCTTCTGTTATCATAACAGCATCTTTGGGTAAGTCGTCAGGCCTGGCGCGGGACAATGCCATTTTATTTTATTAAAGTATTTGTTGATCTCAATGCGCTAGAGCTGGACTAGTCACCTATGTATGAACTCTAAGACTTCATTATCGATGTATTCCCATATCTAATAGTTGGCACATCAGCTGGAGGTGTAGTGTCGTAAAACGTCAAAACCGGTACCGATAAGGAGTTGCCGTATTGTTCTGAAGTCAGGGCAGCAAAGCAGAAATTTAGTCCTTGCGGCTTTGTTCAAAATGCCGCATAAACGTAAATCTAAGCTAAATTGGAACCAAAAGCATACCGCAACACGTCGTTCTCAGGTGGCCAACCACCCAGCGCCAAAGGTTAGCGTCACCCCGGACAATGAGCAAACGGTAGAAGTGGATAATGAGCCGCAGATGCCTGCTCCAGAATTTATTAGCTTCAGGGCACCTGTGTGCGCCAGGAAGTTTGCGGTCCCGCATTATAACTCAACGGTTCGCAAGAAGGAAGAGATAGATGTCTTAAATAAGATGAGGGCAGTAATAAAGGACACTACAAAACTTACGCCGGGAGTCATAACAGCTATAGCTCCTCGGGTAAATATATAGCCATTTTTGTTAGTCCATTATAACAACTTAAATATCCCAAACAGGTCACCCATAAGATGAACTTTCCTCCGGATCAACCAGTTTTCAAAGATCTGGTGCCACTGAACGTCAACGACTCTGTGCTGGTGCCACACAAGCAAGGGGAATCTTCAAAGAACCGAATTTCCAAGGAAGCCGTATCCAAAAGCCAACCTGAGCCCCAACTTGCCGACTATGTAGAGAAGATAGAATCCATAATCTTGGCCGTTCCTGAGCCAGGAATTCACTTGGACTTTCCACGCGAAAAATTTGACTTTCTTGGCGCATACAAAAAGTTATTTCCTTAGTTACATTTTATTCTAAATATATGTGAATGGTTGTAGTACACAGATTGTTAACCGATGAAGTTCATCACCACCAGGTGAAGGATGACATGGGCGAAGATAAAGTCGGCGAATCCGCGTTCCGGGGAGATTCCGGCGAAAACGGCCTTGTTCTGGGGATTGGCCTGCAGACGGAGGCAGACGGCCAGGACGAAGCAGCTCACTGTGCTGATAAAGCCCGAAAGGAATGAGTTGAACGGGAAGGTTCCCACCAGGCAGCAGTAAACAAACTGGATGATGCCGGTCAACAGAATGTAGCCTAGGTAGATGTCCACCAACTTTAGCTTCTTGGGCGTGTTTTGAACGTAATCATTGTAGAACTTGGACACGACGCTGGATAACTCGACCATTTTGATGATCCTATTGTTGTCAATACCGGCGATTTTAGGAATAAAGTGGCGATTTTCAATAAATCCACGCAGACACGTCACAAATTGGGGAGAAGTCGAAAGTGTGACCGTATCTTCTTTATGAAAATAGCTGGAAAAGTTAGATGCCAGTACAGTAACTATTGGATTGGGATAACTGTTACAAATATTAAATTTTTAATTTAATTTAATATTTAGGCTACTATGGTTACTAAATTGTTCTCAGAGAATTTTTTTTTGAGATTTTTTTTATGTAAAACTAAAATACCCGAGATTGGTTAGGGAATTTATCAACCAAACCGACGGTTTATTTGTTTACTCTTAAAAAGTACAAGAATTTTATATTTAATAAATAAATCAAAGTACATTGATGTTTTTATTTATTTATTTTTTTTCGACAGCTGCTTTTACTCTACATCTGAGTTATCGATAAGCATACCAAAACACAAGTCGATTGCTTCAGGCGAGAGGAATTTGTTATTGCGAGTGCAGGGGAAATAATAGTTGTGCGTGTTAATAATAATAAATAAAATAATAATAATAACAATTAAAGGACAATAATGCTTCCGTGTGGGAAATAAATGCTTGTTATCAGTTCATGCGCTGTGTTACAACATGTTATCAATCATTCTCATGAATGAATATGATTCATTGTTGATGTTTTCTCTTCGTTAATTTCGCAGATACAAGTCTTGGCAAAGATAATAATTGGCACCCACCAAACATCTCCCTCACTGCGCCCCACCACAACCACAACGCTTGATGGAATCTCGGAGCACTTCTCTTTTCATTTAATTTCTTTTGTGCACTGATAAATCGTTGTGACCTTCGAAGGAGCGTGTCTCAGCATTTATTTTCATTGTCAGTCGAGCGGGAAAAAATCAATGGAGGACCTTACGCCTTTAACCAACCTTCAACAGGTAGAAACACCCACACACCAGCACACATGCCAATCCACATGCGCATGCCAAATGTGTTTATTTTGATTTAGTTTGTCCATATGTTAATTATAATTTTTTTGCAGTTTTAGTTCCAAGTGTTTTTGTTTTTTCAACTGCCTGCAAGTTAAGCGCAACCACAACAATTTCAACCGCAATATCTATTTGGCATTTCGCTAATTCTCCATATTTTATGTAAGTGATAATAATACTACATACACGTAAAGGGATGTGTTTGCCCACAAATTGTGCAAGTGGGCGAAGGTTTCCTACTGATAACCAGATAAAAATAAGTTACAATGCTTGACGCCACAGTTTGTTTATCAAACTTTATTATGAGCTAACAAAAATATCTTAAATTCAGGTCGGATGGCCTGCTTAAGTTTGTTGTTAGTCTGGCTCTAATCTTTAACTAGAAAGTGCTTAGAATCGACCCACTTTTGAATCGGGTCTGTGTTAATTAATTCAGATCAAGTATCTTTAAAAATATCCAGTATCTTAAAATAATCAGCTAATAATATCCATTTTTTTTATTTATTTTAAATTGTGCTAATAAAAAGTGTTAATTAGGTTGGTTTCTAGCATCTAGATTCAGTTAAATGACTCGTTTTACTCTGTTTTAAATTATTTTAAACTTTTAAACAATTTTACGAATTTTGATTATAAAAATGTTTTTCATATTAATGTATTAAATAAGAAATCATAATTTATTTATGGGAACACGTAGTGCTGAGTCAACAAATCACAATTAATGGGTGGATAGTGTCCAATATCGCCTGGATACATATTATATAATTGATTAATGGTATGGTCGGTGGGTTCGCCGGTGATATTTGAGTCTTATCGCGGCTTACTATATAGCTTGTTTTTCGACTTGTCAGTGTTTTCGAAGCCGAGTAAGTGACTGGACTCGCAAATTTGATATCGACTTCCGATGCGAGCTTCGTCACCGACCCATATGCAAAGCAATATAAGCGATCCAAAATCCGTACTTCGAGTCAAGTCCAAGGCTGAGACCGACTATCAGTGCGGCGAAAATTTTCCACTCCGCCCGATGCACTCCTCTCGCCTGGCACGCGTCTGTCATCCGACGCCGCACTATCACAAAACCCCTATTGTTATGCTAGTGGAAAAGTGAGTCAGTGGAAATTTTTTTTCGTCCACTAACGAGGCGAGAACCGGGCTTCGCAGACAGCTGAAGTTTTAGTGCGTTTTGTTTAGCCGGGGAGGGCGCATCAACATCGTTCATCGTTCTCAATTCACTGTGATCCCCTGCTCACTTCTTTTAGAGTTCCGAGGGTGCGCCGCGCAAGAAAAAGATGTCGGAACGCCAGCCTCTTCTGCTTCAGAGCGACGCCTCCGACTATGAGGGCAGCCGTGGATCGGCGGTGAGACCCGTGCGTAGTTCTCCGCCGGACAACACCCTGGTAAACGTGCACAGCGAGGATAGCCTGGCTGGTGAGTTTTATTATTATAATTTTAATCTAGTAAATTTATTAATTTAACTAAAGACAACAAACAAATTAAATAAATAAAGAAAACGTTTTCTTTGTTTCATAATTTGTTTGAAATTTTTGTAGATTAAAATATTTCTTATCAATAATTAAACCATTTAATTAAACAACATTAAACTAACATTATATTTCTTTGTTTCCTTGAGTGCACGCAGCTGCCTCTGGATCAGGAGACGATGAACAAGGATCCTTGGACAAGTCCGGCTACAATCCAACCCATCACCGCACCCTGGAACATCCCACATCTAATTTCGATACTCTAGTACATCTGCTGAAGGGCAACATAGGCACCGGCATCCTGGCCATGCCAGACGCCTTCAAGAACGCCGGTCTATATGTGGGCCTCGTTGGCACCATGATAATGGGAGCCATCTGCACCCACTGTATGCACATGCTGGTGAACTGCTCCCACGAGCTGTGTCGGCGACTTCAGAAACCTTCCCTAGACTTCTCTGAGGTGGCCTACAGCAGCTTTGAAACTGGGCCGATCGGTCTGAGACGGTATTCGTCACTGGCCAGGCGAATTATCACCACGTTCCTTTTCATAACCCAGATCGGTTTTTGTTGCGTCTATTTCCTTTTTGTGGCTCTAAACCTCAAGGATGTTATTGACCACTACTACGTGATTAATTACCGAATATACTTGGTGCTCTTACTGATGCCCATGATTGTGCTCAACTTGGTGAGGAACCTCAAGTACCTGACGCCTGTTTCGCTCATAGCCTCCATTCTGACGGTGGTTGGGCTGGCCATTACCTTCTCGTATATGCTCCACGATTTGCCCGATGTGCACACCGTCAAGCCGTTCGCCAGTTGGGCCACGCTGCCGCTCTACTTTGGGACAGCGATCTATGCTTTTGAGGGAATCGGCGTTGTGCTACCGCTGGAGAACAATATGCGAACACCAGAGGACTTCAGCGGACCTACTGGTGTACTTAACACGGGAATGGTTATTGTGGCATGCCTCTACACCTCAGTAGGTTTCTTCGGCTACCTGAAATATGGCGATGCAGTTAAGGGCAGCATTACCCTGAATTTGCCTCAAGGCGATACGTAAGCTTTAAAAATTTAATATTTTAAATTAAAAATAACAATATTTATTTTACAGTCTGTCTCAGTTGGTGAAAATAATGATGGCAGTGGCCATCTTCCTGTCGTATACGCTTCAGTTTTACGTTCCCGTCAATATTGTAGAGCCTTTTGTGTGCAGCCACTTTGATACTCAGCGAGGCAAGAACATGGCTGCAACGCTCCTGCGGATCATCCTTGTCACCTTTACCTGTAAGTATATATGTAAGCAAATTAGATAACATGTACCCTATAATATTTCTTCTTTTACAGTCCTGCTGGCCACCTGCATTCCGAATCTGGGCGCTATTATTTCTCTGGTGGGTGCCGTGAGCAGTTCAGCATTGGCGCTTATTGCACCGCCAATAATCGAAATATTTACCTTTTATAACGTTGGATACGGCCGATATAAATGGATGCTGTGGAAGGACATTGCCATTATGGTTTTTGGCCTTTGTGGGTTTGTTTTTGGCACTTGGGTCAGTTTATTGGACATCTTCAAGAAACATACAGACTAAGATCGAAACGAAGACAAACGAACATACAGGACGGCTTATTCTGCCTACAAATATGTGTGCGAATTTATGATGAAGGCTTTATTTAGTTTTCCCTGTTCCAAGCTGGTTCTTTTCAGTGGCGGTGCTCAATAGTTTAAATTATTACTTGTCGAATAGGTTGCATTTTTTTTTACGTTCGATTAGCTGCAATTTGTACCAGACAATAACTAGCATTTTAAGTAGAAAGTTGTACGTTATGTTTTTGGATTAGTATGTGAGTTGAAGATTCATTCTGTGTTAACTCGAGGACCGCACAATGCCAAACGTGATTTTGCGTAGTATTCTTAAATAAATTATTGTTTAGATTTTACTACTATGTAGACTAGGGGTCAGGGCAGATCATTCCAAAGCAATGGCAAAGAATATCCCAAATACCGATGTTAGCTAAAGTTATCTGCATACTTTTATCGTTCTTGTATTTGTAATTATGAATATTATATACTCCTTATACACTTATTGGAAGCCCCATCTCGACCTCTGATACGTGTGTATATATATTTTTACATCTAATTCGATGTATCAACAAATGTTCTTTAATTGTTTATCGAGTAACAAAAGACAATAATTAATGTAATGTTTATAAAAATCCATATCACGCCTGTTTTTTAAGGTATTTTTTTACCACAAAGGTTGAATTGCCACTTGAAGGGGAACACCATTGCTATTCGCCGACAGGAGCACCAATCCTTGGGACTGTGGCCGACGTTTCAGTTGCTTGGTTAGGCGAGCCGGTTGCTGTTCCACGGGCTGAACTTCTTCAGCGTCCGGATCGGGAGTAAAATCCTGTGGCTCTTCGTCACTGGGCAGTTGCTCCACGGCATAAGTGGGTGGTGGTCCATAGGTTAGATCCGGAGGTCCGTAGGTCTCATCTGGCACTCCTTCTTCGAAGGGGATTTCAGGTTTAAGCTCCTCGGCGGATGGATATGGAGCAACCTCTTGCTTCTGCAGGCGTTTTCCCGACTTGGTTGGCTGAGCCGCAATCCCACCAAGTGCCAGGATCAGCATAAGAAGGAAACACGAAGTCTTAATGGTTCCGCACATGGTGGATATGAACTGCTGATTGAACTGTGGATGATTGATAAGTTGTAACTCGGAGCATGTCTTTTTATATGCCTGGCTCTACCACTAATACGTGGTTGGGATTAATAAACATCCCAAAAATTTCGGTTAATGACTGGGTCACAGTAGGCCCTTGTGGAGTGGTCGACAGTGGTCACGTTGCAGGTAAACCAAAACGGGAAGTCAAACCGATTATTTTCAGTGTCAATGTTAGTGAAGACGAATATAAAGTTATATTAATTATTAAACAAATATTGACCATGGTAAGTCCCATTAAAAATATGAAATAAAGTCAAAATAGATAGATTGTCGTTTTCTTATAATTCCCAACTCGTTATTCAGCACAGCGAGTGTATATATTGAGGCGAGTAACCCACCTACCTGTGTTGTTTGAAAGGAGAGCAAGTTAGCACTCCCCTAGACAAGGATGGAACACATAAACGGTCGGCTGGGCACTAGACAAAGCCGTCCACCAGTTTTTTTTTATAACTAATCATATCTAAATTTATTTTTTTTTATTATTCAGTTTTAAATTAGTTATAAAAACCACATACATAGATGATTGAAATAGCGAAGAATGTGCTGTCTTTTGTTTACTTTCACTGAATTCTTTAAATATAAATCATACTCCATAGTTTTGTTTTATTTTTTAACAATTTATTTGTATATTAAAACAATCTTATTAAAATGGGAACTTTCATGGTTAGGTTTCTGCATGAAAATATCCATTTTAAGTAAAATGTTTATCCTAGTCGGCGAATAAAACTAATACCACATCATAGTTTTTAAATTAAGACTATTTTGATCTGAAAGATTTAAGTTCTTGGCCAATCCAATGGACATTTGAATGAATTTCACTCAATTGTCCATTGAATTGGTCTAGAATCTAGACTTTAGCTTCAATGAATCCTTTTAAAAATCGGTTTTTCGTTGGGTCTTCTCGGGGGTTAACTGTGAAATAGGGACTAAGAGTAGGCCCACCGTCACGGGGACTGCTGGGCATATAAGTGAAGAATATCTCGCGGAGAGTGCTCTGGTTCTTTGCTCGAAGACCATGTAGCTCCTGCCAGCAGTCTCGGGTACGGTTCAGCATTAACTGAAGCACATCCTCACGAACCTTCTCCTTGAACACCTTGGCCGACTTGGTTATCTTGTGGTACATCCCAAATGACATGGGCGCGTACTGAATAAGCAGCGGATCTATTATGGCACTTAGTTTGCGAAGCTCATCGATCAAGTCCAAATTCTGTAACATTTTAATGCTGGTGTTGATATGCACCTTCTTGGACTGCAGTCCGTATTGTTTTCCAAATCGCCGCTTAATCCACTCCCGCATCTCTGGAATCTGGTGGGCGTCGGGAAGACTAGCTAGCACTAGCTCCTTATCCTGACGCAGGGTCTGCAAGTAACGAATTCGAATAAATTAGCTTCGTTTCAAAACTTAAAAACTTACCTGGAAAGCATCACCTAACATCTGGTCCATGAGCTTGTCATCATCAGGGTCTATAACCTTGTTTACCGGATAAGAATGGCAATTCTCTTCGGGCTTCTTGGTAGCAGTGTTCGCCACGAGCCAACTCTTCTCAAAGATTCTCCGTACACATCGGCACAGGGCCTGGTCAATGTATTCCCTCCTAATGGGATTGGGAAACTGCTTAATGTGGTTTCTTCCATCTGGATGAGACTCTTGGTCAATGCCGATACTTCGATCCGAGTCCTGATGAATTTGGCTGCTTTGATTGGAGCTGGAAGACTGGTTTATGTGGCTTCTATAAGGCGATTTGGAGGCGAGCTTAGAGCGACTCCTATGCATTTTTTTCTTCGGTTGGGAGACATGGTCGCCAATCTGTTCATCATCGTCACTCCTGACCAGGCTTTTCACCACTTCCCTTTCAATGATTTCGCTAGTGCCCAAAGTTTTCGATTTTTCACTTTCAAAAATTTGAGAATAATTGAAAACATAGGGAACATGGAGTTTCGGAGACCGGAAGTAGCTCGTCAATGGCTCTTTGGGTTGCTGCAGCGATGGGCTTTTGGAAACTCCACCACCGCAAAGTCGAAACTGGGGGCCATTCGATTCATACAGCCTGGTCCGTTCGCCTGACATGCAAAGCACTTTTGGCGGGGACTCCAGACTGATATGGACCAATCCCCTGCAGGCCAGGCATCCGACTTTCCTTATAGCCGGCAATCCTGGGCTCCAGCCTTTGTCCCCAAACTTTTTCAAGTACTCATCCACATCGCGATTCAGGTGCTTAATAATCCGATCTCTCGTAAGCTTTACTTGGAAGAAAATTTAAAAAATAAATTAGAAATTTGAAATTATTTTAAAAACCCAGACATACCCGCTTTTCTCTAGCACCCACATCGACCATTTCCAGGTAGCGCTTCCGCTGATCAACTAGAAAGGCTTGACGTTCCAAGGATCTGGCCTCCTCATGGAACTGGCAAAGTTCCTGTGAGTTCGATCCTTTAACAGAATGCTGCGAAGCATTGTCTAACTTATCGAAAAGCCTGCAAAGTTCTGAATTTATAGTCGCTTTTATGTGCCGATAGAAAGGTTGCAGCTTGTAGTCGGAAAACCAACGCTTGTCATCCTCCTTAGTATCTGGATTTTCATTTGGTATCTCCACCGTGAAGGGTGGAGGCTTTGTCACAAAACGCTTATCCTGGCGATCAATTTTCGGGCGCGGTTGCTTCTGAAAGTATGGAGACATATTTCCACCAATTGGCCCAAGGATTCTTCGCTCAGGAACTGACTTTTGGGTAACTACTACTTCCTTTTTTATAGAATTTTTCTCAGGGAGCGGAAGGATCTTGTCCAGGGCCTTGAATGTGGTCGGAAGGTCCAAGTAAGCAATGGCCGAGAGCAATAGTTGCCCATTCACCGAATATTTTCTGCATAATTTGTCGATATTGTAATGCTGTTGAAATAGGAAAAACAGCAGAGCCAGACTCTGGGCACGGCTGATCTTCACGATCCGAGTTAGTTGACCACGTCTGGGCATCGGACGGATACCCAAGCGCAGCAGGCAGTTCCGGGTGCGTTCACTGTCGTTCACTTCCAAATCGAATTGGGCCGCATCCGCCAAATCGTTGGCAGCCTGTATTTGGATCGGGGACAGTCCTCGGTACCACTTGGCAACGGGCAGTTCGGGTGGCACTCCGCTTAGCAGCCTCATATCCTAGACTAAACTCAATCAGATATACCAAAAAAACAGAAACAACAAATCGGGGAAAATTTAAGAATTTTGCGTCAATGAATCCTGAATTATTAATGACTATCATGGGGTGTCAGGGAACTCCAATCTACAGAGATTAAAATACTTGTTCCGGTTTGAATATAAGGTACTTTAAGGTACTTTACCTTAAAAGATTTGTGGACCGACAAAAATCCTAAGACAAAATATTAATTAGATTTTTTGTCCATTTTTCGTGATTGGATCTCTTGAAAATGGGGTTTTCCTATATAGGGTCCACAGGGATGGCCATATCTTCCACAATTCTCATCCGATTCGCAAGCGGAGTATCTTAAACAATTTCTAGATCGATTCTCCACCATTCTGCATCAAAATCCTGAGACAAAATATTTTTAAAATTTTTTGTCCATTTTTCATGAGGGGATCCCTTGAAAATGGGGTTTTTCCCTACAGGCCCTACAGTGATGGCTTTATCTTCCACAATTCTCATCCGATTCTCAAGCGGAGTACCTTAAACGATTTCTGGGCCAATTCTTCACCATTCTGCATCAAAATCCTGAGACAAAATATTTTTTAGATTTTTTGTCCATTTTTCGTGATTGGATCTCTTGAAAATGGGGTTTTTCCCTACAGGGCCTACAGTGATGGCTATATCTTCCACATTTCTCATCCGATTCTCAAGCAGAGTACCTTAAACAATTTCTAGATCGATTCTCCACCATTCTGCATCAAAATCCTGAGACAAAATATTTTTAAAATTTTTTGTCCATTTTTCATGAGGGTATCCCTTGAAAATGGGGTTTTTCCCTACAGGCCCTACAGTGATGGCTTTATCTTCCACAATTCTCATCCGATTCTCAAGCGGAGTACCTTAAACGATTTCTGGGCCAATTCTTCACCATTCTGCATCAAAATCCTGAGACAAAATATTTTTTAGATTTTTTGTCTATTTTTCATGAGGGGATCCCTTGAAAATGGGGTTTTCCCTACAGGGCCTACAGTAATGGCTATATCTTCCACATTCCTCATCCGATTCTCAAGCAGAGTACCTTAAACAATTTCTAGATTGATTCTCGACCATTCTGCATCAAAATCCTGAGACAAAATATTTTTTAGATTTTTTGTCCATTTTTCATGAGGGGATCCCTTGAAAATGGGGCTTTTCCCTACAGGCCCTACAGTGATGGCTTTATCTTCCCCAATTCTCATCCGATCCTCAAGCAGAGTACCTTAAACGATTGCTGGGCCGATTCTTCACCATTCTGCATCAAAATCCTGAGACAAAATATTTTTTAGATTTTTTGTCCATTTTTCGTGATTGGATCCCTTGAAAAGGGGTTTTCCCCTATAGGATACTTATGAAAGTTCGTATGTCGTATTATTTTCCCAAAAGTTGAATCCATAAAAAACCCAAAACTCTAACTGTATAATGCTGAGGCTATGGTATTTTTGATTAATTACTTATAGGGCAGCTATAGGATATAGTCGGCCGATCCGACTTATATACTGCGAGCAAAGGAAAGAAAAGGAAAGGGTATACATACATTGTAAAGTTTCAAGTCGATAGCTTTAAAACTGAGAGACTATTTTATGCTTATATTAATTATCGTGATCAAGAATATATATACTTTATAATGTCGGAGATGTCTCCTTCGCTGCATTGCACACTTTTGATCAAAATTATAATGCCCTCTGCAAGGGCATATATAATAATCTTAATCTTAATCTTAATAATCTTTATAATCTTAATCTTATAATAATCTTAAACTCTGTCATTAAAGACACCTCTATCTAAACGGCATAAATAATAAGTAGATATCAACTTTGAGAAGAAAGCCTATATCTCATTTTATGTTGAGATTAGGTTTTGGTCTTAACAATTTTTTAAGTTATTTTAGTTAAGCCTATTGATATTTTACACTTTTATAAAATGGCTATTATGGCTATTATTACATTATATTATATTATATTATAATATTACATTATACAAAGTTTTATAGTTTCTTAATCATTGCGAAAAAATGAATTTTTTAAAAAGTTAATAATATATTAAACAAAACCATAACTTTCCCATGATTCCCTAACCATGAAGTTATTTTGACACAAACACTTTTCAAATATATTTTGCATTTAATATTTATTTATTAAATCAGTTTTCAGAGCAAGGAGCAACCCAAGTCCATACGGACCAATCAACGCAGTCATTTGCACTCGCTAGGAATCCAGTTACTTCTGGGCAGCGTACAGCGGTACCATTTCCAGAATCAGTTTCACATGTCCAATAGCGTGTGGGATCCCAGAAGTTGCGAATTTTCTTTCCCACGAGGGTGCTGTTGCAGATGGGCTGATTATTGCCATCGGGATCGCAGGCCAGGACGACGGCCACGAAAAGGGCAAGGCACAACAGGACTAGGCCTATGGATGGAGAATAAAATCATTAAAATATGTACATTGAGAGTGTAGGAATCCCGAAGAGAACTTACTGGCTTTCATGGCTGAGTTGGTTGACTGCTACTGGAGAAGTGTGTGTCGTTCTTGGCCAATTGGCGAACCTTATATACCCAAGCCTTCCACTGATACGGACTTCTGGTTGTATCGGTTATCTCTGCCAACCTACTACGGAACCTTGCAATTTTCTATTTTGGCAGTAACATGAAATCGTTTAAAAATAATCATGTCGTGTATCGCTACCGTATTGATAGATCCCCGCACTTCCAAAGTCCCACAAGTTCCAGTTGACGCAATTGCAGGATATTTACAATTTTATTATTCTGGTCAAGAGTACGGTAGTAAGATTCGTTTTTGTATATAAGAGAAACCTCTGAAATAGTGATCAAGCTTTGAAAAGAGATTTGTCAATAAAGGGGCCCATCCACAGGCGAGCATGTTCGACGAACATGTTGTGCTCGACGAAATTTTTCCTGTGGATGGTAGTGTTCGTTGTCAAATTTTGTGTTCGTCAAAATGTTCGAATGGAATTGAAATATTTCTATTTTGACAACGTTTGCAACAACATGTTCGTAAATGGATGGCAATGTTGGCACGAACGTCAGTTTGAAAAAACGTTTTGGTAGAGAAAAATGAATAAAAAGTGCCATATTATTTTGCAATATTATTTATGGCAAATACTTATTGCCATAAGTGCAATTAGAGTGCCGCTATAGTTGTCCGTTGATATATTGATAGTTTGAAAATTTATCGAAAAATGATGTTCGCACGAATGTTGTCTCTAGTTAGTGGGGAAAATGAAATTGAAGTAGGCGAACATGTTCGTCGAACATGCTCGCCTGTGGATGGGCCCCTTAAACCGACATTTTCTTAAATCTCATCACAATCACAGTGATGTGACAAAATTCTCAGTCATGGAGTCGAAGGTCCCACCTCAGGCCGAGGACAATGTTGGTCAAGATCAACCCAATACCATTGTTATCCAGCTGGTGACAATTCCCTATAACAGTAACAGGCAGGCCACGCCATACTCTGTTCAGGCGATACCTCTTTACTTTGGACCCACGGACCCACAAGCCGGACCGGCTCAGAGAGGCGTTCCAGATAGGACAAGAATTCCAGGAGCACCTGATATGGCAGCTCCTCCCAAACAGATGAGGGCTCAAAGTCCTAACAGAAGTCCAAGAAACTGCTGTACCCAGTGTCGTGGTCAGAACTATTCCCAGGCTCCGTTGCCTTCATTTATACCAGCGAGGACCTACCCGATGGCTCCTGGGCCTCGTCCAGGAGTACGGCGATACCCAACCGAGGACGAAGCTCGACTCCCAAGGAGGTGCTTCTGCCAGTGCTCCTGTCAACGCAATACAGTCCCGCAACAGGAGGTATTGGAGGAGCAGCCGGAAACTCTCAATAACAGTCACCGCGAACAGACACCAGTGGCTGAGCCCGGGGATGAAGGCTACCGGGATCAGGGTACCAATACTACAGAAGCTGGCGCGGCTGGCACTGAACTGCCTAACCTGGCAGCCCTGAAGGTGATATGCGAGTCTTTGGGAAAAGCGATGGTGGCAGCGGCAGCGGTAGCCGTGGAAGCCGCTCAGAAAAAGACGATGGGTATAGACACGGATAAATCTGCGGATAAATCTAACGACCAAAGTAATCTCTCATCGCCCAAGCTAAAAGCCAGTTTCCATAATCGGCTAATACATGACTATATTCCTTCCGATCCTGGCGATGTAGAGTCTATTGATGCAGATGCAGAGCAGAGTCCTGAAAATGAACCTGAGGATATGAGGGCTGTTGACGATGAAAAGCTCATAAATGTGGAGAACCAAAATAACACCGATTCAATCGATGAAAATAAGAATCCAAATGAAGTGCTGAAAAAAATAAAAAGTGAGGATGAGGCTATGGGCGAGGAGACAAGTTCGATTCGATATTTGGATGAACCTGTTGTGAACGAAAGTAAAATAGACGAAGAGGTGCTTTCAATGGTATCTCGCGAGTATCCAAAAACTCCACGACCAACATATTTATTTCCAAATACAGATGATATAGACTCTGGCAACAATTCCCCAACTTCCAGTCCCATTCAAAATGAAAATCAGGCCAACAATGGGGTTCCCGAAGTTTCTCCATCCAAACCTGACCAAAATGATTCGCCTAAAGCGGTATCGGAAGATGCAAAAATAGTTTACCCTCTGTCCATATCAAGGATTATAGAAGACACCCATCAAGATGGGAGTCCCCGAAACCTTCACCTGGCCGCTGATTCTCATTCGGATCATGCCAAAACAAAATTATATCCAATTCAACGCTCCCATGAAAGTTCCATGGAGCATTTCGTCGATCCATCGGAATCGGAAAGAAGCGTTCAGGTTGAGAGGATCGCACCTCTCAAATTACTTAAAACTAATAATGATAGTACCGTATCATTATTTAACAAAACAAATAGTAAAGTAGATGATTCAGGGCAAGAAAGTTCCCAGGATGAAGAAAATGAAGAAAAATCTCGAATCGCATCTGGTTCATCGACGATCCATGATAAGAAAAGAAATATAGATGTCTCAAGCCCACATTCTGAAGATCTACCTGGAAACTCCTCCTCTAACAAGGTCTCTTCCGGAAAATCACCTTCGGTACATTCGAGTCTTAAGAAGTCATTCTCAAAAAAGGCTCCTAAAAAGTCGGTTTCATTTGCCAATTGCTGTGTCGATAAACCTTCTTCGACAGGGAAACAAAAATGTAGGCATTTCTCCAGTAAAGCCAAAAGGAAGACAGCCACAAACCCAGCGCCCATATACCGTTCTTCAGGTCCAGCTTCATGGGTCAGGACTCCTACCGGATTCCCAACATCCCAAATAAGTTGTCACACATTTCAATATACTAAAGCCAATAGTTCCCAGCAACCTACCCCAGAAGACCAAACCTATAGCGTCCAACATAAGTTCAAGTCAGTCGATCCAAACATGTAGTTTATGAGGAAATAGTTTAATAGTCAAGATAAATCGGTTTAAAATAAATTACAACAAATGAAACCTAACATAAAACTGCCTTCAATTAATAGTCTGTCTATATTTGTGCTTGCCAGAAGGTCATAAAAAAAGACATCCTGATAAGATTTATTACCAATTGGCTTAAGATTGTGTTAAAAGTTATAGTGATTTAGAACCGGTTGCTCGATTACAGCAGATCGCATATAGTCGTGTGATACATGTAGAAAAATATTTCATATTTTTAGGAGATAGGAGATAGCAAAATACCAAGAAATGCCTACGCAATTCCGAGTAGAAAAAGGTGCGATAAGGCGACACGTTTCAGCGACAAGCAGTTTTTTTTTGCAATCGGATCGCGTCTGCCGGAAACATAAGACATTAGTAGCTGCCATTTCAGCAGCTCGTTTTGCATCTCCCCTTCTAAATTGGACAGACATTAATAAATTGTTCATGTTTTCCATCTCCTGCCGTTTTGTTGCAGTCAACCATCCGGCACGGCGATAATTTCCCAACAATTCTTGCCTGCGGGCTGCGAATTGCAATCATTTCGGCAATATGCTGAAAATATTGCTTTTTGTTTTTTATCATTAATCTGAAAATATTTTCTACATATTTATAAACAATGTTTAACTATATTAACTTAGTGGAAATTGTATTATTAAGATCTATATAGTAATAAATTTTACCTAATATTAAATGATTGCAGATTGCAACTCGATGCAACTTCCCTTATAAAAGTTTAAAGATTTATTTAGATTTTTATCTTACTTAAATAACAAAAATTATACATTTCATAGGCCTAGAAAACAAAAAAATTAAACTATTATATTTAAAATCTAAAGCTGAAAATTATACGAGCTACTATATCTATTACGCTGCAAGTATAATGGATTATTATGAACTTATCGTTCGCTAATGTGAAGTCAAGTTAAGTTAACCATTTCCAAATAGAAGCGACTAGATGGGATTGGACGAAATGTCTCAAGAAAAGTGAAATTCCCCACGCGATGGCGCAACTGATGGAGGCAGCCAAGCAGAATCCCCGCCAGAAATTGCAGCTCTACAATTTGTCGCCAGTCTTTTTAAATCCCTCCAATTTTGTTATAAAGTCGATGACATTATGGCTGCCGAGCTTAGTCATAATGTTCACCAACAGGCAGAAGCTTCAGGCTTTGGTTTTGAGCCTAGGACTTAGTGTAGCTCTGGTCCAAAACACCACTGGCGATGAAGGGGAGACCGGTAGGTCAGGAAACCATCTCGATCTGTCCAGTTCGGCCACCGGAAAAAGCTTAGACCCGCCCCCCGAATTCTACAGAGGACCAGAATCGGTAGATGGCCTGGAAACTAGTCCTTTGAGCGGAACCAACGGACATCCTTCCCTAGGCAGTGTCGGTGAAAGTCTAAGTGAAACGTATAAAAAGTGGCGCGGTCTTGGCGGTGCGGGTGTCCAACAACGTATCAGTGTGGGTAAGTTAATCTTTTGATAGGGAACTTATCAGTTAAATGGGGTTCCCTCAAAGTGACACAATAGCAGATAATGTAACATATTAATAAGGTGCAAACGTACCCGTGAGGTTCACGGGAATTCATCAAATTCATTGATTAAAGCTAGTTGTTTATAAATAAAGTTTGTATGTTAATCACTTAAGTTAAGACCTACTTAAGTTCTTAACAAAATATACAAAATATTGATTAATCTAAACCTAATGATATGCCTAAATCCAACAACCAGGTCACTACGCTAGCTCAGGGGAAGCCCCATCGCACGCCCCGCCCGTGGGCAGCTTTGAGAGCAACTCTCATCCGTATCCCTATGAGTTTTCCCATGGTCATGGAGCTGAAGCTGGAATCGGAGCCGCAGGATTCGGAGCAGGAAGTGGTGCCTATTATGGTAGCTCGAGTATAGAGGCTGGTATTCCTTTTGACGTCTATGGATCACGCCCGGGCCACAACCTGGGCCATGGTCATTTTTCCCACGCAGAGTATGCATATCCGTACCCACTGGAACACCACGAACTAGCCGCCCATAAAGGACCGGGTCACGCTGAGCTGCCATCTAAAGCCCTCCTAGCCAAAAGCTTTTTAATTCCACTGGCTAGTGCTGCGGTTTTGGGAATAGCGGCTGCCCTAGTAAGCAATCCTCTTCTTCTCCAGTTGGGCACGGTTTCTGGTCTGGGCACGATTGTGGGAAAACGCAAACGACGATCTGTCGAGGAGCTTGATGCCCCTTTGAACTACTGATAGCGAACCAATTCTACACACTACATAAATATGCCATTATAAACAAATTATTAAATAATTATAAAAATGAGGTTTAATATAATTTTTTATTAAATTAGAATCCACAATCGATTATAAGATTTCGTTTGAAAAATGGAAATAGTGCACTATTTAGACTAGATGACCCCATATACCCGGGCAAAAAATTATTTCTGATTTAAGCAGACTGATTTAAACTTTGTGAATGGGAGATTTTGAATCTTGTACCTCTTTGCGCGCATTTACGCCCTTACCAACACTAAAAACCGACTGCTCCGAGAAATCGGTACCTATCGGAGTATCGGAGCGAACTCGAAATAAAGAAATATTAAAATATTTATAACTTGATCCGCAACTACGAAACAAATCAACCAAGAACTCAGAGTGAACGGAACTCTAACAATACTTCTCTGAAATGTAGTTGCCCAAATTCAAATTATAATTCAAATAATGAGCTCGAAACGAAAACTCTGTTTTCGATCGGGTGGCGGCCAGGACGATCTGGAAGTTGGCTCAACAAGGATCAAGGAAGCTCGGATTACCGATATCTGCAATGATTCCAGCTCGCCAGGAAGAAAGGTCTTGGTGGAGCCCATCCAGTACAATCGTACCCCATCAAGGTTTAAGAATTCCTGGAAAACTTTAAAAACATCCAGAATCTGCGTTACCCAACTGGATGCCGAAGAGGACACTGCCACTTCCACGTCCACGCAGCTACTTAATACCAGTTGGCCAGGAATGAAGCGTCGGGCCAAGGCATTACCTATTCACCAGACCTATACTAGATTCCCCAAGTCCCCAAAATTAGCATCAACCACTGATAAATTGCCGAAAAAATTAACCAGCTCTTTCAAGACATCTCAGATTTGGACAGAGTTGATGAATACATCACTGAATGCATCGCTGAACGAATCAAACTGCTCGGACTTATCCGAAGATAGTTTCATTGATTCTTCGCCAATAACCCAACTAGTTCCTGATCAATCCCCGTCTCACTACATTCCTTCAAGCCAAAAGAAGTCTACTCCGAAACTCCAAAGCCGCGTCATTAAAGGAGGATTCGCTGATGAGTTTGTGAAAATGGTAAAGAATGTTCGCATGGGTCAGCGACATATGAAAACAATGAATCCGACTCACAAGGTAACAGTGCTAGACATATCCCAGGAACATGGCCTTTCAATGGTCTTAGTTGAACCTGTGAATGGTACAAACAGTGGAAACAACTTTAATATTCTACTGCCATCTAGCTTGGCAGGTGTTACTGTTGGATCTACACTGCAATTCTATTTGGATCCCAAAAACAAACCTCTCCAATTGAGGAACAATCAACTGGTGTTTTGCCAACCTCTCAATGTTGTTGTAGGGTAAAGACTTTTCTATTTGAAACGTTTGAAAATGAAATAATCATGTTAATTATTTAAGTATTATCCTAATGGAAGTTTTTTTTTTATTGTAAATATAAAACTTAAAAATATGAATGTATTAAGTTTGGTTATGTATAGCTAAAAATGGACGGATGTATCTTAAAAAGTATAACTCTAAAAAAAGAGTCTGGTTTTCCCTTATCCCAAGTTGTTTAAAATAATATCAGTCTTGCGGAAATAAAAATAAAATACGTCTGGTTCACCAGCACACAGACTTTTCTTGAAGAATACTTCCGTGGATTCGTTGGGCCAGAAACCTAAAAAAAAATATATAATTAGAAAGGTCAGTTACTCTTAAGCTGATTGCGAATTTTATACTTCATTGCATGCGTGGGCACGGCTGCTACAAACAGGAGAAACAGGACATTGCCATTGTCATCAGCGGTAGCATAACACTTGTGGTAGTCCGTGCAGCTATACTGATCCAAAAGAGCAGCTTTGTTGCTCGAGCTTTGTGCCTCAAACATGTGAACTGCCTCCATAGTCTGGTCGAAGAATTTCTTCAATATATCCAGTCGCTGAAGTTCGCCCACGATAATACGCTTGGCGCTCGCGGCTTGATTGAGGTTTCTCGTGAAAAGACTCTTTCGCGTTTGTCGATTAATCAGTATGATGGCCAGAACATTGCCATCAATATCCAGGTGTTCCGGCAGGCTCCTAGGCATGCATCGTTCTGCCGCGGCCAGCAGATTCCCCTCGTTGCGGTACACATTCATGGCATGCGCATGCAACTCCCGAAACGAGGCATTCTCCGCCCCGCATAAAACGCACACGGCGCTGTTAGGCGCCACAGGTATGCTCACAAATCTGTACGCTATATTGGGGCTTTTTACAGGCAAGTAAACAGGCACATCATGCTGCAAACTGCTGGAAGAGTTCAGAAGAAAAAGCAACAGCTCCCGATCTCTAGTATCCAGATCCCACCATCCCTCCGTGGCTACAGCGATGCGATGACCCACCACCAGGCAGCAAAATAAGGAGCCACAGTGTCCACTGAATTCGTTAAGGCTCTGCAGGAGTGGCGCGTTCTCTGCAGCCAACAAACAATCGGTGTAGCCGAGAAGCTGTGTGCCGACACATGCTGCCTCCAAAATTGCATCCACAATAGGTACGTATTTCTTGGCATCTTTCTTTAACCGATCGAGTAAAGCAGCATGAGCCATATCTGCAGTACGAGTGATGAACATAGATATTGCTCCAAAAACCAGATCGGCTAAGGTCTGGAGCACCTGCTCCGATCCAAGTCCGCTGCCACAGACAATCAGGGTGACTGCGTTATGATCCCTCCAAATGTACGTCCACTCTTCAGCTTCGACTTGACCCTGATTCTGAGGTGGTGGCTTTGTAGTGCTCGTGCCCTCCAGTTGGATTCCCAACGACTTGAAGAACATATGAAAGCCATTCAGAGAAGCAACAGTTGAAAACGGAAGCTGGGGAAGATGTTTCAATAAATTAAATGGAATGTGGGTTTAATAAATCACACTAACATTGTCGCATTCGCCCTTTTTTCTGGTAAACACGGGCAAACCGCCGTTTGTTGTTAAACATAACAAATAAATAGACATTGCGAGAGCCCGTTGCTTTATTTATTTTCTCTCCTCAATGCGCAATCGAGTGGAGGAAAACTATCGATATGTTTTTGTTTACAATTTAAAAACTTAAAATATCTTTGAATAAGCTTGTTATCTATCTGGAAAATTAAAAAAAGATCCGTATTCGAAATCAGTTACCTTTATTTTATTGTCTTCTTTTATTGTACGTTACTTTTAAATCAACATAAATTTTCATTTAAAGCAGATCTATACAACTTTATACCAATGTTATAATTCATAAGTGGAAAAATTTGTAAAAGGTCTGAATTAAAAATAACTGTGCTTATTGTTTAACTGTTTCTAAATTATCATGTAATATTTCAATATAATTGAAATCAAAATATATTTCCATTGAAAGCAGTGCTATACAACGCGACACATGCCGCAATCGTGCTGGATAACGCACCAAAGCTAATCACAATACGGCAACCTTGTCACACAAATTGCATTTCGCATTGTCCGTCGTCGTCGTTTTTACACGCTGCTTTTTTCTGGAATCGGAAATAGGTAAGCTGAATTACTAAAATCCGCGAATATTGTCGGCGTTTGCACGGCCACAAAGTGAAAGCGAGGATTGGAGTTTGGTATAATTGCGAAATGCCGCCGCAGTAGCTCGGCGGCGATGCGTTTGCTTGTGTTATGTATGTGTGTGTGTGTGTGTGTCCTCTGTCTGTGTGAGTGTGCGAAAAGTATAAGCGCGCGCAGGCATGCGTTTGTAGTTGTAAAAGTGTTCCAAAAAAGAAAATAGGAAAATAAAAAAGAATATGGTTGCCTGGCAGGCCGAAAAACGCAATATAACTGACGTCCTATTTTGCGCCCTTTGGTTTTTTTCAGCTCCAGTTCCAGCCCCGGCACCAGATCCAGATCCAGATCGGCAGCCGCCGTTCCGTTCCTCGCCGTCATTACAGCAAGAAGAAGACGCTTAAGAAGAAGAACCGCAAGCCGTAGCCACTCGCAGAGCCAAATCCAAATCGAGATTCATAACATCCGTAGTCAGCTTAGCTCAGCTCAGCCGGAGGAGGAAGCCGAGAAGCTACCAAGATTAACGCGGACACAGCTGCCGAGCGACGCAGACGCGAACGCCGCTTCTACTACAAAGCGATGGCGATGGCGACGATGCTGACGTCGGACGAGGCGAGCAAACTGCTCGACTTCACGCAGAAGCTAGACATCAACCTGTTGGATAAGATCGTGGAGGTGGTGTACACGGCGCAGGGGGAGCAACTGCGTTTAGCTCAGGACATACTCACTACATTAAAGGAGCATCCGGAAGCGTGGACCAGGGTCGACAGTATACTGGAGTACTCACAGAACCAGCAAACAAAGTTCTATGCGCTTCAAATTCTGGAGGAGGTGATCAAAACCCGCTGGAAGGTGCTGCCGCGCAACCAGTGTGAGGGTATCAAGAAGTACGTGGTCAGTCTGATCATCAAGACCTCCTCCGATCCGAATGTCATGGAGCAGAACAAGGTTTATTTGAACAAATTGAACATTATATTGGTGCAGATCCTGAAGCGTGAATGGCCCCGCAACTGGGAGACCTTTATCAGCGACATTGTCGGAGCGTCAAAGACAAACGAGAGTCTCTGCATGAACAACATGGTTATCCTGAAGAATCTAAGCGAGGAAGTGTTTGACTTCTCACAGGGTCAGATCACGCAAACAAAGGCTAAGCACCTCAAGGACACCATGTGCTCAGAGTTCTCACAGATTTTCACGCTCTGTTCCTTCGTACTGGAGAACTCGATGAACGCAGCCCTCATCCACGTGACACTGGAGACGCTATTGCGTTTCCTTAACTGGATTCCACTCGGCTACATCTTCGAAACGACGCTGATCGAGACGCTGATTTTCAAGTTCCTCAGCGTGCCCATGTTCAGGAACGTGACCCTGAAGTGCCTGTCGGAGATTGCCGGTCTGACGGCCACCAATTATGACGAGAACTTCGCCACGCTCTTCAAGGATACGATGGTGCAGCTGGACCAGATCGTCGGCCCAAATATGAACATGAACCATGTGTTCAAGCACGGCAGTGACACGGAGCAGGAGCTGGTTCTCAACCTGGCCATGTTTCTGTGCACCTTTTTGAAGGAGCACGGCAAGCTGGTGGAGGACGCCAAGTACGTGGACTACCTGAATCAGGCGCTCATGTATCTGGTCATGATCAGCGAGGTGGAGGACGTTGAGGTTTTCAAGATCTGTCTTGAGTACTGGAACAGCCTGGTGGAGGATCTCTACAACTCGGAGTTCTTCCATCCCACGCTGGAATCGTCGAAGAGGCAACAAGTCTATCCCCGACGCCGCTTTTATGCGCCAATTCTTTCCAAGGTGCGCTTCATTATGATCTCGCGCATGGCCAAACCGGAGGAAGTGCTGGTGGTGGAGAATGAAAACGGAGAGGTCGTCCGTGAGTTCATGAAGGACACAAACTCGATCAACCTTTACAAGAACATGCGCGAGACGCTTGTTTTTCTCACTCATTTGGACTCTGTGGACACGGACCGCATCATGACATTGAAACTGCTAAATCAGGTTAACGGCTCGGAGTTCTCCTGGAAGAACCTCAATACGTTGTGCTGGGCTATAGGCTCTATATCCGGTAAGCATAGATTCGGCACTCTTGCCAGTGAAACCCATTTATTTTAATTCCAAACGTACCTAGGTGCTTTCTGTGAGGAGGATGAAAAACGGTTTCTGGTCACCGTCATCAAGGATTTATTGGGGCTATGTGAACAAAAGAAGGGCAAGGACAACAAGGCTATCATTGCCTCCAATATCATGTATGTGGTGGGACAGTATCCGCGCTTCCTGCGCGCCCACTGGAAATTCCTTAAGACGGTGGTGAACAAACTCTTCGAATTTATGCACGAGACGCATGACGGTGTCCAGGATATGGCCTGCGATACCTTTATCAAGATTGCTATCAAGTGCCGCCGCTACTTTGTCACCATTCAGCCTAACGAGGCATGCACTTTCATCGATGAAATTCTCAGCACAATGAGCAGCATCATCTGTGATCTGCAGCCACAGCAGGTGAGATCAGCATTCTCCAAACTATCAGGCATAGTACTATGGTACTAATCCAATTTTTAATTCATAGGTTCACACATTTTACGAGGCTGTTGGATATATGATTTCCGCGCAGGTATATCAGGTAGAGCAGGACGCCCTTATTGAGCGGTATATGCAGCTCCCGAACCAGGTGTGGGACGACATCATATCGCGAGCCTCGAAGAACGTCGATTTTCTGAAAAACATGACAGCAGTGAAACAGCTGGGAAGCATCCTCAAGACGAACGTGGCTGCGTGCAAGGCCTTGGGCCATGCATACGTTATTCAATTGGGTCGAATCTACTTGGACATGTTGAATGTCTACAAGATCACCTCGGAGAACATCATCCAGGCCATTGAAGTGAATGGTGTTAATGTGAACAATCAGCCCCTGATCAAAACCATGCACGTGGTCAAGAAGGAGACCCTCAACTTGATATCCGAGTGGGTGTCGCGATCCAATGACAATCAGTTGGTGATGGATAACTTTATACCGCCCTTGCTGGACGCTATATTGCTTGACTATCAGGTGAGGTCCTCTACAACAATACTATAAACTGCTATATGTTTTCATAAACTAATCATTAAAAATAAATATATTTCTTATAATTTTAGCGCTGTAAAGTTCCATCGGCACGAGAGCCCAAGGTCCTGAGTACGATGGCTACCATTGTGTATAAATTGCGACAGCATATCACCAATGAGGTACCAAAAATTTTCGACGCCGTCTTCGAGTGCACGCTGGACATGATTAACAAGAACTTCGAGGACTTCCCCCAGCATCGGCTCAGCTTCTACGAGCTGCTCCAAGCGGTTAACGCGCACTGCTTCAAGGCGTTCCTGAACATACCGCCGGCCCAGTTTAAACTGGTCTTTGACTCTGTGGTTTGGGCATTTAAGCACACCATGCGTAATGTGGCCGACATGGGATTGAATATCCTCTTCAAGGTAAGTACTTCTATTTCATAAATGGAACGAATCAAATATATGTATTGGGTTGCTATTACAGATGCTGCAAAATCTGGAACAGCATCCGGATGCGGCGCAAAGCTTCTATCAAACCTACTTTACGGACATTCTGATGCAAATCTTCTCTGTGGTCACCGACACCTCTCACACAGCTGGACTGCCGAACCATGCCATTATTCTGGCGTACATGTTCTCGCTGGTGGAGAACCGGAAGATAACGGTAGACCTAGGTCCGATACCCGATAATATGATATTCATTCAGGAGTATGTCGCGTCCCTGCTGAAATCGGCCTTCAATCATCTGTCTGATAATCAGATAAAAGTCTTTGTTACCGGTCTGTTTAATTTGGACGAGAATGTGCAAGCATTTAAGGAGCATTTGAGAGATTTTCTCATACAGATTCGCGTGAGTATTCAATGGATGATATTTATTTAAAATAGATTTTAAAGATTCTATTGCGACGTTTAGGAGGCCACCGGCGAAGACGATTCCGATTTGTATCTGGAGGAGCGTGAAGCGGCCCTGGCCGAGGAGCAGTCGAACAAGCATCAGATGCAGCGTCAAATTCCAGGCATGTTGAATCCGCACGAACTGCCAGAGGACATGCAGGACGAGTAAGGGGCAGTTTCTAGCGATGCTTGAGAATAATGATTATGATAGAATGATCCAGGATGTTGATGATGATGATGTATGAGTGTTTCTCAAGCGAGAAAGAGTATAAATGTTTGTTTGATTGAATGCATATAAGTACGTTATATATATATAAATACACCCACACAAGACCCACACACCCACCCTACACACACACACACACACACATGCATACACATATACCTAAACAGATATAGTTGCGTTTAATGGTGAATGAGAAAATAATGGTTATTCTTGCGCAATTACATACATTAATATGATTAACATATTGTTGCGCATTGTCCTTGACATACCATCGTAAATTTAGTGCCCAGCCAGATCCTGATCCCCTGATCCCCGCCTCCCGCCACATTTTGTAGTAACCGATACGAAAGATTACAACTTTATCGTACTAATTATAAATAATGTTTGTTTGGAACTTTTAAATGAGTAAAATTGTAGATTTATCGAGAGTATGAATGAATATATATTTGAGCGAACAGACACACACACACAAACACAAACACAACAAACACACACCCACACCTCTCAGAACAACAACAATAGGAGGGGGAAAACCAACCTAAAGTAAAAATTATTTGTAGTAGACATTAACAGATCAAGGAAGTAAAGCGTATGCAGAGCCGTTTGCATAATACTTAGCATTAACACGAGGATGATGATGATGATGAAGATGAACATAATGAGGAGGAGATGAACAACAAAAACACTGCATCATTACTAGGATCAAGTCCTGTACTCTGTGCAACAAACAAGATAAGCGAAAAATATAAATTGAACATAGAACTAAATGCAAATACCCAGATCACAGATACACAAAAAAAAAAAAGAAAAACAAAAAAAATAACCCCAAAATTGCGTATTAATGATGATGTTTAAATTTTTACATAATTAGTTTGTACATTAATTTAAATAAAAATCAATTAAAACTACATTGATGTATGATGCATAATTTAAAACTTGTTTTGTATTTATTTAATGGTTGGATCCAAAAAGGTCCTGATTTTGGGGAAATCCTTCAGATAAAATCTAAAGTCTGCTCTCAGAGCTTTTTATTAAATTTTTATTTGTCAGTTATTTTTAAAATTTAAGGAATTACAAATTAATATTAGACACCCGGCTTTCTAGGCACTGCCAACCGATTGTTATGGAGAAACTGAGTGTCCTTCGTATAGCCCATCCACCTCTCAAAGATTGTGTGCGATATAAACCAGACATTATCTATAGGCTCTGTAGGATATATATCCGTTTTGTTGCTAAAAGGTAGTTCGATTCTCTGCGAGACCTTTTGCTTGAAGGCGGAGCCATTGAAGGGTCGCTGCGAGTGCAGGGCCACTCCCACATCGTCGAAGAAGAGAGACCACCGTGGCTTGTAGTAGTCCTTCACCAGACCCGACCATTGCTTGCATGCGTAGTCCAGTATCTGGCCATCCGGACCCCAGGCAGTGATCTGATTCCTGGCATTGAACTCAAAGCTTTTGCGGTCTTCGGGTTGGGGCGCCACTTGCTTGGCCTGCTCCAGCCAGTTGCCCAGCAGGAAATTCCTTCCGCTTGACAGGATCAGCTCCAAGTCATCGAACAACTGTAGCAGCCGGGAGCTGAGGAACTCAAAACGCGGCACCTGACGCTTTCTGAAGGACGATTTAAGGTTCACATACAACTGATCTGCAGTAATCTGCAGGAACTGCCGGGTAATGTCCACCAGATCATGCTCGTAGACATCGTATCGGTCGTCCTCTAGCGGTATAATGGCCCTGGCGGAGAGTAGCAGATGCCAGGCTTCCAGAACATCGCTGGCGTTGTACCAAGTGAAGGGATCATGGTTGAAAGAAGGTCTTCTGGTGACCATGTACTGCCCCCGCATCTTCTGAAGTCCATGAAATGAGTAAACACTATTCTTTAGTAGCAACCAGACATTTTCCAGGCTCTCATCCTTGACTCCGTAGCGGGATAAGGTGTACTGGCGAAACCAACTATCCAAGTCAATAGAGTTCCGACTCCAGCCCCGCTCCAACGTTAAGGAGTACACGACGTAGTTTTGGCCAATTCCCTCGGGAGTGATGCCCGTGCCCACAATACTGCTGTTGGGCATTCTCCGTGCCGATTCGATCCCGGAATTGATCAGCTTAGCCGATCCAAACATGCCCAAAGTGCCACCGAAATTGTGCAGCATGCACCAGATGAACGGCTGGCCAAAGTAGGATTGGGTGAGCTCGTACTGCGGGAACTGCTCGCTTTGGAGGTCCAGCACAAGGATTCTGCCGCGGGGCACGGCCGTAAGGAAGGCCTCCGCCATGTCCGGTGTCCAGAATGGATTCTTCACGAACATCCAGCCCTGCAGTAGCCAAATGGCCTCCGGATCGACAGCCGTCATGGAGTTGTGTATTGCAGCCGCCGTGGATCGCATGTACTCCGGCTTAGCCACCGGTGGTTCCAGTTCGTTGAAGGGGTCGCAGAAGAAGATGTGATTGGAACCATATATGGCCACAACACGTTGCAGGAAGCTGGTGGCTATTTCTTGAAATAACGGCTCTGTGGGCTCCACAAATAATCCACAACAGTAGCGATCGGGGAAGTGGTTCCATCGTTGGACATCTGTGAAGCTGGTATTCGGATGCAAACGGCTCAAGGCCCTGGGCACATGGCCGGCAAAAGCAGGCAGGGCCACACTCATGCCTAGGTTACGTTGGGCGCTCAGGATCTCCTGCTGCAGAAGTAGCTGGAACTGGCGCCACTCCGGTTTCAGGGGTCCAGCCCATCCTCTAATATTTCCCATGCGCTGCCAGGCCTGGAAAGCAGGTCCCGCCAAATGGTCATCAATCTCCTCCCTACTAAGACCCATCTCCGTATACACCTCCGCCCAGATGGCCTCCTGAATCGGTGCTATGGATAGGTTGATGCCCATCAGAGCCATCCAGTCCAGATGACGACGCCACTGTTCGAAGCTCCACCAGGCGAAGCTGTAGCCCCAGGTGCACACGTTCTGGTGGTAGATGATCGGACTTGCCGAGCTGGACTCAATGGTAGCATTGGGTAGCCGCAGATTATCGGGAAGCTCGATGCGCATCTTGAACCAGTCGACGTCCTTGTTGAGGTAGTACTTCAAATAATAGTGGAAGGCCTTGCAGGCGCAGACACCATCCCAGCCAGTCAGCAAAATCCGGCCATTATCCAGCTTGGTGATCTGTGGGATTAAGGAGGATAATTAGGATTAGAGCGAAAGGATAGAGGAAATGATGAGGGTCTAGATTCCAGAAACATGAGTATTTAAATAATATAATTTTAATATATTTTTAATTACCCATTTTAGAGGGCTGCTATCGAGGCTGCCCATAAATATTTGCACTAAAATTATGCCACTGATAGTAATCTTAAGTGGAGCAGCATAATGGAAAATTTTACTTGGAAGTATGATAACATACTGGTACTCATGTTTCTTGATAGATCAAGGAAGGGGAATCGATATTATAAGCTTGGATCAGCAACTTACCTTGAAGCTACGCAGCTCCAGACCCTTGTCCACCTCCACTTGAAACCTTTTGGCAGATTTCTGGCCGATCAGTCGACGAATCACTGCCCTAGCAGCTTCAGCCTGAACCTCGGAGGGCGTACTGGGAGCTAAGTGAGCAGCCAGCTTGTGCCCGAGGTCAGGGCCAGCGGCAGCTTCTCCTCTGCCCAGATAAAGATCCTCCAGCAAGGCCAAGGCCAGAATCCATTTTAGATGCATCTTCGCTGGGTGCTAATCCCCATGTGTCAATGTCAACGCCACAAACACAATTAAACACCCTCCTCCACTAACTGACAGCTACCGAGCGAAGCTCTCTCGCGGAACAAGCGCCAAGTGAGGAAGATGAGCGGACAATAGATGGGCAACGAGAACAGCGACAAGTTCATTGCAGCGCCGCTGCTTTCAATCATGTTCTGCTTATCTCTACACAGCGAGAAATTGGGAATGCTAGTTTCAATTATGATTTTATTGGCACAGCCTACCAGATATCAAAATCTGGCACCCATTTATGGTTTTTATACTGAAATTAAGTGATATTCAAACTAAATTAAGATACTTCTTCACACAAAATAAAAAATAACTTAGTCAACTATACTTTCAACAGAAGATGACTTAAAAAATAAAAATATTATAATAGTGCAGGGATTTATTTAATTTCAAATCACACGCACATTTTACAGTTCTTGGTTTTGATGTACATATAGCCAAACGATCGTTTTTAGACATAGTATATAAATATATACAATACAAAGCTCGATGACTATCAATTTATATGACTACGTTATATGAAGATACGCATATATTGATTATTGGTTAGGGCCGTGTTGCACATCGGACATTTGTGCATGGTGCGAATGGCGGTTTTGATGCAGATGCGGCAGAAGACATGGCCGCACTTGGTGGTGACCGGCTCACGATGGGTCACAACATCCAGGCACACCGGGCACTTGTACAGATCCGGATGGTAACACATGCGCTTGGGTGGCGGTGGCGATGGCAAAAGCTCGTTGCTATCCGGTCTTGTAGAGCTCGTGGTGGGTGTTGGACCAGGATCAATATGCTGTCGACTCGGTGGAGCTGATGCGCTGGCCACGTCGGCAGTGGGATAAGGAATCCAATCAATAATAGGAATCATATCCATAGGAGATAGAACAAAGACCTCCACCGAGGTGGATTCCCTGGTACGGCGAAAGTGACGCAATACATTTGGAGCTCCCGACGCTGACCCTCCTGTGTTGTTGGAATCAATCCAGGCGATGCAATCATCGCAGTAGCGGTTGATGCGCTGGAGGCGCGCAGGGGACAGGTTTCCGTTCGGCTCATTCCTCTCGCTATTCCGAGGAGTGTTCCTGCCTTCCTCCTGATTGGATTCCGCAGCCTCCGAGGACTCGGCTACTTGTTGACGGTCAGGGCCAGAGCTACTACTGGTAGAAGGAGCTCGCTGTGTGGGTAATGAAATGGTAGTAGCTGATGAGCTCGATGTTTCCTCTGCGCCGGCCTCATCTTCTGGAGGGCTATCATAGCTCAACTCAGAGTTCAGGCTATACTCGCTGTACACGCTTTCCCGACTAGATCCGCTTGTTTCTTGGGTAGCCTGGCTTTCCATGCTTTCTACACTCTGCTGGCTTTCCACGCTGCACTGGCTTTCCACACTGGAAAGGCTTTCTACACTCTCCTGGCTTTCCACGCTGCTTTGGCTTTCTACACTCTCCTGGCTTTCCACACTGACACGGCTTTCTACACTCGCCTCGCTTAGCACGCTGCTCTCGCTATCCTCACTTGTCACGCTTTCAGTATCCAAGTTGTCTTCCTCGTCGGCAAGGCCGTTAGATATACCGGACGAGTTCGAACTTGAACTTGAATGCGACCCTCGCCTGGACCTTGATAAGTAGGACATGATGAGTTTTTTTAGAAAATCGAATCTTCACAGACAGCAGAAGTGAAAGGGACAACCTTTCGATCAAGCTCCGAGGAATAAATGAGATGTTTTCCTTAAAAGTTATATTCAGCTTCTGACAGGAAAATCAAGGGTTGCCGCCAAAGCACAAACTGTTGCCACCCGGGTAAATTTGTTCCCCTTTTTTTTGTAGAATACTTCGGTTAGTGCTATATTTTCTTAAAAATACTTACTCACCTTCACCTTATTCTCAGAAGTAGTTCTTAGGACTTGGATTTACAAAGTTTAATCTTGAAAATGTCGCGAATTGAAGGAATGGAAGATAAATCTTTTTACAAAAATTGACAGTGTTCTAAAAGTCCCGATAATTAGAGAAGAACAGTGTTTCAAAATCTTCTTATTCAGCTTTTAAGTCCTTTTGGCCAAGAATCAAAATGTTGACTAAATTAATGTAGACATACATTAATTAAGGTATAATGTGATCGGGATTATGTTTAATTGGTTCAGTGATTCAGTGATCATTGATGCAGTGATCGAGTGCCTCATCTCTGGTATAAAATAAATAACGGTTAATCTCTCTTGAAATGGGCAGCACTGAAACAAAAAACTTCAAAACATTCTCATACGGTCACACAACCCATTAGAATACGATTTCAAATAGAATAGATATGTTTTTCGTTGTCCAGTATTTAAAAGATACAATTACAAGATCATTTGAGTTTTATTGCACATATTTCGTCTTAGACACTAACAATAATATAGTTTATGCCGCGGACTGAGCCGCAATCGTAAGTATGTATGTAAATCTATGCAACTGCAAAAATCTTCGGTCTAATCATTCAAGCCTGGAGGCCAGGATGAAGTGTATATAATATTCCTAACAACTGGGGTTTAACAATTTAGCGGTATATTTATGTAAAAAATTAGAAACTCACAGCGGACAATGCAACGCAATGCTTGCTGCCATCGTTTTGTTTTGTTTTTTATGTTGCAACAAAATACAATTATAAAGCCTTGGCCAACAACGATCGTACACAATTACGTTTTGAGTGTACGCAGATGTATATATTGGTACTTAGGTGCTATGCTTACACATCTACATACCATTTACAATTTAAATGTTAAAAGCCTTTCGTGTTGCTCACTATGATAAATTTGCACAAAAATCCAAAAAATGACTAGTTTTAACAGCCGCTGGCACGTACACAAAACCATCTAATCTCTAATGAACGCTAAAAACTATGCTTAAATATTAACTAAGTACGTATGCAAGTCATGTCTGCGCGTGGGGGATAGTACTGACTACTAAAACAACCTGGATTTAATATTGTTGCTTGTTTGGCTCAGAGGGAAGCAAAACAACTCTTTGGCAAATCACTTCAATTCCACTTTACCACAATCTATGTAATACCATCTATCCAATATCATCGATTGTGGTTAATTCGTTGTGCTGCACATTTCCGAAAACCTTTATGTTTTGGAAGAGGTTCCAAACTTGTAACATTTATCAATTTTAAACTGAATTGAAATGATTATCATAAAACAAAAGTAAGAAACATATTCCTTGTTCTTTAAAGTTTAAAACCCTCGAAACTGAATTGGATTTGGTCAATTTAGCAATCAAAAGCCACAGAAATAATAACTGGTTCCTCACTCTAGTCCCCTTTAGTTGTGGGATTTGGAAAACACCTTGTTTTTATAAATTCGTTGTGCCCTTTGCTTTGACTTGAGCAATCTCAACTCATTCGCTTATTGAGTACGCTTTTCGAATGCATTTGCTGTGCCTGGTGATCCTCAGCTCCTCAGCCTCATGTGCAGGATGCTGTCGGTGGGTTACCTGTTCCGGCAGCTCTGACGAGGATTTGTTCAACGCGTATGTGCGAATGAAATCGATAGTAGAGTATCCTTGGGTGCCTGAGCATTCAGAGTTTCTGTTCGACGGAGGCTCTCCTGCATCATTAGCGGCCGCCGCTGATACGCTGTTGAGGCTTTGGGTTTGAGTCGGAGCCGCGGGAACGTCTAGGGCTAAACTTGCCTCCGGAGTAACCGGAGCCGTGACCGCAGCTTTAGTTGAAACCAAAGACAAACCACTGCCAAAGCCGTTAAATGTTTTCGGCGATCCAGACGGAGGAGCAGGACTTTTGGGCTGATCCAGATCTAAGACAATGTAGTTGACGCCACTGCTACCCGCCAAGCTTGTCGGGGTAGCTGGCTCCTGTTGTACAACTGACTCCCTCGACGGTACGGAGATCGGCAGTTCCAGTCGATTTACATTCTCATAACAACGCTCATTGCTTAAATCGAAGATCATGGCCTCTACATTGGCGTACATGTGCACGGATTCATTGGGACTTAAGACTGGGGCCGGCGGAGGTGCAGATTCCTGGGGTGGCAAATCCAGAGTACGTCTTCGTGAGCTCAATCTGTTCCCAGAAGGTGGTGTGGCCAGCAAGTCCGGCGAGGTCCCATCAAGGCAACACTCCTGTAGGGTTCTCAAGGGCTGATCAAAATAAGCGTTGGGAATCAGACCAGGAGACTGCAGATTAGGTGGCGTGTCATCTGATTGGCTATCATTGGCCTGCAGCAAATGCAATGCACTGGGATGCGGGCCATCGGTCAGGGAATTTCCAAGCTGTCGACTTATCAGTGGAGCCGGCTCCAAATAGTTGTTGCTGTGTGGATTTCCATCCGTACGGCCCATCATCGTGGACACCGAGTGGGCGGAGTTGACGCGGTCCCTTTCCACCTGGGCAAAAGCATCGGTATTCACGGCATTTATGTAGCGTTGGAACATAGGATAAAGCAACTCGGCATTTTGCACTCTAAAGGTGTAAATGCCAGGTCCAGACATGCACCTACGACCCGCTTCAAATGAAAAGAGGTCCGCGTTGAGACCATAGCGTCTCAGATGCTGCAGAGCCCATATAATTGGTTCGCAGCCGGGTGATTGGAAGATCAGTTCCCGTGGCGTCAGCTCAAGGTAGCCGCTGCGAATGGTGGGCGTGCCAGGGGAGGGCTGCAGATGGGCCACCCTCACTCGAAAAACATTTTCGTGACTCCTCAGTTCGTTCAGCTTACTTGTACTGGTAATGCACCCCATGATAATAGCAAGCACCTGCATAAATAAAACTTAGGCAGCTGCCACTTTAGGGGTAACGATTATGCATACCTGGACGGGCGGTTCCGCCTATTTCTTATCGCAGCGGGCATGGGCGCCTCTACGTAGGCTGATAAGCGCGCCACCCACCACCACCCACTGGCAACACTACCGAGCGCTGAGAGGGCTCCCTGGGCTGGCAGATGATGAGTCCTTTTGGAATACACTTCCGTGCTTTGTCCAGAGTAATTAATGTGGACAAAGTAATGGCCATTTAAATATTAATCCAACTTCATTCCTTATTGTTTTGCAAATGCAAAAGCAAAGATGGCCCTATCGGTAGTTGGCAACTCTAAGCAAGATATCGATAAAACGATAAGATAGTGTTGGGAAGGGCAATAAAAACGTCGATCTGGCAGCGCCACCAATCCGATATTATAATTTTTGAGGAAAATATCGATATTTCGATAAAGGTAGGTCGTTGCAACATCCCTAACACTCGTTCATTTCGTTTTTGTCTTCATCCCGAAAAAGTTGATAGACCTACAAGTAAGCACCTAAAAATCTAATTATTTTTGGTTTATTAGCTAAATAAAATATAAATAAATGTTGTATTGCACTCTTGATACTTGCAGTATGATACTTTATTTATTTTTTATCTAAAAAGCAACACGATTAAGATTATTTTTAACTTGAATTGCCATGTTTCATCACCACGTGTCTTAAAATGGCGACCATTGGTTGAAATTAATTTCGTGTTTTTATGATGATTACCTTAATTTCCTTTTGCGGTTTCCACCAGAAAGCCTCGGCTTAAGGATGGTTAAAGGCGTCTGAATTCCATACCATATATCATATGGATTGAATAAATTATCATAAATCGATATCTAACCTCAATTTGGTATTTTTCTCTTTTTTGCAGAATGGCGGACGCAGCTCCAGCCCGTAGTGGATTCCGTGGAGGATTTGGTTCTCGTGGTGGTCGCGGTGGACGCGGTCGTGGCCGTGGACGCGGTGCTCGCGGCCGTGGCAAGGAGGACTCCAAGGAGTGGGTTCCAGTGACCAAGCTTGGTCGTCTGGTCCGTGAAGGCAAGATCAAGTCTCTGGAGGAGATCTACCTGTACTCTCTCCCCATCAAAGAGTTCGAGATCATCGACTTCTTCTTGGGCTCTGCTCTGAAGGATGAGGTGCTGAAGATCATGCCTGTCCAGAAGCAGACCCGTGCCGGTCAGCGTACCCGCTTCAAGGCTTTCGTTGCTATCGGCGACAACAACGGCCACATTGGTCTGGGAGTCAAGTGCAGCAAGGAAGTGGCCACCGCCATTCGCGGAGCCATCATTCTTGCCAAGCTCTCCGTTGTGCCTGTGCGCCGTGGCTACTGGGGTAACAAGATCGGTAAGCCCCATACCGTGCCCTGCAAGGTTACCGGCAAGTGCGGCTCCGTCTCCGTGCGTCTCATCCCAGCTCCCCGTGGTACTGGCATCGTCTCTGCCCCCGTGCCAAAGAAGCTGTTGACCATGGCCGGTATTGAGGATTGCTACACCTCGGCTCGTGGCTCCACTGGCACCCTCGGCAACTTCGCCAAGGCCACCTATGCTGCCATCGCCAAGACGTACGCTTACCTCACCCCTGATTTGTGGAAGGAGATGCCCCTGGGATCCACCCCATACCAAGCATACTCCGACTTCCTGTCCAAGCCCACTGCTCGTCTGCACGCCGATGCCTAAGTGACTGTCAGAGAAGCCAAGCGATCCAGATTTTGAATAAAAATCATTGACACATAAATTAAAATGTTTACTTTAAATTGGGGGTAATTAAGGCATGATTGAAAAGACCAGTATTTTCTTAAAATATTGATATATTTAAAACAGTAGTCTAAAAAATTATATAAACTATTATCTACGCCTTTACGCCGTAGGCTTCTGGCATCCTTTCAATGGCGTATTTGTGCGCCGCAACGTACATAATAGGCACTCCCGGGATCTTCCGAATGCGGTTCTTCAGATCCTTGTCGTTGGTGGCCACAATGTAGCACTTGTGTTGGCGCACCCTCTCCACCAAGCAGTCATCTGCATAGGTACCCTTGTGCAGGCATGGAAGCCGCTCGAACCGAGGATCGGAAATTATGCGCAGGGCCAGCTTGTATTTGTTTCCAAGTTTCTCCAGCTCAGCGCGTACACAGTCTGAAATGTATGGTATGCACTTTGCGTACAAGCAGTCCATCATTCCCTGCACAATATCTAGTTTGTTTTTGATGCTGAAATTAATAAAGTTCGTGTCGAGGACGATGTGATAGGGAGGACCCAGCTGGGTGTTGTACTGGAAGAAGAGAGCGGAGCTTTGCTGGGTTGCCTCGTGCACCTTCATCTGGTGCGGATCCTTCTTCTTTTCCTTTATCACCCGGTTTTTTTCCTTCAGCCTGGTGTCTGTTGGTTTCATCAAACGTTTCAGCTGGGCATTTCGCTGCTTCTTCACTTTTTGAGTTTTCTTGTGTTTGCCCTGAAGGAATGAAAATGGTAAGTTGTAGATACTATGTAAGGGTCTATATAATTTTACCATTATTAAAGATTATTTCTTTTAAAACGTAAACACTAAAATATAGGAAACACACGTGCAGAAGTGATCAGCTGTTTGTAGTTTGGTTATCGATAACTGTAACTATTATAACTTATAATTTATAGAAGTATTAAAATTGAAATAACTGAAAGATAAATTTAATATTAATTTTTATTTATTGAGTTCCCAACGAATTAATTGTTTAAAAATTGTAAACGATTTTTTATAATTTTAAGTACTTATTTAGACAATCATCGATAAGAACTCCGAATCATGGCTGCCTTATGGTATCGATAGTTCACCGCTTCTTCCTCGCCACCACGTGGACTTGAAAAGGTCCATTTCATTTTAAAATCTCAAGATGGTAAGTTGCTCCAATCGTGAACAATTTTTTTTGGTAGAATAAAAGTGAATTTTCATATTTTAAATAAAATGCCTCAAATGATGAGACTGATGACGAGACTGAAGGAACATTTTCTCGACTTGGCATTGTATTTTTCAGTGCCTTGTTGAACAACATTTGTTCTTTTAAAGATGAATCGGCAATCTGATGGCATATATTTAAAGAATTCTTTTGAAATAAGTAAATTATATGGTGAAAACATGTGCCTAATTAATAAAATCTATTTTACAGTGAACAAATTCGTAGCCGGTTGGTCGAATTGAGCTTAAAAAACCTCAGAAACATGTGAGGGTCGCGTGAGACACCTCGAGGCAACATGAGAAACTTCTGAGACACCTTGGGACACTTCCTATTAAAGGTAAGGGGCTTTTAAACTTAAATTTGGTTTAGATTTTATGATGAGTTGCTATACACAGACCTGTTCTGAGTGCTAGACTCGTGCTGCAACGTGTAAACTGAAACGTACAAAAAAATTATAATTTTAATTAAAACCTTTTGGAAACTGACTAAAAATTGGTTTTTTTTTATAGGTTATGTGGCCGCATGGTTTGACTCTCCAAAGTATGGACTCTTTTTCCAAGGTAAGAACTTAGTGAATAATGAAAGCCGTAAAATGATGAATTTTTACAGACCTGTTCTGAGTCTAGACTCGTGCTGCAATTTGTAACCTGATAAAAACTCATCTACATTTTTGATAATTAACTATTTTTATAAGCGTCTTATAAATATAATTGTTCTTTTTAGGCATTGAAATTATGGGAGGACCATTGATGACACTGAATTGGAAATTGAATCATAGACAGGTAATTTTTTATAAAAATTATAAAATCTATAAATTTCTTGAATGATGATCACCTCAAATTCCTTTTGCGGTTTCCACCAGAAAGCTTCGGCTTAAGGATGGTTTAAGGCGTCTGACTTCAACTAATTTTACTCATTTTTTTAAGTTATATTTTGTTCAAATACTAATTAACCTTTATTTTGATTTTCAGGAGGACCACTAATAAATGGCATCTACGCTTGTCTATATCAATAAAATTTCTATCTTTTATACACAAATTTCTTTCTTGATTTTTAATTAATTGGTAATGGGTCTTGAATGCGGTTGGGCAGGGAGAATGGGGAGCTTCTGGTGCTTGCTATCTGCTCTTGAAATGAATTTTCATGGAAATAGGGCAGGAATACCCATTATATGGCAGTTGGGTTTAATTAAATCCAAATCTCTCTTTGAATTGGATGGATGGACGACGGAACTCTGTTCTATGGCATAAAAATGAACAAAATATAATTATTTTTAAGACCATAAAGAATACCCATGGTTAAGGACAAATACTGAAATAGAAACACCACCTATTTATTAATTAAAAATAAATAGAGAGCCTGAAGCCCGAAAATAAATCATTAAATAGTTAGTATGTGGTATTTTCACAAAATGGTATTTGGATTCCACATTTTGTAAGCGTTTTTTTATTTTTTAAGGGATATTAAAAAATCCCTGCAATCCATGCAACAGCTTTTCGATATCGATATCGATAACATGGAAAATGAGACGCGCCGGTTTAATCAAACCGCTGTTGCGTATACATAATAACAAAACCCAAGTATGGAGGCAGAACTACGCAACTCAAGTGGAGAAAACTTTGCCAGAATGTGCCCTGGACCCCAAGGAATATGTGGACTTCAAGCGGCAACTGCGACAGATCAACTTGCCCCACAAGGACGGCCACACGTGCTTGCAACTGGAGTGCCGGCTGTGCGATCGCAACAAGCCACCGGTCCAACAACAAGGCACAGGCCAAGGGCTGCTGGCTTATGTAAACAAAAGGACTGGTACGTAGACTTGAGGTCTAAAGATCTATAATTTATTTTAAACAAAATACAACATTTAGGTGCTTTCATATGCCCGAATTGTGATGTAAAAACTTCGTTAAGCAACGCGCTACCGGCATATCTGATACCCTCGCCTGAGAGTTACAAGAGGCCGCTTCAAAGAAAGCCCATCTTTGAATCTCGCTTTCCAGACTTAATAGATGTCACTCCCGAGGCCTGCGAGGCTCTGGGCATCAAAGGATTGAAGGAGGCGCAGCTAAATGCTATTGGTGCCAAATGGGAGCCACAGCAACAGATTCTGCATTTTCAGTTACGCAATGCAGCACATCATGTGGTCGGCGAGAAAGTACTCCACCTGGGAAATCGATGCGAAGAGACCTTCCAGGATGGCGCTAGCTCTGGAATTCTTATTCATGGAGTCGGAAACAAGTCTAAAGCTGTCATAGTCAGCAATCTCGTGGATTTTGTTGTGCTCGCCACTCAAAACTTGGAAACGCGTAAGAAACTTTAATATTTCGAAACATTCGAGATTAAATATTGTCATCTATTATTCAGATTGCATTGTGTGCCTGCCGTATGAGTTTAAAATGCTGCCGCAGGAGTGCCTGCCAGGCTTGGAACGTTTCAAGGAGCTGGTTTTCTGGCTGCATTACGATAGCAGCCACAGCTGGGACGCAGCTCGCTCTTTTGCTCAAAAAATGGACGAGCGACGGTGTTTGTTAATACGACCCACTGAAACGGAACCAGCGCCTCATATAGCGTTGCGAAAGCGGCTTAACCTGCGCCACATCCTGGCCAAAGCGACACCCGTCCGTCACAGAGCGATCACAACTTTTGGTGCTATGCGCAATGACATCCTCAGCGAGTTGCAAAATATCGAGAAGGTGAATGGAGTGAAGTGGAAACGCTTTCCTGTTCTAAACAAACTACTGAAAGGTCACCGTCGCGGAGAGTTGACCATCCTTACGGGACCCACTGGCAGCGGAAAAACAACCTTCATGAGCGAGTACTCTCTAGATTTGGCCATGCAGGGTGTTAGCACTCTGTGGGGCTCGTTTGAGATTCGCAACACGCGATTGGCGGCCACTTTGCTGCGCCAATATGTTGGGTACCCCCTGGACGATCGGCTGCAGGAATTCAACCATTGGGCTTCTGAGTTTGAACGTCTGCCACTATACTTTATGACCTTCCATGGTCAGCAGCCGCTCAAACCGGTGCTGGAGGCCATTGAACACGCCTCCTATGTCCACGATGTAATGCACGTTATCATCGACAATCTCCAGTTTATGATGGGCGTCTCCACGTATCGGGGTGATAAGTTCTGGGAACAGGACGCCATTATTGCCGCTTTCCGGGGATTCGCCACAAAGCATAATGTGCATGTCACATTAGTTATGCA
Source organism: Drosophila bipectinata (assembly GCF_030179905.1). Lineage (NCBI taxonomy): Eukaryota > Metazoa > Arthropoda > Insecta > Diptera > Drosophilidae > Drosophila > Drosophila bipectinata. The sequence goes on along the minus strand of NC_091736.1, from coordinate 16,068,952 downwards.
TCCGCGCAAGGAACGACAGGAGGACGAACTGACTACCAGTTCGGTGTTCGGGACAGCCAAAGCTACACAGGAGGCAGACAATGTGCTGATCATCCAGGACAAGCGGCTGACATCGGTGCGTGGCAAGAAGTATCTGCAGATTGCCAAGAATCGTTATTGCGGTGACTTGGGCATAATGCCACTGGAGTTTGACAAGGACGCCCTGAGCTACTCCACCCAGATCCAAAGTGCCAAGAAACGCCGGGAGCAGAAAGAAAAGACGGCTACAGAGACTTGACCTATATATGCATTTGTTGTACTGCACGTAAAAATTAAGCTGTTATCTATGCCTAGGTTAGGATTAAGAGAAAACCCCTTTTATAAAATGCATCACGTCGAGCTCTGCTTATAGTTTTTAGTGTTCAGGATCTTCTTGCCGCACATGGCACAGATGGCTTTCTTGTAGGCACAGGCTTGACAATAATGGGCACCAAGTTGGTGTACTTTTTGGCGACATATCCTGAAATATAGAGTGGCTTTACAAAGGATATTCTTAGACCCTTTACAGCGTCACTCACCGGCAGGGCGCCAGGGTAGTTCCCATTGGGTTATACCTGTCCCGAGCCGAGGACAAAGCTTTATTCTCGTTAATCTTCCTTCCACCAGCTGGTGCGGTACTGGTCCTCCATGGATTTGGTGCCGAAATTTTCGACAATTTGGCTTCGCATTTATCACAAACCATTTTTGTTTACATTTATGAAAGTATAGAAGAAAAGTAAAATTGCGATATCGATAACGATAACAAGCCCAGGTGTTATTAGTGCCTATCAATAAAATGTCATCTCAATTGTGGTACGCAAATAAACATGACAACGGAAAAGGGCGAGCAACTGAGGTAATTATAATACATAAATATGCAAAAGGTTCACCATGCAAATGGCCCCCTTTCATGCAGGCAACAGCTCATAGCAGCGGTGGTAAAGAAGCGCGCCGCGATTGCGCGGGCTCATGCAATTGTAATTCGCCTCATGGAGCCTGGAATACCCGAACCGGAATTCCTGTCCCTGGTAAGAAATCTAAATTCAAATGAATAAAAAAACACAACGAATGAGCATTTTTTTAGCTTTGGGAGATCGACCCGCCCAACTATTCCGACATCGTAGATGAACGCGATATCAATAAACTGTGTGGCTATCCGCTCTGCTCCAATGTCTTAGAAAAGTAAGTCCGAAAAGCACAGAAGTTTCATTTTTTAATTTTAATTATTTTCAGTGTCCCAAAGCAAAAATACAGCATAAGCTCATCGAAAAACCAAGTCTATGACCTGACGGAACGCAAAAAATTTTGCTGTGGCTATTGTTTCAAGGCCTCCGAATATATCAAAGCCCAAATACCCGTGTCACCTTTGTGGCTACGGGATCGGGAGGTGCGACCTTTGTTCAAAATTCTACCGAGAGATACTTAATACAAATTATTTATAACTCTCAAAGCTTTTTATTTAATATATACCATTAGCATTTATACCTTTTGTTCATTATTTTTATGGATTTCGATGTGGGAATATAACCTGTAGGGAATAATATTTAAAGCACTAGTGAATCTGGTTTAGATCATGATTATGTTGTCGCGCTCCAGCGTCAGTTCAGCCTCGCGCTTAGCATCCTCCTCGGACCACTCCCCGCACTTGCTTAGGACATCCGTTTCGCGTGGCGGTTCGGTCTGGATTGGGAAAGCAATTAGGGAACAAGACGCGTAAATGAGACGAGAATGATGTACTTTATTTGGTATTAGTTGTTTATGAAGTTTCTTCTACCTCTTTGTCGTTGGCAGCAAGTTTTGTAAACATATTGGCGTAAAGCTTCTTCTCCTTGTTCTTGCTTTCCTTGATTTTTTGCTTGCAGATGAGCACGTGGTTAGAAGCAGCCTTATTAGCCGGTTCCAATTGTATAACCTGATACCAAAATGAATATAAACAAAAACAGAATTAAATATAAACGATTTGCTTTACCTTCTGGAAGTCCTCTAAGGCATCATCCAATTCATTGATTGTCAGGTTACATTGGCCACGGCGATATAGAGCTTTCACATTATTAGCATCCAAAGCTAGTACCGCATTGCACTATATGAATAATGAATCATGTAATAAGTTATACTTTATAAAGTCATCATTTTAATAACTCACCTCCTGCTTGGCTTCGAAGTGATCATTGCACTTCTGGTGGCACAGTGCAATGTTGCTGTGGGTGGCCACCTTAACCTTCTTCACCTCCTCGTTGGTATCGGCTGTGTTTGGCAGCAAGTTCTTGCACTTATTGTACATCTTAATGGCAAGAGCCCAGTTCTCCTTCTTGAAGTAGTTTGTACCTTTCTCCTTATAGGCCTTGGCTTCATCCAGGCGCTCGGCATCGCTCAACTTCCACTCCTCAATCCCCTTGCCACAATCCACTAGTTTAACAGTGTACACAACTACAGCGTTGGGCGGAATCTTGAATTCCTCGTTGCCCTTGTCACCAAATGCATATTTTGCACGAATTGTCAATCTACAAGACATTGATATTAGCTTACAGGTGATAGATTTAATTTAGGCGATTTACCGAGAAGTCTCTCCTATGTTCATCTTCTCAAGGGCTATCTCCACACCCTCAATAACACCGATGGCACTGCCCTCACCATAGTCGAACTCCACATCACGTTCCTCAAAGACACGGCCCTCAATGGCACCAGAAATGTGAGCTGCGATTGAAATACCGCATAAACATGGCTTGGCCACAAGTATTTTTTAAAGATAAACCTACCCTTGACAAAGGCACCATCGCTGGGCGATCGTTTCTTATCGCTGGTTTCCAAAATGGTACGGACAATGCTGCCGTCCTGGTTGGGGCTCAGGTCCTCCCCCTTCCAGCCCAACATTTCCAACTGTAAAAGCATGAATGAAACTCGGTTCCCATGTGCAAAAATAAGACAGGACTTACTTCAAAAATCAGGGTTGCATCTGGAGGAATAGCGGGCGGGCTGCCGGCAGCTCCGTAAGCATAATTTGGAGCACATGTAAGGAAGCAGCGCTCACCAACTTTCATGGTGGCCACGCCCATATCAAACGCCTTAATGACATTGCCTGCAGATTCATAAAATAAAAGTAAAGTCAAACGGCTCGAATTTTCCAGAAGCCGTGCTTTTCTCACCTTTGCCGAGCGGAAACTCGAAGGGTTCATTGCGGCTTACACTCGAATCGAATTCGGTTCCGTCCTCCAAACGGCCCGTGTAATGAAGGGAAACAGTGCACCCATTGTGTGGTGTCTCTGTTCCGGTTCCCTCATGCAGAATCTCCTTGAGCACGCCTCCGTCTCCGGACAAGTCAATTTTCTTAGATTCTTCCGGCATTTTTACGCTGAATGAAACTTCGATGGCAAATGGACCGATGTCAACAACGATGTCGATTACTCGTAGGTGCTGCCACTGGGAATCCGGTCGTAAATAAATCGAAGCTTATAAATTCTGGAAATAATTATTATTTCGGGCTGCATAAACCTTCAGGTCTGTGAGTATACAGTTTCTGATTCAATTGACATACATATGACAAGCTTTTTGATTTAAAATTATCGGCCTGCTATTTAGCGGAAACCGCCAAAAATATTAAACCTGCCAGAAATTTAAAATCAATAGTCATTTCGTCCATCTGGCAACTCCACGAAATCATCTTAGTCGATGTCTGGCTACACTGTTGTTGATTAGGTTTGTGTAATTATGGTTTCGATCCGGATTTCTTATTAAAGAAAGCCTGTAATTTTTGGATATATAGACTAATACTGTTTGCGGCTTTTGCAGGAAGTAGGAAAGCCAAAAAATGCCGGAGCCACGCAGTCCAATGGCCAGCTTCGCCCAGTCGGTGCAGAGTGTCATCGACGGCCCCATAACCTGGTTCCGAGGTACGTAACCTCCAAGGATCTGTTTTCTGGGGGTCCTGGGTTGGTATAGCCTGGAGAAATATAGATTCTACTCTTCATTATATGAGAAAACGCAAAAAACTCCCAACAATTACATAATGACATAACCTCAACCGCGATAGCATTTGTTATTGTTTACACTGGGTCGCCAAAAAGGGTTTTTTAATTGCTTAATTGTAATTTAATTTTAGAGACCATCGTGGAGCCGAACCAGACCAAGTACAACTGGTACCACCAGCAATTCCGTCGTGTGCCGACCATTGACCAGTGCTACACGGATGACGCCGTCTGTCGCTTCGAGGCCGACCAGCAGTTCCGCCGGGATCGCATGGTGGACAACGAGATTGTGAACATTCTGCGCCAGCGCTTCGAGGATTGCACTCTCTACGAGGCTCCCGACCACATCGTCAAGTGCAAGCCGCTGCTGGAACAATACGAAAAGGCCACCGAGAACTGGTTCATCAAGTGTATGTAATCATGATATATATTTAGATCCTCAATTAATATTGCCTCCATTACCAGATGGCGATTTGGGAGGATACGCCAATGCCAAGACCGCCTACATGAAGCAGAAGCACCGCCTTATCTGGGAGCGTCGCCACGGACCTGTGGGCAGCGGCATGAAGGAGGAGGCCGCCCACTAGGTTGCGCCCTCAACTCTGTGTTCTCGTCGAGCCAGCCGGTGGTTTGAGCTGATGTTTTTAGTTCCATTATCCGTTATCAAAAATATACACACCCCGAAATGGTAAATCCAAAAAGTTGGTAGATTAAATTGTAAATCGAAGTGGTTGACCCAGCTATTGATTAGTAAACGCTTTTCGAAAAGGTTAAGTGTGTATTCAGTTGAAAATTATGATTTAATCAAATAAGCTATACTAAAAATATAGTCTTGGAATCCTTACATAATTTAGGTTTTTACTTTCCAAGAGTCTATTTAGAGTTTTAGGCTATTATATTATAAAAAGTATCATTTACCAAAAAAATTTAATTTTGTTAAATGGATCTTTTTGTTATAAATGCAGGCAGTTTTGGATTAATACTATTTGTTCATAGGTAGTCAGAATCAAGTCACTAAAATATTAAAAAGCAGCTATATTTTTTAAATATTTTAGAACTTTCCGAGTCTTCATAAATCTTAAATTTTTCTTTGCTCAAAAAAGTAGAAAAATTTCATTTTTTAAGCAGTGAAAATGTGTGTTGCTTAATCTTTAGTTAATCATTATTGAATATACAATTTGAATGAAAGTTTTTAGTTATGGAATTTATAATTAGCACAATTAGATATCCGTGATTAAATTTAAAGTTAAATTTGTCTAAAAATTAAGTTATAGAATTAGCTAATCGAGACCAGAGGCTTGTTCATAAGACTCTTGTTGAGCTTAGCCAAAGCACTGTTTCCAGCTTTGCCATCCCCGGGTTTTTTGTCCTTGTTTTTGGGACCCAAAGGAATCATTGTAGTATCGATGAGTTTACGACGGAATCCCTTGTAAAACTGCAAGACCTGTGGATTGGCCCAAACCTGCTTGGGATCGAAGTCTAGTATTCGAATGGATTGCAGGGACTTTGCTCGCGACAAGGCCACATAGGCTTGTCCAGCCTCGAAAACTTTCGACAGCGACATTTCCACGCAATCCAGAGTCAGTCCTTGACTTTTGTGGATGGAAAAGGCCCACGCCAATTTTAGAGGCACCTGTCGCCGAGTAATTAGGCCTCCAGTGGGCGTTTTAATGATCCATTTCTCATGCTTGCAAATATATTCCTGGTTGTTTTTGAACCGTACTACTGGCAGATCCTTGTCCATTCTGACGACCACCCCTCTTGCACCATTCACCAGTCCATTGGATATATTGATGTTCTTGAGCAGCATCACTTGAGCATTAACTTTTAGGAACAATTGGGATGGGGCCTGAATCTGTTGATCTAGTTGTTTGGACATACTGGGATCGGAATCATCTGCCTTGAATAGAACCTTGTCGCCTCCCAGGTTCTCCAGCTTCGATTCATTTATGGAGTTGGCATCATTGGTGTGCGAACAAAGCTGGGTGGCAAGAATTCCGTTGCCCTCGATTTTCTGCTTAGACGTTGCTGCCAGACGGGTAGTAATGGATTCGTTAACGTGACCAATGCGCAGGTGATTCAATATCTTGACAAACTCTGGATCCGATTGACGGTGGACTTGCTTCAGTTCGTAGACATTCTGGATGCACGTTTCCCACGCACTGGACTGGAAGCAAAATCTCTGCTGTGGAGCGGAATTTGGCGTAGATCCGAACTCACTTTTTACTACAGGTGGTAGTTGAAGGAAATCTCCGCACAAAATGAGCTGGATGCCACCAAAGGGACGATCGTTGCGGCGAATGTGGCGGGCAACTGCTTCAATTTTCTAAAAAGGTTTTGGATATTAATTATAATGAAATTATAGCTTTAATATATAAGGTACATACCTCAAAGAACTGTCCATCTACCATTGAGATCTCGTCGATGATCAAACGTTTGCACTTTCTCCAGGTTTGGGCACTCACGGGCCTGGAGGCAAGTTCCAGACACCTCTTCATGTTGGCATCACCGCCGCCAATGCCCGCAAAGGCGTGCAGAGTGGTGCCACCAATTAGACAAGCTGCCACACCCGTAGAGGCCGTGGCTATTGTTCCATCGGGAGGAAGAGCAGATATGATTCTCCTCAACAAGAAACTCTTGCCTGTACCAGCGGAGCCCGTAAAAAACACATTTTTGCCGGAAGTGCAGGCGCGCAGTACCTCCATTTGTTCTTCGCTTAGTTTTAGAGATTCATCCGTGGTTGATTGATAGAGCTTCTTGGCCGCTGGCAGACTGCCCTTTTCCCGGTCCTCCTTCATCTCGTCAAAACGCCTCTTTTTGGCCGCTTGTGGCGATGGAGTCGTCGTGGATGCCTTGGACATCAAACCCGCCTTTTTTCGCGCCAAAATCATCTCCGCCGTTGTAACAGGAGAGACGTCCTCGAAGCTGCTGGGTTTGCCGGACATCAGATGCTCCCTCAACTTCTTCTGTAGAGATGCATCGTCTGGCTGAGATCCTTCGCTGCCATTCATTTTTATAAAGATTGTGCGCAGGAAGAACATAAGAGTTCCGGGCGGGGCATTCGACAAATATAGCGTACAGCTTTCCGCCTTAAAGTTGAACGTAGCCTTGCCCTCGGACATGAACTTCTTGTGCACCATGAGATCCTTGAGCTTGAATTTCAGTGGCTTCAGTTTTTCCGGCGTCACCTCCACAAACAATTCCCGAAGATCGTTTCGCACCAAACGTAGAGTGGCAGTTTTGTAGGCCAGTTTCCGGCCCGTAACGCCCACGGAGTTAGTCCACTGCATGTTCACCGCGCAGGTTAACACTGCGTCGTTAAGATCCATCTTTCTTTAATACCCGTTTTATGCAGTTTAATTAATAATTTAAAAAAAAAAAACCTCATGCGTTTGTTTTTTTCCCAGCAAAAAGTGTGGACAACTCCCGCCAAAAGATCGCTTAAACCGATCATTTTATTTTGAAGAAATCCGATATGTTCTAAAAATCGATCTAAAATAACGATCGATTACAAAACATCGCATAAATGTCTGGCAAGGCGCCAAATTTAAAAATGTTAATATTTGAATTTAAATATTTTAATATATTATAATATTATTTGTTTATTTTGAAGTTTGATAAAAACATTGACAAATTAGTTAAATTTAATTGTTATATGTTAATGGTTTTATTTTTTTCAGTCATCAAATTTTAAAAAGTTGTTTAACTTTTTAATAAAACATTTATCATAGTTTGGTTAGTTTTTTAGTTAAATTGAGAGTTAAATTCTAAAATTCAAAGTACTTATTTATTTTCCTTGAGTCTGAATTTATAACTTAGAAAAACAAATTTCAACCAAGTAGGCTTGCAATAAATTTTCAATCAACCTTATTGAAGGTTTGATAGGATTTTTATTCACAAAGTTTCAAAGATGAACGCAGACATTAAAGTACTTACCCGTCTTTTGTTGGCCGTTCTACTAATATCATTGCTATCCACCGTCTTTTTGGGTAATCGAATACACAAACGCATGGTGGAGTCCTTGGAAAAACGCCCATACAAAGTAAGAACTCCTCACGAGCACAACACGAAAATCCCATTGTGGTCCATAACCATAGCCGAGTCAGTTTTGTCTCACACGGATTTGGATATTTTAAAAGTCCAACGCAATGGTTCCTTCATCCTACCTCTGCCAAAAGGCCATCGCAAGGATTGGCATGACTATGAGGCAATGAAAGAAGATTCCTTGCGAATCGGTTTGGGGGAGCAAGGAAAGCCGGCTGAATTGACTGATCCCATGGATGATCCCGCCAAAAAAGAAATCCAGGATCAACATGGTTTTAACGGTCTACTTTCGGATCGTATTTCATTAAATCGATCGCTTCCTGATGCCCGACCTGAGAGGTAAGAAAATATTAACCCATTGTTTACTAAAAAAAAACAGTAGATATATGTTTTTGATATCTATTATAGATGCAAGGATCGAAAATATTTGAAAAAACTGCCGAACGTTTCAGTCATTATAGTTTTTCATAACGAGCATTTGAGTGTTCTTTTGAGATCCATTCATAGCATCGTGGATCGAAGTCCTGTCGATCTATTGGAAGAGGTGATTCTTGTCGATGATGCCAGTACATTTAAGAATTTAACGAAAAATTTGGATAATTATTTGAATAAGAACTTCCCAAACATCACTAAGGTAGTACGATTCCAAACCAGACAGGGTCTGATCAAAGCTAGGCTCCGAGGTGCTGGTATGGCTGCTGGTCGCGTTTTGGTTTTTCTGGATTCCCACATCGAAGTTGGTTACACATGGGTGAGTAATCAAAAATGAAACATTATTTTATAAAAATTAAATGTATTTTATCATAATTTCAGCTCCCACCTCTACTAGAACCCATAGCTATCCATCCCTATATTGTTACTAGTCCCATTTTGGATTCGATCTCCTCTACCACCCTGGCATACGAGTTTGACAAGGAGGTTTTTCGTTTGGGGTTCGATTGGGGCTTACAGCTTAAGCATTTACCACCAATTGGCGGCGATATTGGCGATGGATCGAACCCATATCGTACCCCATTGCTTATGGGGGCAGTGGTCATTGAGAAAACATTTTTTTGGGGTTTGGGCGGCTTTGACGATGAGCTAGACATATGGGGTGGCGAGCAATTCGAACTTAGCTTCAAGGTCTGGATGTGTGGGGGTATGCTGCTCCATGTTCCCTGTTCCCGTATTGGTCATATCACACGGGGAGCAATGTTGCCGAAAGATAGACCAAGGAAATATAATTTTATTATTAGAGTGAGTATTAAAAGATTATGTTACTATAGCTATAAAAAGTAAAATCATAGAACTACAAACGAGTGGCTGAGATCTGGATGGATGACTATAAAAAGTATGTATACGAGAGGAATCCTAAAGTCTTCAAGTATGCCTCTACTGGAAATCTAAAACGACTTAGAACTTTACGAGAGGAGTTGCGCTGCAAGTCCTTCGATTGGTATATGCACAATGTGGCCGAGGATGTTCTTCTAAAATTTCCCCCCGTTGAGCCTCCACCATTATCCAGTGGATCCATTCGAAGTGTTGGGTATCCCGAACTCTGTATTGATGCCCAAAACCGCTATGGATATGCACCTTTGGTTCTAACACGCTGCACCGGAAATTCTACACATCCGGGAGTTCGGCAGCATTGGGACCTCACTAGTAAGCACGAAATCCGACTTAATCGGACCAACGATTGCATGGAAATCCAAGGAACAAAAAAGAATGTCGCTGTCTGGTTGTACCCCTGCCACAGTCTTGAGGGGAATCAGTTATGGCATTACCATGAAAAGATGCAGTGGCTGCAGCTAGGCCCGATTTTTATCTGCCTGGAAGCCGTAAGGTCCAAAGGAATGTCAAAGGGACAAGGACGAATTGACCTCCGTGCCTGCAAGAAGTACAATAAACGCCAAAAATGGATTTTCTCAGATTCCGTGTTGAAAAATCTTGTGACTAAGACTAATAATTAAAACTATGTTTTAGGATTAAATAAATTGGGTTATGGCATCGCAAAAATATATATGTGAACTCATTTGAATTCGTGAAATATCAGATAAATTATTTATAAATGATTATTTGCATTTTATCCGACATTTACGGTTTTTTGCAAGTTTAAATAAATAAAAGTGTTTACACACATGGCGGTTGTTTGGTTAGTCCCCGAATTGACCTGTAGATGTCTCCACCGCGACGCGGGCTTTTATAATTTGAATTCCCAGACTGCAGGGCTCTTACACGTCATCGGGTGTATTCCGAACTGATTGATAGTGGAGAAGCGTGTTCTTCTCGAAATCTATCCATTGATGTTTCTTATCTCTGAACCGAATTTTCACTTGTGCCGCGCAGCAGGGGCATCAATTACGTTAATGCATAAATTTTGCCAGGTGTCAACAGGTGGCAGACGGCTAGGAGCTCCACCGTCGTATTGAAGTGACACCAGTCTGCACATTGTACCTCCGCCGGCAAGACGTTCACATGGCCATGAAGAAGAGATATGTAAAGCGTCTGGTACGCAAAGTGGTGCTCCTGGTGGTTTGCATCATCGTGATTTCATTGGTCACCACCATGATAGTTGAGAAACGGATGCGACCAGCTTCGGGCGACACCGAAGAACATCTCGATCCCAATGGAGATCCCATAACACCCGTTTTCCGGGCTGCCAATGTAGAACCGACCCGCAAGGCTGCCCGCCCGCCATTCCAGGATCGCAGCTTGGTGCGAGATCCTGTGCCGGGTGAGGCTCGTCCTGTAGTGGGCTTTAGGCTACCGGAACCGAAAGGAGAGCGCAAGGACTGGCACGATTATGCCGCCATGGAGGCGGACAAAACACGTTCGGGTTTGGGTGAGCAGGGCAGGTCGTCGGAAATTGAGAATCCAGATGAAAAGGAAATGGAGAGTTTGCTCTACAGAAAGAATGGTTTCAACGGCCTCTTATCGGATCGAATTTCGGTCAATCGATCGTTGCCCGATGTACGACACGAGCAGTAAGTATATCCTGATAATAAGGGTCCCTAAAAGAAACTTTTTTTTATTTATATTTTTTATTTTAGGTGCAAAACACGAAAATACCTCGCCAAACTGCCGAATGTTAGCGTAGTTTTTATTTTCTTCAACGAATACTTCAGCACCTTGCTCCGTTCCATTCATAGTGTCGTGAATCGTACTCCGAAAGAGCTGTTGAAGCAAATCATCCTGGTTGATGATGCCAGCGAATGGGAGCCACTGAAACAGCAACTGGAGGACTATGTAAGCACCCATTTTCCCGGCCTGGTGGACATTGTAAGAAACCCAGAGCGACGTGGTCTAATTGGTGCCAGAATAGCTGGAGCCAAGGTTGCCGTTGGAGAAGTTATGGTCTTTTTTGATTCTCACATCGAAGTTGCCTATAATTGGGTCAGTATAGAAAGAAACTAATCAAGCTAATTGATTTTTAAAGTTTTCTTTTTTTTACCATTTAGCTTCCACCATTGCTCGAACCCATTGCCATTAATAACAAGATATGCACCTGTCCAATGATTGATTCCATTGATCATTCGAATTTTGCCTACAATGGAGGCTTTCAGGAGGGATCTCGTGGGGGCTTCGATTGGAAAATGTATTACAAACAACTGCCGCCCTTAGCCGAGGATTCCATAGACAAATCCATGCCTTTCCGGAGTCCTGTCATGATGGGCGGCTTGTTCGCCATGAATACGGATTTCTTCTGGGATCTGGGAGGCTACGATGATGAGCTGGACATTTGGGGCGGTGAGCAGTACGAACTGAGTTTCAAGATCTGGATGTGTGGCGGAATGTTGCTGGATGTGCCCTGCTCCCGAGTGGCCCACATCTTCCGAGGACCCATGGATGCAAGGCCCAATCCAAGGAACAACACCAATTTCGTAGCAAGGGTAATGGAAATTAATATTTATTATAATTACGATAACCCCATATAGTATCCTTTTTTTAGAATCACAAACGCGTGGCGGAAGTTTGGATGGACGAGTACAAACAGTATCTGTACGACCGGGATCCAGAGACCTATGAAAAAATTGATGCTGGAGATCTCTCTCGTCAGAAGGGTGTGCGGGAGCGGTTGAAGTGCAAGAGCTTTCACTGGTTTATGACCGAGGTGGCGCCCGATTTCCTCGAGAAGTACCCACCTGTGGAGCCACCGGCCTATGCCTCCGGGGCCATTCAAAACGTGGCCCATCCCATTTATTGCCTGGACTCAATGGGCAAGATTAGCAATGATGCTGTAGGACTCTTCAGTTGTGCGGATAATCGAACACATCCGCAGGCGAACCAGAACTGGAAACTCTCCCATGATCGAGAGTTGCGTCACAGGGAGGAGAGCATTTGCCTAGATGTACAGGATTCTAATGCGAATGCCACCGTCTGGATGTGGTCCTGTCACGGTCAGGGAGGTAATCAGTTCTGGTACTATGATAGAAAGAATCAGTGGCTGGTCCATGGGAAAAATGGCCACAACTGCATGGAGGCCATCGTCGAGGATGGAGTGGCCAAGGTCTGCGTCAATATTTGTGAGCGGGACAACGAACAACAACGCTGGGTGTTCGGAACTGTTAATGACGAAATGCTGGACAAGTTCTACGATGGCTTGAATTAGTCATCCCTAAAGAAAATCGTTTCATTCAATAAAAATAAAACAGACTCTAGAGTTCGAGAACCTCTGGTCATCTCGGGTCTAGTTCATTGATCGTTTTGAAGGTTTCGGAACAGTTTGCAAAATAAATTCCATTTTTCCATTAACTCTTGCCACATGCATTATTGATATACATATATGATATATTTATCTGGAAGTGAAGGATTTGAATGGAAAGATCACTGTCGATCGAGAGATGATTCTATCCGTAAAGCCCAATTTGTATTTCATATACTCTATATTTAAGTATTTCATTTTTCAATGAAATTTTAGCCGTTTTGTGTTTGTTTTTGGTTTATTAATGTAGAATTTTATTAATATATAATAAAGAGAAATAGTATTTGGTATTGGTATTTTTTATATTTTTTTATTATCTGCAAAGTCTTCCCCCAAAATAGTAAGAGTATTCAAAGCATCTCATGGTTTTCTATATCTTCTCGACTAAAATAAATTTGTATTTCTGTGGCTGTCGCAAAACCTTATCAGAGGCTGTTGAACTTTAATTTCCTGAGAAGAGGTGTATGAGGGGTAGACGTCTGGGAAAATACTCACATCCTCCCAAGTCCTCCCCTACCATTAAGACATCCTCGAGAGAGTCCAGACATATTATTGGCTGATGTAATTTAAAACGCAAATTACGCGATTTTTGAAGAACTGGTCGAAGATCGATGATTCCAAAATCTTGATGGGACAATGACTTAGCGTCAAGCAGTCTCATTCCGTCGGAGGTTTATCCTTATCTATGCAGTTCAGTCATTGGTACTTCCCCTTATCTATGATTTGAAAAGCACATGCTTTTTCTTATAGACACCATGTTTTTGTTTGGGTTTCATTTTATTTTGATGTTTATTTCCTTTCGCTTACCTTATTCATATTTTGTGCATAAACAAAGTCAAATGAATGATTTGATTTTTTTGGCCAACGCGACGACGACGTCCGTGATTCTCATTCGGATTCTGAAAATGTGGGTCATCGACGTCAGTCGAAATGGGGGATGAGATCGGTTGTTTGGGTTGAAAACTGCTCTTTTTTCGTAAGAGTATATCAGCTAAATTGAGTTGTTTGCATAAAAATGAAAAAGTTGTATAGCTTTTTAAACATATTTGAGAAGGAGGTACATAGAGAAGGAGGTCCTCAGTAAAAAACTCAAAGAAATAATTTGAATTCCCAATTTTTGCAATCTATGTTCCTATATTAAGAACGTGTTTTTTTATAAAAAGATCATCCCATATTCGCCAATCACCTTCATTTGATGACATTTTCAATCGCTCACCTATTTCTATGAATTCGTCAAGTCGAAAAATAAATAAAAAAATAAAAAAAACTTGATTTCTGTCTAGCTCATTCACAACTATCTCAGACTCGTTTAGAAATAGATCCGAACCCCCGAAATCTATTCACCAAGCACGCAACCGGATGGTGCAATTTCATCAGCCATCCCGCAAAAAAAAAGAAAAGATTTCCGATGAATGCCGATTTTATTCTACCTGACCCCCGTCGTGTGGAAAGAACGCCACCCCTCTGAGCTTAGACAACCGGCTAAAAATTTCTCAAGACGCATTTTCACTTTTCGGCTGCAACGCAATAAGAAAACTTCCTGCCATCTCTTTCGCCGGCAATATATGCTACTCTCTCTCTGCGCAGGTACATTATATGAAATCGAAATCCGAACTGGTTCTACGAGGGTTGATAAGCCCTAATGGACAAACCGGCCTCTCCGGGTCTCTCCGGAACCCAAAAAAACATAATGCCTATGTTAAGTATCTCCCACAAAACGCACGTAGGGCGTCTTTATGCTGTGGACTACGTGCTAGATGACACGGCAAATAAACATCATTCCGCCGGGTTCTCGGAGCTCCCTTGTTTACAGTTTTTGGGGGTCAGCCGGCACTTTACTTACATAGATTATATCCACCCCGCATAGTTGTAATTGATGTTTGTGGGTCATGCTTTTTGGCGGTGAAAACTTTCCTTCAACCCACTAAAATAAACTAATTTTCTGAGAAAAATATATTCTGAAGGTCCACAGATTTTTTTCCTGTTTAACCATAAATTTTAGCACGCTTATGCTGGTGACCTTGTGCAGAAATCCAAGTGGGCGCCATACCTATCTGTCCCACATCAACAGATCGTGGGAGATCAACACACGTGGCACCTTTACATTAACCCCTCCCCAAAGATCCCTTGGATTCTGAGTGGCCCGTGGCCAAAAATCGAATTACGCCGGATCGTGGGGTGTCGACGTAAGCACTATTTACTTTAGAACTATTTACATGCGTCCCCCAAGCGATTAAAAATCGTCAACATCGCCCCCGCACATCCAAACACTCGTGCCTTTGCTGTTTTTTACCCAGTAATTGTGGGGATTGATAGGATTTCAGGGGGTATTTTATTATAAAAACTTTTGAATAATACCAGAACAAGAACATTAAAGAAGTTTTTTAAAATGTTACTTAGAAAATTGAGAATATTTTAATTCATCTTTAGATAATCTTTTCTCAATATATTATTTTGAATCTGAATAATATTTTGAAAGATTATTATGTTAATGTATATTTTTGAATAATAAGCATTTAAAATAATAGTATCTTTATAAGGAAAGTTATTAATTTCTTTAGATTCTAAAGCTTACACATAAAAATCCTAAAACAAACCTAAAAATCCCTCCAAATGTTATGGTTAAAGAGTTATGTGTTTATATTAGTAAACAAACTAGCCTCAAGAAATTTAGTCTGAAAAAACCCCCCATTACTAGGTATCCAAAAAACCAAAACAAATTTCCAAAAACATTCTCATTTTTTATTACCCCGCTTTCCGAATACAGAACATGCATACGAAATGCGATCGAATCGAAACCTACGTCAACATTTGCCGGCAACGTGTCCATTATGCTAATTAATCGAATTTAAACGCTGATGCAAAGTGCAAAATAATACCTATATACTTCCCGAAATTCCACGCAACTGAGTTTCATACTAAAGATAGAAAGACCCACTCTGATAACATCTCCTAGAACGTCCCACACCTGACTCATCAAATTTCCCATGCAACGCCCGTGATAAGAGACGAGTTTTTGAGAAACGAATGCGATTGCTGTTTTAGTATCGATGGCTAACTTGTTTACCAATAATACTGCCATGCATTAAATAATAACAAATGGTTTAAGATAAACAAGAGTCTCAAGGCGAGAAGCCCCTCAAGATAGCCCATCTCTTTCTATTGCGCCCCAAACAGCCGCTCTCACTCTTGCTAGAAATGTCTAAAAGGTGTGCAGCAGACTAAGGCAACAAAAATAAAGAGGTTTATTAGAATAAAACAAAAACAAGAAATAATCACCCGGTTTGTCATAAACTGAAACGCAGAAAATACACCAGATAAAAACAGAAAACAATCGTCTACTACCAAGCAAAAACATCACGCGAGTAAGAGAGTCGGTGAGAGGTATATATACATTTGTAGATAGAGAGCGGTATAGCGCTATAGAGCGTGAGGGGTATAAATAGCCAGCGGTTTCTGAGTTCATACAGCAATCGCTTAGCGAACAGCCAACGGTTAGGAGGTCTCAGCAAGTACACAGGAGCTGATAAAAAAAACAAACCTTAACTACAAACAACGCAATTTGTGTAAACAATAAAAACAAAAACCCATCAAGTGCTTACAAGCCAGCGGAAAGTTTTGAAAAACTCTTACAACCCAACCACCCAATCAATCAATAAAACCATCAAGATGTCTGCATCACCAACTGCCCGTCAAGCCATCACCCAGGCTCTGCCCATGATGACCCGTAAGATTGTCATCTCGGACCCCATCCAGATGCCGGAGGTCTACTCCTCCACACCTGGAGGCACCATCTACTCCACCACTCCTGGAGGTAAGTTTCTGAAAGGAAATTAAACTTAATTAGTCAGCCAGTGAGTGTGGAAAAATGCCCTAGTCTTTTGGCTGATGCAAGCTAGACAGAGTCACCTCCAACCACACATGTGCTCATGACTCACTATCACAAAAATTCCTGAATAGTAAACAAAAAAAAAAATATTTAAACAGTTGTCTTATCAGCGGGAACTTTTTCGATTCTGATGCAATTTAGAGACACCTTGACTAATCAACGTATTCCCCAACTTATCTATAATTCCAGGCACCAAGCTGATATACGAGAGGGCTTTCATGAAGAATCTGCGTGGCTCCCCTCTGAGTCAGACCCCACCCCCAAATGTGCCCAGCTGTCTTCTGAGGGGCACGC
Organism: Drosophila bipectinata; assembly: GCF_030179905.1. Classification (NCBI taxonomy): domain Eukaryota; kingdom Metazoa; phylum Arthropoda; class Insecta; order Diptera; family Drosophilidae; genus Drosophila; species Drosophila bipectinata. Next base: position 16,052,064 of record NC_091736.1, on the reverse strand, counting down.
CTCGTACC